>NW_024356249.1:11514175-11635063 GCF_902729225.1 Pteropus medius | reverse complement strand
GTACTAGAAATGCCTAAAAATAAAGTCCTTTATTTTCTTTAATAGAATAATGCATGCATTGGCATTGTGACTGCTTTAAAATCTCATAGAATGAGTTTTACCATGTACTTTGTGATTCACTTTTATATCCAAAAAGCCATTGAGTATTATTCTGGTCACCTCTTGCTACATAAAAAACTACCCCCAAATTTTGTGCTTTACAACAGCCACTATTTCATCACCTACTATAATTTTATGGGTCAAGAATTCAGAAAAGGCCTATCCGAGCAAGTCCTCTGTGTCATGAGGGATCAACAGAAGGCACTTGATGGTATTCTCATGATGGCTGGGCTGCTCCAGAGAGCTCAAGCCAGTCTCACCTACATTTCTGGAATCTTGCTGGAAATGGCTAGAAGAATAGGCTCCACTGGACAGCTGACTGCAGCACCTATGTGTGGCCTCTGTAATACAGTGGTCTTAGAGTAATCAGCTATCTTACTTAGCAGACAAGGGTCCCCGGAGAGTCCTGGACAGAAGATGTAAGGCTTCTTCTGACTTAGCTTCAAAAGTTCCAGAATCTCATTTCCACTGCATTTAGTAGTCAGACAAGTCCTAATGCAAGGCCACATTCCAAGGGAATAAAATTAGACTCCATTTCTCAATGAGAAGGGTAGGAAAACATGTGTAGCCATCTTTAATTCACCATAGCTAACCACTTAGACCTTTTTTTTGCCATACATCACAAGTGGAGTTGGTTGTATAGATAGATAGAAAGATGAAGACATATGTATAAATGTATAAAACAGTAAATCTCCAACTTAGTATGATATAAAGGAAGCTCCACTTTGCTAAATGTAAGTCCCTCATGGAGTCCAGGCCTGGAAAATAAGTTGAATAAATAATACAGTATAGAAAATTTTATTATCCCCAAATAATCATCCACATTAAAAGTATTTACACCACCACCGCCACCCATTTGTTTTTCTCTTCTTTTGACCATTTATAGTTGCTTAGCACACCTTTCATATGCTGCTAGGAGGATAACAATGAGATAATACTTCACATCTATTCAACTGGCTAAAATCCAAAAAACTGACAATAACAATTTCTGGCAAGTATATGGAGCAACATAAATTCTCAATCATTACAGATAGAATAGCAAAATGGTTACGGCTACTTTAGAAGACAGTTTTGTATTTATTATAATGGTAAAAATAGTCTTACCATATGATTCATAATTGTTGCATTAACCATGATGATCTGAAAACTACGTACACAAAAACATACATGTTTATAGCATCTTTATTTATAATCATCAAAAACTGGAAGTAGCCAGTTGTCCTTCAAAAGGTAACAGACAAACAAGTATTGGTACACCCATTTAACTGAATATTACTCAGTGATAAAAAGGAATGAATTATCAAGCCACACAACGACATAAATGAATCTCAAATGCACATTGTTAAGTGAAAGAAGCTAGTCTAAAAAAGCTATATATTATATAATTCAATTGACACGACACCTGGAAATGGCAATCAGTGGTTGCTAGTGGTCTGAGGAAAGGGAAAGGGTTGAATAGGCAAAACACAGGAGATATTTTCAGGGCTATAAAACTATTCTGTATGATACTGAGGTGATGGAGACATGACACTATTCATTCATCAAAACCCACAGAAGTTTATATCACAAAGAGTGAAACTTAATGCATGATTTTTTAAAATATCAACTAGGAGGTCAAAGAAACACAGTATGGACTACAGACCATAAGAAGAAAATCTAATATTATATAAAGAAAATCTAATTGTATAATAAATATATTCAATAACTTCCCAGAAGGGGGTGGGGTTAAATGATGCTGACCAAAGTAACTCTGGAAACAACTAAAGACAAAAGAAACAGTACCTACGTACTATATTCTAGTTGATAAAGTTGTTTTTCATGGGATAAAGATTAACAATTCTGAAACTACTGTATAAGGGTTGCAGACAGTGGGAGCTCACTGTTGGAATGGAAGTTGCAGAGAAGCAAGAGGGAGAAGGCTAGAACAATCCATGTGTCAATAGGTTAGAGTTTGAAACATCAGTATGAACTCATGTTCAGTTTAATAGAAATGCAGATGGATAAATACAGAAATAATTGTAGATATATGTGTTTACATGGGTTAGTATATATTGATACATTTGCAAGCTCAGTCCACTGAGAGGATTTAGAAGTAACAACGCCCCAGTAGCCATGAGCACACCTAGGAGCCAGATCTTGGTTTCTAATTTCATTCTCCAATGAACAGAACCAAAGCTCTTTGGAGAAATGACTGATTCTAGTGGTGAGCAGAAAATATGTAAGATGAGCCTGGAATGTCTTGTCATGCCAGAAAAATGAGGAAGTGCTCAAAAAAATAAATCGATGGTGGTACATCAAAGAGACACAGGAGCCAACTTCAAAAGTTCCCATGACCAAAGAGGGAACAATTTGAGCAACAAAATCAATAATGTAGAATTGGATTGTAACACAAAGTATAAAATAAATGTTCATGAGTTTACACTAATAAAAATAAATGGTCGAATAAATAGATAAATATGAGACAATAGAAAAATTTCTTACACAGAATTCCAAATGATTTATTATATTTATATTTAATATAATCTGTGATATTATTTATTAATATATAATATATTTGTATATTTAGATTTAAATTTATATTTATCAAAGAGGTGGAGCACAACTGTCTACCTCTAAAATTTGGGCTGTGCACAATGATTCCTCCCAAAGAGAAAAATGGAAAATAAGGACACTAATCCTACCAGATCAAGGCCTACTACTTTATTTAACTTTACTCTGGGGAAAGCTGACAAACACCACCTCAGCCAGCACATCAAAGTTAACCTACATGGTGGTAAAACGCATTGAGAGCGTGCATCCTTGATACACTGTGAAGAAAACAGCACTTAACCTCCTTGGTCTCCCTCTGAAAAACACATTAGTTCAGACTGATCATGAGACAACATCAGGCAAACCCAAATTGAAGGACATCCTGCAAAATATCAGTACTCAGCACATCATCAAGGTCATCAAAAACAAGGAAAATCTAAGAAACCATTACCACTGAGAGAAGGGTAAGGGAGCATGATAACCAAACATAATGTGGATCCTGGGACAGAAAATGGACATGAGGTAAAATAAAATAAATTGAAATGAAATGTGGACTTTAGGGTTTTTTTTGTTTTTTTTTTTTTAATGTTGCTGGGAGGAATAAATAAGGTAATATAAAAAGGAAACTCACTACCTACATCAACAGACAAAAAAATTAAATATGACCAACAAATTGTTTTACCATTAAATATTTCTGTGATTTATCACTAAAAAGAAAGACCACGATCATTTGGAGAAGAACTTTGAATGTAATTTATCTGTCTATGTTGACATAAAATAGAGAAAAGATACTCTCAGAAGAGAACAAAAGGTTCTGAATGGTAAGAGGAAACTCTAAGGGCACAGCAGCAGACCCAGGAGGAAAATCAGGACAGCCTTTTGCAGAAGGTCGCCAGAAGGTGATCGAGGATGAGGGTCTTCAAAATGATGTTTAAGAAAATATAGGTTACTGAAAACCCGTATAGGACTTTATAATTTGTTTATCTGACCATAGAAACAAATGATTTCTAAATCACAAATTGCTGAAAAAAAGAGGCACTCTCACCCAAAGCAATGTAACAGAAGGAAAAAGACAGTAAAATGTATACTTGAAACTAATTAAAATAAATAAATTTTTTTAAAAAGACTTAGTAAATAACATTTAACCTCTTAAAACGAGAGAACAACACATATCATAGTAAGCAGAATAATGGCCCCACAAAGATGCCCACCTTCCCTGGAACCTATGAATATGTTACATTATGAAAGGGAATTAAGATTACAGATGGAATTGCAATTGCTAATCAGCTGAACTTTAAGAAGGAGATTATCCTGTATAATCTGCATGAACCAGATATAATCACGAATGTCTTCAAGTGGGGAAAAGAGAGGCAGAAGAGCCAGAACCAGAGAAATGGTGTATTAATCTACTCAGGCTGCCATTAACAGACTGGGTGGCTTAAAGAAACAAATTTACTTCACACAATTCTGGAGGACAGAAGTCCATGATGAAGCTTTCAGTAGGGTTGGTGTCCGGCGGGGCACTCTCCCCTTGAGCTGCCTCTCGCTGCTGTGTGCTCACATAGACTTTCCTCTTGTGTGCAAGTAGAGACAGAGGCGGGAGAGGGAGGGAGGGAGGGAGGAAGAGAGAGAGACAAAGAGAGACAGAGAGAGTTCTCTGATGTCTTTTTTGATAAGGACACTAATCCTACCAGATCAAGGCCTACTACTTCATTTAACCTTAAGTATTTCCTTAGAGGCCCTATCTCCAAATTCAGTCACATTAGTGGCTAGGACTTCAACATATGAATTTGGAAGTGACACAAACATTCGGTCCATAACAGATGGCATCATGAGAAAGATTTAGATTTGAGTGGTCATTGCTAGCCTTGAGGATGCAAGCGGCCATGAGCCAAGGAATGCCAGCAGCCTCTAGAAGTTGGAAAAGGTAAGAAAGCAGATTCTCCCTTGAAACTTCCAGAAAGGAATGTGGTCCTGCTGACACCTTGGTTTTAGCCCAATGAGACCTATTTCAGACTTCTGACCTCCAGAACTATAAGATAATGAATTTGTGTTGGTTTAAGGCATAATTTGTTACAGCAGCAAAAGGGAACTAATACAATTATGAAAAATGTGTGAGGGGCTTGGAAGAGAAAAATAAAAGCATTTAATTTGCAAATAGTTGTTCAAAAATGTTACCGAGACTTATAGATACATTACAAAAGAAAATAACAGTTCATAACATGTAATACTTAACTGTCAGGTTTGTAGCAAATGTGCTCCACGTATTATCTGGAATATCAGCACCCCTCCCGTTTTGCTTAATGTCAACTTTGGCAGATCTGGACTTCAGTAACTAGCACTATGCATGGTACCTAGTAGAAGCTCAGTAAGGAATAAATCCATTATATAAATTTAATGGGGCTATATAAATAACAAAACTCACTATCACATATGGCTTCTGACACTGGATATGTTAGTAAAGGAAGGAAGAGAGAAGGGAGCTAAAATTAATTGGAATAAAAATAGAAATCAAATTGAAATCCGAGTGAAAATGCTAATACATTCCTAGTGAGACATTTTTAACCATTGACAAAGCTTTTGAATTTCAGTTAGGTCTTCATAACATCTTGCAAAAATGCATGGCAAAGATACAGCTGAACACCCACCAACTAAAGCTGGGCTATGATTGTTCTGGCAAACACATAACCCAGAGTAAATATTGTCTTGCACAAAGATGTGAGGAGGTGGATTAGGCATTGTAATTACCATTTGCTGGGTATTTGGCATTCCTTTTAAAGATTTAATCATTAAGATGAGACTAAGTATCACTAAAAAAGAAGTCAATATTTCCATGAGCCGGGGAGGGAACAGCGCTGATGTCTTCCTTCTGTTCAGCTATGACACATGCCTACCAAAAGTCAACTTCGTCTGCTAGTTATTTATTCAAGACAGCACAGATAAAGAATCATGAGAAGTAACTTCATTTTATTTTCTGGAACACACTATGTCCTCATATATTATCGATCACAGAGTGATATTTAAATAGGGTAGCAATGTAAAATTACACAGCAATCTTGTTATATTATCTTAATTAATTTTACAACCAGCAGTCAACCACCATCCTTTGTGGTACAGCTAAAGCATTCACATGCAGGCTAACACAGCCAAGACAGACTCTGATAGCAGCTCTCAGAATAGGACTTCTGTTAATCTTCTCCTTGTGGACTAGCATCTACTGACATAAATTCCTTTAGTCAGAGTTCCTGGCGTTAAGCATTTATAGAACAACATTTTGAGATACTGATTAGCATAGCATTCCTTTAAGGTAGCACCTGCTACATGTATAGAAGATCACCTGGAATTCTGGATTCCTGGGCTCCGCCAGAGAGATTCTAATTATTTAGGTCTAATGTGGGGTCCAGGAACCTATATTGTTAACAAGCATTCTGAGAGACGCTGATTCATAGGATCCAGGTACATGTAACCAGATCTGTTCTGCAATCATATAAAAATCTAGACAATAATTTTGTTGCTCAAATTCTTTTCTTTAAATTTCCAAGCCCTTATGTGCAGGATCTCTTTTGATCCTCACAATAATCTCGTAATTTAGGAATTATTATTATCCCCATTCTGATGAAAAGGTAAAAGGTTAAGTACTTGCTGTATTAGACTGCTCAGACTGCCATAACAAAATACCATAAACTGGTGACTTAAACAACAGATATATATTTTCTTAGAGCTCTGGAGGCTGGAAGCCTGACACCAGGGTGCCAGCAGGGTCAGGGCGTTCTGCTGAGAGTTCTCTTCTTGGCTTGCAGATAGCCTCTTTCTTGCTGTGTACTTATATGACCTTTCCTCGGTACATTTAGGGAGAGAGAGGAAGATCTCTCTTTCTCTTCTTAAAAGGTCACGAATCCTATCAGATTAGGACTCCACTCTTATAACTTCATTTAACCTTAAATTATCTCCTAAAAGCCCTATCTCCAAATAAGTTGTGTTGGGGGTTAAGATTTCAGCATATGAAATTGGAAGCAGCATTTATAATCGATTCTTTCAAGATATTTTGATGTGAAAAGAAGAAGAAAGGGGTGAAGCGGGATCAAGAGAAGTTTTTGTTTTTGTTTTTGAGATGGGAGAAATAGCGATTTTTCCATATTGACTGAAATAATCAAGTAGAGAGAGAGGGAAATTGTGATGCAGCAGAGAAAGAATTTCTGGATCACGTTCTCGTATAAATGGGACTGGGATCTACCACAGAAGCAGAAGGGCTGGCTAAGCAGAAGCATGGAGATTTCCTTCTCGGGAAAGGGAGAGGAGACGGCTGTGCGGGTGTGCAGGCCCAGCGAGGCGGGTGGGGACTGATGCCAGATAGCATGGGTGCAGACAAGTCTGGGGAAGGCATTTCTTCTGAGTTCTTCCAGTTCTCAGTGAAAGGGGAAGAGAGATCATCAGCTGACAGCTCAGAGTGAAGTTGGAGGGGAAAGATTGGATATTAGAAACAAGGAGAAGGGAATAGTGGTCCAGAAGATGAAAGTAAATGAGGTCCCTAAAATATGATTGTGGAGTAGCATGAAGAGCCCACTTGAAGTAAGCAAACATTCATTCATTCTTTCACTTATCCATGTACTTATTCTTTCAGCTAAGATTTACATAAACATAACAATCATAAACGTGGGAGATGAAGCTATGAACTTCTTTGCCCCTCATCTGCCTACTTCTCTCCTCTCTAACTGCTAGAGTTCCCTAAGCTTCTCTTCTCGACTTCCCTTCTTACCCTTCCAAATTCTCTTCCTTTGGGGGTGTCCTCCAATCTCATACTTTCAAGAATATTATAGAGTTAGGGTAAAGTACCCCCAAATACATACTCTCTCAATAAAACTGTTCACCAAAACCATACACCAACTGTCCAAGAGAATTATAATGAGAGAAATGTGTCACTCTAAATTTTCTAGCAGCCACATTACTAAAAGTAAAATGACACAGGATTAATTTTAATAATATATTTTATTTCGTCCAACATACCCCAAATATTATCATTTCAAAGAATAATGTAAAAATTATTGAAATGCTTTACATTTTTGTGCTAAATCTTCAAAATTCAATGTGTATTCTATACTTACTGCACATCTCAATTTGAACCAGCCACATTTCAAGCATTCAATAGCCATATGTGGTCTTATCGGGCAGTGTAATTCTAGACACTCATTTTCAACTGCCCCCTGGATATCTCTACCTCAGTATCTGCAAGGACAATTTAAAATTTCCAAAACCAAGTTAATGATACCTACTCATATTTTTCCCTTAGCTATTTTTAATTAATTACTATTTACTTTCCTCTCTTTTTTATTCTTCATTCAGAAAAGAGAACAGGTTCTCCTTGGAGTCCCTTCCTTTCTATTTCTGTCATCATACTAGTTCCTGCTTTAATTAATTTCTACCTGGACAATTGCAGTCCCTCCCTAAGTGGCCCCTCCTAAGTGGTCTGTCCATTTGTAATCTCTTCTCCATCTGCTACCAGAAGAGTCTGGTTCGATGTCACTCTCCTTCTCATCAGCCCTCAACGTCTCCCCTTCACCAGCAGGACAAAGCCAAAACTCTAAAGCATAAGACAAATATCCCTAGATTCTATCAACCTTCCTTCTTCTTTCACTATTTGCCCCTCTTTTATCGTAAAAAAAAAAGGAAAGAAAGAAAGATATTTTCCATCCCTGAAATGGCTTTATCTTTCCCACCTTCTTACTTTCACTTGACTAGTTTACTCCAGTGTTTCTCCATTTTAGCATGCATCAGAATTATCTGGAAGACTTGTTAAAACACAGATCACTGAAACCACTCCGAGAATTTCTGCTTCAGTAGGTCTAGAGTAGAACCCAAGAGTTTACATTTCTCACAAATTCCCAGGTGCTGCTGAGGCTACTGGTCCTGGGGTCACACTTTGAGAATCACTGCTCTTCTACTCATCTATGTGCATACCAATGCTACCCTTACTTCATTCTTAAGTGCTGTTCCTTACATTAAACCCAAAATAATTTTTCTCTCCTCTGGGCTCCTGTAGCTATTTGGACTTCTCTGAACCATCATCTATCCAACTTGCATTAGAACTAATTTGTAAGCGAATATTCCTTAAGAATAATGATAGTGATTTGCATCCTCAATAGTGCATGTCAGAGATATTTAATAAGTATTTTTTAATTGAATTAAAAATGCAGACCCTGGCCTCAATAAAGTTAAAACATTTCAGAAAAGAAGAGAGTCTTTCTTTAAAGGAGAAAAAAACAGCCTTAATGATTAAGAAGAATGGACTGTCCCTAACTTCTTTTTATTTGTTCCCAAGTATTGCTAAAATCTCCTTTTTCTTTTTTTCAAAAGCAAATTCCCTCTCAGTTTCTTTTTTTTTCTGAACTCAAATAATTAATAAAGATATGGTTAATATACAGAATGTTATAGCTATGTTACAGCTAATATACAGAATGTTACTCACTAGTTTGAGTAATTACTTTAAGAAATATTATATCTTAAAATATTTCCAGCCAGTACATCTGTTTTATTAGCACTCCATAAATTTGCTGTCACTGTGATATCTACAGGGAATGCTTGTAAATTAAAAAAATCAAATAATGAAAATAACATTGCCACAATTTTTTTTTTAGCAATCCATTTGGAAGGATCTGCATAGATGAGTTGAAATATGGACTAGGATCTCAAGTGATTAGAACTTATAGGGAACACAGTGCTATTTCTGTTTGTCTTTCATTTGCATTTATTTGTCATGCTTCTAATCTTGCCTAGGGTAGCTTCAGGGATGAATTCTGTTACATGGTGATATCTTCCTTTATACAACTAAATCTAGAGGTTAGTAAGACCACTGAATACATTCACAATGCCCAGCTCCACGATGTAGATGAACCTGAAAACATTTTAGCTCACTCTTTTGGGAGTGACTTCTCTATACAAGGATTTTGAAGTGGGAGCAAATATACACAACGATGCTCAGTCATCACCTAAACTGCCAGTGATAAAATTTTGAAGCCCTAGGTCAGAGAGAAATTGCCAAGTTCCACATCGCTGTGTAATCCCTGTTATGGAGAACACCCATCCAACATAACTTACTATCTATTATGAGATCCATGCATTCTTTCATTCTGCCCTGTCTGAGGTAGTCTTCTTGTTTGGGTCAATTAGCTCTTGACTATGATATTACTGGAATAAGCATGCTTTTCTTCTCTTCCTTTGGGAAAGTTCTCTTTGACTAGGTTCCTGATATACAGGTCTTAATGATATAAGCAAGTTCTTCGTATTTGCGTGGTACCTTTATTCTGTGACAAAAGCAAAATAAGCTTTCTTTCTGTGAGCAGGGAGATCTTTACTTGAAGGATCATGAAAATTTACCTAATTACTCACCAGAGAGAAATAATGTCTTTTCTAGAATAAGGACAAGGAAGAAATACAAATAATAGAAAAATTCTGTGGACTACCAGAACTACATGAGATGGTTGGTATCTTGACTTCTATTGGTGCCTAGAGAAGTTTGCCTAAGCTTTTAAAGTCTTTAAACCAAATGGTTCTATTGCCTGTGATTCTATAGGCAGAGGTGGCAGCTGCATTTATAAGCAAACATTTTCCACTTAGTTACCCAGGTAAAGGGAATCAGAATGTTGGGTTTTTAAAATATTCAGCAAGAAAAAAAAAGAAAGAAGTGCAGCAGATGACCCAGTGATAAAAGAAATGCCTTAATTCTGACGATTGCAATGAACCATCTTCTCTCAGCACCATCATTTTACTCACTAAAAAGCGATAATTTCCATTCACATACCAAAATGTTCTAATACAGTTCATCTAGAAAAAATAACAGTAAATAAATAAATAATATCCCAGGCTTGACTCTACACCCACTTGTACCTACAACATTATTTCTATGCTTTCCATCAGAGCAAAACTTACCAGGTGAGAGAAGGTAGTACCCAGGTCCTCTTTTCTTCCCTGCCTTATTAGTCCCATGATTTAAATATCATTGTATACTGTTGATTCTTAATTTCCTCTGCCCTTTAGACTCCTATACACAACTCTATCGCTACATGGATGTTAAGTAGGTACCTACAACTTAATATGATCAAAACAGAATTTCCTACCCTCCATACCCTCAGATCTGAACCTTCTTACTCTTTTCCAGTCAAGAAAATGATACTCCCATTCATCCAGTTATTAAAGTCAAAAACTTGGTAATCAACTCTTTCTCTCTGCTTCCACAGTCAAATAAGAGGTTGGCTCTATTATATATTTGGTGGTGATAGAACTTACATATCTTGATGGTTTGGAGATGAGAGTCTTTCTGCATCTACTATTGGCTAGTATAATCCATTTCCCACAGAGCACTAGGAGTTATAGTTTCAACACTTAAATCAGGTCACTCCTACTTAGAATTCCTTAATTTATTCCTGTTACTCTTATAGCAAAACCCAAAACCCAAACTCCTAATAGTGGCCCATAAGTATTTGCATGATTTAAGTTTTGCCTATCCCTCAAACATACCTCTTACCTACCTCCCTCTCACTCAGGAGGCTTAAGCAATACTGGCTCTTTTCCGTTTTTTGAACATGTCATACACTTTCCCACTTACTCAAGGCCTCTGATGTACCCTGGGCCTTGGGTACCTTCCCTGTTTTTGCACAGCAGGTAGTCTAATGTCTCTCTTTAAAAAGAGGCTTTCCCTGACCACCACATCATACATAGCCTCTTCTATGGCAGCTCAGTTGTTTTTCATCATGGTGCACACACCTCTCCCAACATAGTTCCATCTCCCACCAAACCCCTGCCTCTGCGATTTAAAATCTTGTTGGTTTGGATGTGGTTCCGTAGTGTAGTGGTTAGTACGTCTGTTTTACACGCAGAAGGTCCTGGGTTTGCACCCTAGTGGAGCCATGGTCCATGGTCTACAGCCATGCCACCCTGAACAAGCCCAATGTCTGATCTCGGAAGCTAAGCAGGGTCGGGCCTGGTTAGTATTTGGATGGGAGACCACCTAGGAAGACCAGGTGCTGTAGAAAACATAATAATAATAAATAAATAAATATAATAAAATCTCATTGGTTTGTTTGCTTTCTCCTTTCTCTGGTTCACCATAGCAGCTCCAGGATCTAGCACAGATTCAGGCACACCGTGGGTTTAAAATTAACATTTACTAAATGAGTGAATAAAAGCTGGCTTGTCCTAATCAAATTTGACAAAGTGAAACCAGCTCCACTTTATAAGCCCTTTATCAAGCCACCTCACACTCCCAGTGAATTAACTCATACTGAAGCTATACTTTCTCCAGGCTATTTGTACTTTAATGGTGGGAAAGGTGGAGAGAAACAGAATTTTTTCATGTATGTAGAGTTAACATTTTGGAGTTGAAGCCTTAGTTTATCCCAATGTGAAAGGTATCATAGATTATTCTCAATAGTACATTCTTTATTTTATAAAGGATATGTCACTGGTGAAAATATTAGTATTCTAGGAGGTCATGGGTATGTTGAGAGTCTGATGCAAGTTTGGATAGAACATCTGGAAAAAATTCACAGACACAAAAAATTTATATATAATTTGAGTGCTACATGGGCCCCCTGAGGTCTATTCATTATGTACTCTAAAGAATGCATGATAAAAATAAATAAATAAAAATAAATCCTCTATTTACTATGTGAATAGTAAGATTCTATTTTCTCACATGGTAGATCTTGGGTCATTGTTGGTTTTGCTTATAATTCTTCCTTAAACAACCCGAACTTTCTCATTTCTCTTACAAATTGAAGAGAAAAAAAATATATGAATTGGAAGAAATAGCGAAAGAAAGAAATACTAATATTTATTGAACATGAATATGTGTCCCACACTATCCAATATACCTTCCACGAATTACTACATTTAATTCTCAAAACAATCCTCTAAGGTCAATAAGCCTCATTTTTGCAGATTAAAAGCTGAGGAAAAATTAGTTCAAGTAAGTTCCACGCAAAAAATCCATGATAGAGCCTAGATTCATATCCAGGTTATAAATTCATGTTCTCTATGTTGTAACATATATTCATACTTTTTAAATGGCTCATTTGTTCTTTCACTGAATTAAGGATCTGGACATTCCCCTTAACTCTCTGACCTCATATTCTGTTATGCTCACTTGTGATCACTTGATCTAAGCCACACTGGCTTCCCTGCTAGTCTTTAAACTAAGTACCTTAAACAAAACTCATCTATGAGAGCAATTAATGAAGTCAGTAGTACTACTATGAAATATAATTGCTCATATGTATAAATAAAAATTTATGCATTCTTAAGGTATGTTTTTGGTAACAATTTTGATGCTGGCAATACAGATATATTTGTGAAATTAAAGTATATTGTCAATTATGGAGAAACGATTACAAATTAAAATAACTACAGAAAAAATAGTGTTATAATAAAAGCATAAATATAACCTCATTAAAAATGTGCTAATATTTTACCCAGTTTGTAGATAATAACTCCAATTCTTTTAAACTACAACATATTTATTTATAGAAATTAAAAGCATACTGAGTTCAAGTATCTCACTCCAGTCTACATAACACATTTACTGGCTAAAACATGGATCTTAAGTTGGAAACACTGGGAAAGTACTGAACTTTTTAAAATATATGTATGCAATTTTGCTTTTTTAAATATATATTTTTTATTTATTAATATCCTCTTGCTTTTCTAAAAAGTAAAATCACTTTCAGCCCTCATGGCCTGTGAATATTGCTATATAACTGAAAAGGCTTATAAATAATAAAGGATCCATTTGATATGTTAAGATTGTTCTATGGTTTGTGACTGCAGCAATTATTATAAATCTTTTATTGGCGAATTTTCTTCTGTGGCCTTCAGCCATGCTCAGGCATGTCTTTCACATTCATACCAGCCAGCTATTCTCTTGCCGTTTGAACTCAGCAGCTTGTAAGAATCCCACACTGGCTGAAACTGCTAATCTGAAATATTTCTAACATGCAAAAATACGAAGAGGTATCTATGAAATACTCACATACCCATCACCAAGAATTTATAATCCCCTTTTTTCCTCCCCAGCATAACCACAATACTGAAGTTACTGTAGATCTTTCTTCATCCATATTTTCATTTTCCCTTATATGTTTCTAGTTATATAAAAAGTGTAAGTACCGACACTCGTGGATTTACAATGAAGTTACATCCCGATTATCCCATCATAAATTGAAAATGTATTTAATACATCTAACCTAACAAACATCATAGCTTAGCCTAGCCTACCTTAAAGATTGCTCAGAACACAATGTCCCGAACACACTGGCGACACAGCACACTGTAGAGCACCAGTTATTTATCCTCATGATCGCACGACTGACGGGGAGCTGAGGTCTTGTTGCCGCTGTCCAGCATCATGAGACAGTATCGCGTACAGCAGCATATCACTAGCCCAGGAAAAGATCGAAATTCAAAATTCGAAGTATGGTTTCTATTAAATGTGTATCGCTTTCTCACTATCATAAAGTCAAAATATCGTTAAGTAGAACCATCATAAATCGGACGGTGTGTATCATTCCATACTTTTTTTTTTTCAATAACTATTACATTTTCAAGATTTGGCCAATGTCAATACATGAAGATTGAGTTTAATTAGCTGAAGCTTTATCTAATATACCACAATTTATTTACCCTTTCCCCTATAAAATGGTCATTTACATTGTTTCTAGTTATTCACTATAAAAAAAAATCAATGCAGAAATGAATATCCATGGGCACATATATGAGAATTTACCTATAGTGTATGCCTAGGATTGCAATTACTAACATAGAATGCAAATTTTCAACACTACTGGCTATTGCTAAATATCCTTTTATGGAGTTTTATTAATGTATTCTTTCATCAATAGAATGTGAGAGTTTCCAATTGCCTATAACCTCTCCTGTGTTGGGTACTGCTGATATTTAAAACATTTTTTTCTTTACCCGATGAATATTAAAAAAAGTCCTTGATTTTTAAAAATGTGTGTTACCTTACTATTGGTGAACTTAAACATTTTCATGTTTATTGGCCATTTACTTATCCACTTTCATACACTGCCTATTTCTATTCTTGGTATTTTTATTCTACTTGGTGACCTGTTTTTGATTTCTCAATAATTTGTTGAAGTTATTTATACTACCTGGAACCTAACCTTTTTGTTTTTGTCTTGCTTTGTTCATTTTATAAGAAGACTCAAATATATATAATGCAACTATCATTTCTTGGTCTGCAGCTGGCCTCTTAACTTTTAATACACAGCAGTTTTTAAGTAGTTTCGATGTAATCAAACCAATCAACCTTCTCCCTTTTGGTTTGTGTTTTTTGGGGGAGAGAGGGAGGAGGGGCGCATTTTGTAATAAATTGTTTGCTACTCCAAGGGAAAAATTTCTAATTATTTTGGTACAACCAATTTATTAATTCTGAGAGATATGTAAACATCTCCCATTTGGATTATAGTTTTGTTAATATTTTATTGCTTTCTTTGCTTTTTATTTCAGTTCATAATTATCTTATCTCTTGATGAATGATTTTTTATTAATTTTTATTTCTCTTAATCTCTAATACTTTAAAATAAATTCTATTTTTTCTGATATTAATTTACTATATCATCTTTATTTTTTGTTCAGATTTTACTGGTATATCATTTTAATTTTTAATTTTATGATATACATACATGTATACATATGCATACATATGTGTATGTGTAATAAACTGCTTTTAGCTGGACTTTAGATTTTACAACACCTGAGATTTTCTGTTTTAATGGTTGAATGTTGTTGTAATTATTGATATTTCATTAGATATCTATTTCTACCAATTTATTTTGTTATTACATATTTACTATCATTTTGGTTATTTCTAATTTTTTCTCCTTTTCTCCTTTCCATCAGATTGATCAGTTTTTCGGTACAGCATTTCTTTTCTTTCTAGTCATATCTAAGCTAATATTCTATTAATTGTTAATCTTAAATTTTTAACATGAACAATTATGTAATGATGTGTAAGGCTTAATTCCAGCCCCTCGAACATATCATTGTTGTGTAGGACTTTATTTCCACCTTTAAAACCAATGATAGACATTTTTTGAAAATTATTGATTCTTACATCCTATTACTTATTTCTAGAATCAATGTCCTTCTTTTAAACTGGTAGTTCCTTCAGAAAGACTCTGTAAGAAGCAACCTATTTTTTTATGTTACATAAAATATCATTATTTTCCTTTATTCTTAAATGATAATTTGAATATAGATTTATATTCTTATTTTTTCCTCAACATCTAAAAATATTTTTCTGCTGTCTTCTGGCATCTATTTGACTAATTAGGACTCTATTATTACTCTTATTGCTGTATCATATCAGATAATATGTCTTTTCTTTTTCGTATCTTTAAAGATTTCCTTTCATCTTTGCATTTTACAGATTCACTGTGATGTGTGTCGATGGGTCTGGCTCTTCCCTCAGTCTCAGGACCCATTTTATTCTATGCATCTGGATTATGCTCTATTGTTATCTATTTGGCTGTTGCCTTTCTTTCTGTTCTCACCTTCTGAACTTCTGTAGAAGTTATAGCTTTAGAGTTTAAATTTAAGTCTTTGATCATTTTGAATTTTTTTTTTTTTTAGGGTGTGAGCACAGCGATATTTTTTAGGTGATTACCACCTGGAAAGGTCTTCTCTAAACATTAAAGATTCAACAAGAAAATGACATGATTTGGGGTCACTATGTATAATTGTTATTACAGCAAAATTAGATGATGTGAGATATTGGCCTCCCTGATATTTTTCTCTCTCTAAAAAAAGCATGGAATTATAAAATCTTACTTCAGAGATAGTGATTCTTTCACATATTTTCAGGTGTGTAAGTTTTTCTATGGTTAACAAAACTAAAAGGAACATCATTGTTCCATTTTTAATACACGATAAGGAGGCAGTACCAAAGCACCAGAACTAAGCAGTTCAGTGACTTTAACCAACTTGGGTCACTAGTGTGATGGGTTCTAAGGAAATTAAAAATTCATTTATATAGGCTGACTTCTTAGTATCCTGATGCAGACTCGTTCCAAACTCTCACTGCTGTGATGTACAAGAAATGAAGGAAAGTAATAAACTGAGCACTATCTCACCAAAAACCACTGGAAGTTTATTTGAAATTTAGATGTATTGAGTGGAGACTTTTATGAATTTCTGGAAATCGATGTCAGTATTTTCAAGTAATGAATCACTGGCAAAGAAGAAAGAACAGAGATGCTTTATAACATAGTAAATCCTAGAAAGTAATTCTTCTCTGCACTTCTCTCTATATTGCAATATTAGAAAAAGTGTCAATGGGAACAAAGAATGGTAAGAATGCTAACAGAGTGAAAGGAAGGGAGGAAAGCCAGAGAAGGACATGGAAATGGAGGTAAACAAAAAATCAAGAACAAGGAACAGACGGGGATGAAATATTATTATCCACCTGTTTTTAAAAGTATATAGTTTGTGAACCAAGGACATGATCTTAAATGGAATTATAAAGAAGTGATCAATGAACGATACATCTAAAAGTGTGTATGAAGTGTCTCAATCTTAGTAACAGTTTGTATTAGAAAAATTATGTAATCAGGACCTTAGGATACTTATCTATCTTAAAATGTTAATCAGAGAAAAATGAAATGTGAAAATAAAGGAGTTCCAACAGAGGAAGTGGTAATTGGTAGAGTGCTGCCTGCAGCCTCTTGCCGTGTGGTCTTGGTGAATGGAGCTGAGGGCAGGTGCCAGGGTTGGCCAAGGCCATGCCCTTAAGACAGCGAGGACCCCTGTTCCACCTGTGACCTTACCCTTAAGGAGTCCTTGGTCTCTCCTGTCTTCTGCTCCAGCTCTGCAGGCAACTGCTGAGCCTCTGAAGTTAAGAATGGCAGCCACCAGAATGCAGGTGGGCTGTGAGGTGCCTCAGATGCTGGAAGGGGCTGCTCAGTGTGGACTGGAGCTCCGCCCCCTCAGCCTCAGACTACAGAGTCACGCAGATTTTTAACCTAGGGAGACCCCAGGTCCCTAAGTGAACAAGACACCAGCTCTCTCCATCCTTAAGAAGCCTAGAAGGAGCAGAGAGGGAAGATTTGGTTGGAGTCTTTATTCCTTCAGACCTGACACTGGAAGAGAGAAATGGTAGAACAACATCCCATACCAAGCCAACAGGGCATGCCTACCACCCTTTGGGAATTTCATATTATATATACAGGCTGATCTCAAGTTTCTCTCATCTTTTTAAAGGAAAACACTGTATTGCATAATTGAAATTTGCTAAGAGTGTAGGACTTAAATGTCCTCACCAAAATGAATGAGTGAATGAATGAATGAATGAATGAATGAATAAAAAATAAGGTGATGGATGTGTTAATTAACTTAATGGGGGGAATCCTTTCACAGTGCATAGGTATATCAAATCATCATAACGTATACTTTAAATATCTTACAATTGTGTCTGTCAATTATACCTCCTAAAGATGAATTTTTTTAAAGCCATATTTTGCTATAGGTGGGCCTTCTAGATGTAAAGAAGTTCTGACATGTGATAGAAAAATCCCATGTGTTGATGATTTATAACATGTTTTACATTCATGGATCCAAATTATCCTTTATATTCTATCCTTCACATGAAACATTTGCAAACACTGTCAGCTTACACCGAAGGACATTCATAGAGTAAACTCGTATATGTCTTCAAGTGACCTGGGTACTTGACCTGTGGTTTGTCGTGATAATACGCTCTGTTCCTGGTCTTCATGTTTGCATAGGCTAGAGTGAAGGAAAGGGTCTCGGCTGTGCTTGGGGGAACTTCAACTCTGTCTTTAGTTTTGGAGATAAGCAAACTCTTCCAAGGGTTGTTCTGCCCTCCTTCTTACTTTCCCATCTTTTCCTTTTTGTTTTTCCCTCTTCCTTCTGAAATGTCAGGGAAGTTTGGAAAGCAGGAAATCACACAGTTAGGCTCAAGAAGAAAGAAAGCCATTCCTTTTGATTCTTCAGTCCAGACCTGCTTCGTCTTCCACAGAGCCCATTTGCCAGCACCGAAAGGAATATTAGGAGCGTTAACTCTTAACTGCCAACACGCTGTTCAGGTCACCCCAAATATCAGTACTCCAATTACAGAGCCCTATGTTTTAAAATTAAGGTGATATTAGTGATTTAACCTGTTTAGTACAGTGTAATTACAGTGGTATGGAAAGAAAAAAATAAAACCCTCACCTTCTCTTATGACCATGTTAACATTCTTGAAACTGTGCACTATGCTTTTCAGTGGATAAAACATTTAAGGTCAGAACGGTACTAGAATATCCAGATTCCCAGCAGTTAGTTTTCTGCCACTGAAACCTCAAAACCAGATATTCTCAGCAGTGCACTGCATATATTACACAGGTGCATCAAAGATTTATCACTCTCCTTGGTCCACCTCCGGGGAGCATTTCATCATCGAAGAAAATAACTAAACTCATTTGAGCCCCTCTTTAATTTTTAAAATGAAAATCTATATCCATCAGGCATATGTCAGAGTTTTCAGAAAGAGAAAAACTAAGATAACGTTTGTGAAATTTCTTTTATTCTTTAAACACAATTACTAAAAACTTAAAGCTTATTTTATGTTAATAAAAATAATGTACCAGGTACCTTGCTTCATGCTAGATATTTAAACTCTCTAGTACAGTTTAAAACATTTAAACTCTCTATTACAGTTTAAAACATACACACACATGCCCATGACTGCACACACAGGTACAGTTTTATAGATGTATTTTTCCACTTCTGACATATAGCACTATTGTTTCACCTTTGGTAACTTTCATTGAGGAGAACTTTTCGACCTAAATTGTTCTGCACAATATACTCAATTTGGTTTTTTGATGAAATTGACGTGTCAATTTAAAACAACCACATTCACTGCATTTTTTAAATTCTGTACATGAGTAAATATACTGCATATTTGTTTCCTCTAACATAGAGAACTTTTTTTTTTATTTTGGCTTGATAAAAGCAAAATTTATTTTAATAACTGAGGGGGGAAACCAGCTGATACTTCTAAAGTGTATTTTAGATGTTAGCCTGTTTTGTATATGTTATTTAATTTAGTTCTCACAAACCCTTGGTAGGTGCTATTAGTATCTTATTTCCATCTGGGGAAACTGACATTCAGAGAGTGAAATAACATTCCCAAAGCTACATGGCTAAGCTATTCTATACACTTCAGCCCTTCTAGCACAAACAGGCATATAAGCAGAGAAATATTAATTCAAACTAGATGTAACTGAGGGTAAATAAGGCAAATATGTAAGTCTTTCAGTTCCCGACCTCCTTTTCCAGAGCTGTGTTTTGCCTTGAGCAGTAGTGTTATGTATAGGCTCTCAACATCGCAACCCGTCTGACTGAGACATACAAAATTTATATGTGCTCTCGAAAAATAACTGGCCTCATCCATTCCAAATATGTCAAACTTGCGAATTATCATGACAGAAATATGTGAAAATTCAATTTTTTTTCAAAATTTTATATTCCTTCCAAGTCAATATGTTGTAAAAGTGTTGCAATTATTAATAAACGGCTTTACCTGTGCATCGATTTCTTAATGGTTTACCCCATGATGATTGTTAAAAACTAAAAAAATAAATAAATATAAGTTTCAAAATGTCCAGCATACATTTTTTGTTTGTTTCTAAAGAAGTGTAAATCACTTTCACTCCTTAAATATCATTTGTATTGTTAGATTTCCATGTTTTTTAAAGCTCTGACCAACCTCTTCCTGGAGTTTCATCTCTCACTGCCTCATGGAATTCTTTGTCTGGGTAGCTAGCATGTTTTCAAAATCAACATGTCACCATTCCTGAAGCTTCTAAATCTGTTTAGATTAAATATATTCTCGATGCTCATACAGGAGTATGTGACTCGCGGTAAAATAAAACTTTAAATGACATTTTCTGACAAATATTTAGATGTGACTCATATTAGTCATCGAATCCTAACCCCAACCATCAAATTTAGAACCCATTTAATCCACCTGTTTTATTTTACTGATAAGGAGGCTCAGACCCTGAGTGACTTGTTAAAGATCATCATGAATTTGTAGCTGAGCCGCAACTAGAATCTTGAATCCTTATTTTTTGTAATTGCCATTTTCTTTATACTAAGACGTACTATGAGCCAGCAACCACAGTGACTGTTTACTCACAAATATCTCATTTAATCCTTACCCTGGAAGGTAAACATTATTATCCCACATTACAAATGAAAGAAGTGAAGCTCAAGGAGGTGAACTTGTTCATCCAGGCTTATGCACTGGAAGAGTCAGAATCCAAAACCACATTTGTTTTATTCCCAATTCCCTGGCTTTAGTCAGCTTCTCTGGACCAATGCTCCTTCTTCCCTCTTATGAATGCAAATTGCATAAACACAGAAATGCCTTTGACCATTTTAACCATTAAACACTTCATATTATAGGGCTTTCCACAATAGAAATAATATATTAAAATGTGTTAACTACACATTTTACACAAATGCTACGAATCCCCAAGTGGTAACAACTTGTGAAATATGTCTGCAAATCATGAGATAGCATAGCATTATATTATGTTTTGTATTATATTTGCCAAAAATTGGATGTCACATATTTGGATTCTATTAAAGATGTCCAGTGACTCTTTTCCTGAGTCACCACAGATATTTTCACTATAAATCGGCACCTTCCAAACTTAGTTTCATGATAACTCAAGATATATTAAAATACTTTAGTGAGTATCAAAAAAATCTCAAAAATAATTTATTTAGCTCACTTACATTTTGGAAATCTGCATATTCTGTATATTAATTCAAATTTGGAATGGCTCAAGGAGAGATATAAAATAGGTTTTTAAATTGTATTACAAATGTAAGTAATGATAGAGGGAAAATAAACAAGATAAAATATTAAAGGGCCAACAAAATTCTAGGGAGAATTTAAATAGGTAATAAGCAATATGTAGTTTCTCACCTACATAAAATCAAAGAGTTCAAGGTAACTACAGAGGCAACAGTGAAAACCTCTGTATAATCCTGAGTTGATGTAGTCCTGAACCAACAAGATAATATTGAAAATCTTGTCCAATAGCAGTCTAATCTAAAGAGTTACTATTGTTATGAATAAGCAATTATATGTTCCCGTTCATGGCCATAATACATCAGGTGGGCCATCTACATGATCAATCGTTCAGCAATCCAATCCATCTCATTAAGACAACCTTAATAAAAGAATCAGGTAAACTATGGTCTGGTTATATCATGCATAATAAATCATCCACTATTTCTTGAAAATGTCCTTTCCATTCTTCCCCTATGGATATTGCCTTAGGTCAGGCAACATTACCTCTCACCTAAATTGTTGTATCAAGCTTTAAAGGGTTCTCCCTGTCTCCAATCTCTCAACCCACATTGCACTTTAATGAGTTCACATCACCTTGAGAATAACCAGAAACTCTTTTTTTGTGCTCTGACCAGTGTCTTTGTCTCTACCCACACTGGCCACTGTCTCAGGGAAAACCATTCTTCCAGTCATACTGAATTCAGTGCTATTCCTAGACCTAAGATACTCTCTCCTTTCTTTTAACATTTCTCCTCAACAAAATGCTTCCTTTTCTTTCTCTCATTTGGTTTCTCCTTCTCCTACTCATACTTCATCTCTTCCAGGTAAAGCTTTCTCAGGGCCGAGCTGCTCCTCCTCCATGCTCTCTTTCTGACACCCACTAAACAATTAAGCCTACAATGGCATTTACTGTCTCCACAACCAGAATAATTTCTTGAGGCCAGAGACTACATCTTATTCATCTTTGTGTCCCAGTATCTCACTGAGTGCCTGGAACATGAAAAATGCTCAACTGATGTTTGTTGAGAAGGTGAATAAATATAATAGATTGGGATTTCCTCAAAGTGCCTGATCTTAAGAATCACTTGGGTGCTAATTAAAAATGCAGATCCCCAAGCTAATCTCCTGGAGATGCATATGGACCAATTTGGATTGAGACAAAAAAATCTGTATGTTTATCAAAAATTCAAGTGTTTTCATGAGAATGAATGAGAAAATGGAAAAATTACTGTAATCCTTTAATCATGACAGATAAAAAAATCTATGTCTTTGTACAAAATAGCTCTCTGTTCTTGGGTTACCTCTCTTTTAGGTATCCATGGAGACTATTATCTCTCCCTTTACCTGGTATCTATCTGTTCTGTGCAAGTCAAAAGTAATAAAAACAAACAAAGAACAGTTTTTTATCATATAAAAATAAGGATATGAAGATAATCTATCCTTAGCTCAGAATTTAAACTCAGCTAGGGGCTTGGTTATGATTTTAACATTGTTTGTTTTCTTTCAGCCACTGTTTTCAATGTGGCCTGAAAATGTCATGACTCAGAGTAGTTATTTGTAGAATTGCTTCAAAATGTTATCTAAACTACTGTAATTTCACACCTGGGATTGAAATTATCCGGTTTTCTTGCAAAAATTCCACTTACCTGGTGATTATACAGTACTTGCTAAACTAAGTTAGTGTGTAATGTTTTACTCTTTAACTCTAGGAACACAAACTTGTTCAAAGAGAAGACCCTGCTCCATGTCACCACCTACTCAACATACCTCACTCCTTAATTCTTGTAATAATCTTTCAACTCTGCCACTCAATGGAACTTTGCTTTTAAAGATCACTAATATTCTCCGAATCGCCAAATCTAAGAAAATTTTGGATATCTGTTGGCCTCTGAACTAAAAGAGCAGGGCAAGCCTTTCTTCAACACATATTCTTTATTGGCTTCCTGGTTTTTCTACTTTCTCTCTGCTACTTTTGGGTGTCCTTTGCTAATTTAATCTGTTGCTTCCCCTGCTTCTTAATACATTTGGCTCCTTTTTTGGAATCTAAATTTGTTGGTCTAGCAGTTAAATTATTCCAGATTTGGAAAACTGTTCGGGTCTTATCACACAAAACTCCCCTCCACGTATCCTATGACCTAGACCATCACATGTGGCTTTTAAATTAACTAAAGTTAAATTAAAAATTCAATTCCTTAGTAACATTATCTATATGTCAAGTGCTCGATATCTGCTTGTGGCTAGTGACTACCATATTGTACAACACATTTATAAATCAGTCCCATTATGACAGAAAGTCCTATTGGGCAAGGCTAATCGAGACAGCTGGACTACTTGATTTTCTCACCTCTAAACTTTAGCCCACTTGATTTCCTTTACATCTGGAATGCTGTCCAGCAACCATATCTCTTCCTATCAAAATTTGACCTTTTCTTCTAAATATTTACTTCTAAGATCTTTACCGATCACTCTAGCTGAAAGTGTGGCAGCTCTAACATGAACTCTCAAAGTTCTTTGTTCCCCTCTTAATCATGTTGCTTGGTTCTGTCATTATTGGGATGAATCCCTGACTAGACATTAAAGTGTCTGAAGAGTTGATATTTGCCAACTGTCAATGAATGCTTCCATGTGCTAAGCTAAGTGCTTGATGCTTCAAAGGTCGCCATAACTCCCCCGTGAAGTATATGGTGTTTTACCATATTAATGTTAAGGAAACTAGGATTTAAGATGATGAAGTGATGGGCCCAATGAAGGTTTCGAGAAGGGAGGTGATTATCCAGGGTCACAGAGGGTGAGCCCTCAATCACTCCAGGTCTTTAGTCTCACTTCAAAGTCCATACCTTAAACACAGGGACACACTGCTTCCCATCATATTTAGGATATTAATGCCCACCCCACATGCCTTGTAATACTAGGCATAACTCCACTGGTACACGAGTGAATACATGAATAATGCCTTAAAAGTATAAGGTAATTTACAGTTCATAAAACTTGTTGACAGTTATAATTTATTTCCATATAATTTCTTCCAACAACTCTGAAGCAGCTCTGCAGGAAATGTTATCTCTATTTCACAGAGGCTGAGAGAGTTCAGAGGCCTCCTGAAGTTCACATTGCTATTTAGCGACAGGGATAGAACTTGAGTCTGAGTCTTCTGCCTCCAAGTTCCAACAGCCTTTCTTTCAAACCCCCTGAGGATTCAACACTCATCGATAATCAACAAAGACTCAAAATGTTTTATCTCAATATACTGTTTTGTACTTGCCCTTTTTATTCTTTAAAAAACATGATAATGAGACTTAATCGTTTATGTCTATGGGAGAAAAGGCAGTGTAGTCATTTTCAGTGCTGCTTAAGTAGCCACATATTTAGATTTTTATCATATTGTTTTTGCCCTAACCCCATTAAAATAACTTGCTTATGTTAAACAAAATTCTGGGAATGATTATTAGCAATTTAGCTATGAATATGCATGATTATTTTTAAGTCCACTAATTATATGCATGGGTTTTATCTGTAATTATATTTGCAATTTATTTTTCTTTCTCTGCTTCAGGAAAGTCATTTAAAATGCATTTGGGAAATGTTTGGAAAAATTAATTCTATTACTATTATTTTCAAGAATTTTCTTAAGTATTTTATGACTATAACTATTTTTTTCTTTCTCCAGGCAAAGCAATATATCAAAACATACATATCATATTTGTTGACAAAAATGTGAACTTCAAAGAATTTTATACCCATTAAATAAAAGAGGGAAAAAGTTAGACTATATTTTCTTCTTTATTATGTTAATTTTCTCATATACTTAAACAGTTCTGTATTTTGTCTTGTATCTGCAATTACACTTAAGAGTGTTATACTTCCATTTATTTCACATCCATCTTGGAGCCTGGTATGTTTTTGTGTATATACAAGGTGAGTTAGGGGTGAGATATTGAAGGATTAAATTCACCTCGTTTGAGTGGTTTTTCTCAGTCATGATGCACATTCTTTACAGAAATCATTTTATCTAATCTGAAAAAAGTCTGAAAAATAATTTGCCTAAGACAACCCTGCCAGAAAGTGGCAAAAGTCAGTTTCAATCTCAGGCCTGCCTCATCCCAAGGCCTACAATCTTTTCACTAAGAATGACCAACTGTTTGAATGGCTAATATTAACTAAAAGGCCTCTGGGTAAAATAGAAATGTACTTGATACCTATTCACTAAAATGTTTATTAGGTGAATAAATAAGTAAATGAATGGGTAGATGAAATTCAATATACATCAGCTCATTTACTTCTCCACCAAAAGAGAACATTTTCAAATAAACATTCAGGAGAAATATACAATTAGGAAAATGTTTCAGCACTGATGGGGCTTTTATAGGATTACTCTTCCCAAGTTCAATAGTCTTAATGCTCAAGCAATTTGGATTGGATTTCAAGTTGAGGAGTCTGATCATTTGGAAACAGAAAATCAAGGATCTGAAATACTGTTAAATAAATAGATGGAACTGAAATTAGCCTCTCAGGACTTTAAGTGCTTCCACATAATGTCCAAGAGATAGAAACAGGAATGATGTTCACTACAACAAATATTGCCTTAATTTCAAATTTAACTTCTGCAATTTGATCTAATGTTACAAGGCATATGGGCCCTCCATATGTGAAGAGTTTACACCAATTAAAAAAAAATGCATCACATGGGCAAGAATGAAAACTCTAGTAGTGATTTTTTTTGATATGTTTCATTCCTTGTTTTCCATACATGCAGCCACTATGTGAACCTGTCTCCAGTCACTTTACCACTGACTTATTTTTAAAACTTTGTAACTCCTCTCATTGCCTTTCTTCCTATTTCCACTCTTCCTACAATGGTTGCTAGAAAGATCTTACTACTCAAAACAGCTTTTATCACAAACTTAAACCTATCATAGTTCTCTAAAGTCTGGTTTACGACAGACTCTTGAAGTTTTTATCCCTCTCACCATCCTGGTCACTCACATCTCCCTGAGGCAAATTCTTCATTAATAAAACAATTGACTAATTAATTAAAATACACACACACACGCACACACACACAACCTCTCTGCCATGCACTGTATGAAATAAACCTAGTTTCTTACCTGTGATTTTCAGCATGCTAGTGATCCTAATTTCAAACTTTTGAAACTGCTTTGCAAATTATCTTTGACATGTTTTCATATAGGTGTATTATCAATATCTGTATCGGTTAGGGTCCCAGAAGGAAAAAGAATTCATCCCAGATGGTTCGAATGAAAAAATTTTAATGAGTTATTTACCAAATTGCAGAGAGAGTTAAGGAACGAATAAGATGGTGAAACATCAAGAGACTAGCTACAATGAAAAGGTAATACTCTTAGTAGGAATGAAGAGACAAGAAGAAGAGGTAGCATTTCCACAGGAGCCCAATTAAAACTGGAGGCATATAAGAGGGCAGCCTAGATGCGGTGACAGCCTGAAAGGACACCACCACAGCGAGGGCACAGGATCATAGCAGGACATGGAGTAGGAATATCTTGACCTCTTTCTCTTCCAGCCCTCCAATATCTCATTAATACCTCCCATTGGCTAAGCCCAAGATGAAGACAAAGGGGAAGAGAGTCCTGGTTATACAATCTACAAGGGTCAGCTTCCCAGGACACAAGGAGGACACAGAGCGGTAGAGACTGGATAGGGGCATGGCAAGAAAAGAACAACTTGTCCAGTCCCCAGTCAAGCCTTCTTAAGGTTAGCAATTTCTGAGATCACCTGCATTTGGAATGAAAAAACATCTATAAGACCTCACTGAAATCGCAGCTATGTGTCACTTTGAGCAACTTTACTTAGTTAGAGACTCAGTGTCTTTACCTTTAATATAAGGATAATATGGTACACAGTTTATAGAATTGTTTTGAACACTCGGTGAAATACACACATGCACAATGTCTAGCACAACGAACACTAAATAAATGGTAAATTGTTACTTATAAAACATCTTATAATTTTAAAATGAACCATCAAAATAAGAATCAATGAATTTTAGTGGTCACATTTTGTAGTTCACCTCTACCCTCCATCCCCTTGCCTTAAAATTCATGGCAGGACATCTTTAGGACTTGGCAGGCAGACTATTTTATTTTGCACAAGTGATCTGGATGCCATTTATCTTCCTTCCACTCAGTAACAGACGGTGCCTTAGACAGCAGTGACATCTGCAGCCCCAAGGGAGAAGGGTCAGCACAAATTTTAATTTTGCTTTTGGTTTGGGGCTTTAAGTACACAAACAGATTTTTTTCCCCCCTGTCAGTTTGCATCTAGCTTTGTAGCTGACATTTTTTAATGCTTTATGTATTTAGATTAACTCAGAAATTTATAGCTCCAGGTTTTTGCTTATTTTGCTTTATGTCTCTAATTCAATCTCCTTGATTAAAAAAAAAAAAATGAAAGAACACGTGAAAAAGTATTCTAGCTGTCATTTCTGTATCACTAGGATGTTAAGAGGGCATTCGGCTCTTTTTGAACTTCCTCTCATTATAAAATGTTAACATTTGAATATTTTAAATCATAAGAAACAAGAATAGTAAAGATAGCCTATAAAAATCTGTGAGCAATTTGACTCAACTAGAAAAAGGAACTTAAAAGCTTAGAGAACGTTTATAAAATTGAATGTCATGTTCACTGGAAAGGAATGAGATTCTATACTTATTTCTGCTATGAGAGTAAAAATAAATAAATGAACTGGAAAGATAGGTAGAGGATAGATATATAGATGATAGATAGATAGATAGATAGATAGATAGATAGATAGATAGATAGATAGATAAAGGGTTTATTCTTAGGAGATCAAGTATCTGTACTGAGAACAGTTTGATACTCCTGAGTTCAATTTCAGGGGAATTTCTGTAATAGGAGACTCTCCTGATGTTTGAATGTTGTGGCTACATCTGAGGTCATAAAAATTTCCTACCCAGGAATCCCACAGAGAAAAAATATCTATCCCTAAATATATAAAATAGTTTCCTCCTTACTGAGACACACTATCCAACCTCAATAGTATTTGTAATTTCCCTATGTCCCCAGGACAGTCTTCAAAGCTCAAAGAGAACACTAAAGGCTATGTCTACAAGATAATTTGATCAAAATAAAACAGAAAGCTGGCCTCCGGTAGCTATTTCTAATGGGAGTCAGTCACAGGACAATAAAACTACAGTTCATGCCGAAATGCTCTCCTTGGTCAAGGAGAGACTGAAAGGAAAGAATCAGAACTCAAGGGTCATGTCCAATTGGCCTCATTCCAAAACACCATCCACTCAAGAAGCTTCACAGACAAATAATTACACTGCTAAGGTATTTGTATTAGGCAGACGATTCAAAGCCTCCCTTCATCTTCTTAGGCTTGATTGTCCTAGACTAGATAAGCATTCTGAATTTACAACAGAATATTGAATTTCAATTAACTATGCAATGGGCAGCAGAAAGTAAAACAAACTGAGGAGCTTCCTTTTATTTTGATGCTAGAAAGACAAATAGAATGGTCTGTAAAAATCATTTTGACTAGTAAGTCATATTAACAGTAATTCACTATAAAATAACAAGATATATGGGATTTCTAGTCCTGGTTCTTTCTACTGACCCTTAGACAAGTTACTTACTCCAATCAATTTCAGTTTTCTAATCTGTACAAAAAGGATATAGAATAAATAATCTCTAATATTTTTTCCAACTCTATAAAAAAAGCTATTGTTTTATATACCAAGAAGAATAAAAATATGATTTTATGAACTGCAGACCTGTGTTTCAATGAGTCTGTATTTCAGTTGATCTGAAGCAGCCGAATGTGTATTCAAAAACCCTCTAATGCCAAATGAAAGAAGGACTCAGCCAAAAGAGTGCCAAGAATCCAAGTGACAGAAACAAAATAAATTCTTAACCAAGAAGAGCTCATATCTGAAATTATAGTGTATCAATATTCTATACTCATTTGTTGGATATGTATCAAAATTTTGGTTTAGAGACATTAAGATAGATAATCAATAAAGAGATAGAAAGATGACAAGATGACATTTTATTTTCTAAAAAAAAAAAGTGTATAAACATATGTATAACCAATGAAAACAAAAACCAGACTAGAGATAATACAGAAATTTAGTAAAAAATCAAGAGTAAATAATAGTATTTAAATATATCTGTCATAAGGACCTACATAGCAATAAAATGACCTGTCAGTTTTTTCTTTTAGCTTTCTAGAATTTAGTTAAAAATCATCATCCTCATTAATACTAGTTAACTTTCACTTTTTTCTCTTTTTTCATCTTTATCCTCTGACTTAACAAAAAAGAAAATGGAACACAGTATTTGTTGAAGAGTTTATGCACATATTGAGTCTCAGCCCAACCTCAACCTCAAAGTCAATTTAGCAACTAGAAATGACATACGATAAAAAAGGAGATCATGTTCTACTGGGGAGAACTGTCTTTGACTATAGTGTAAACTTAATGAATGCATCACATGCCACAGAAGTATTTTTAGATCCAGTTATGCACTCAGCAAATATTTATCCAGTGTCTCCTAAGTGCCAGGCATAGAGGACACGAAGGTGGGTAACGAAGACCCATTCCTTGTCTTCATGGAGCTTTCAATTAAGTAGGGGATAAACGTCAATGAAACAATCCCACAAATAAATGTACAAGTGAGTGATTTTTGTAAAAGTGAGAATAGAGCTTTAGGGGATATAGCAAAGAGATCTGACCTAGTTAGGGAGATAAAACCAGTTTGGGGCTTTGTATCCTATTCCTGGAGTCTCACTTGTTGACAAACAAATAAGAGAAGTATTTCCAAAAATAAAATGTCCTTCTGGACACCCCAAAGTCCAATCCTATGAGTAGCCATTAACTACATACCTCTGCACCCAAAACCAACTCTGCTTTTCAACTGGCCTTGCTGGGAGTGAGCTCAACATGTCATGAGAAAGGAACTAACACTGACACAAAACCCACATCATCCAACATCTTCTTCAAACCAAAGCAGTTCAGCCTTGTTCCTTATCCCTGAGTGATGGCTGCAACACCATTGTTGCCTTTGCAGGGTTCCCAAGGGATCCTATTGCCCCCTCCGCTAGCACACCGCTAGACTGACATGCTGTGTAGTTTAAGAGCCTCAGTAATAAGTCAAGCAAAGAGCTAGTTAAACTAAAAGCTTTCTAGAGCTGAGAAGCACACATCCAACCACAAACTAAGTCTTAACTTCTAAAAGTAGAAGTTCCTAATAAGAAGTAGCTATCGGCATCAAAAGGAGTACAAAATCAACCCAAGATGAACCCCCAGTCCCACCCTGCTCCTTCCTATCCTCTGTACCCTTAGAGTAGTTAGAGGAGTATTCAGATCTGTCCTACTTTGTACTCGAATGTCTTTGATAGGTCTGGAAAATTGAGAGCTGGATAAAGAGCCTAGTTCTTTCACACAAGCAGGTGGATCTATTATTGTTTTCTGTAGCAGGAAACCATGGGACATTTAGGCATAAGAAACAGGGAGTGATTGAACTTAAAATATTTTTAATAGAGAAATTAAGTTTAGATATTTCAAACAACAAATCTGATTTATATTTTCTTTAATTTTTGGATACGTTTACTAATTCAAGAAAGATTTAAAACCCTCAGGAAGTATGTATGTAGGGGTGCATTTCTAGCTATCTCTACCTTCAAATATAACTTTCTGGAAATAAAATGGGGCAACCCAATTTATAATCATAATAAAATTTCTTATCTGAATCCAAAGGAAAGCTCCTGAAGGGCAGGGGGCTTCATTTTCTTATTCTTTATAGCACTTGACACTATATTATTTCTGTCAAGGTGACTTATAAATAGACTGGGTTGACTATAATAGTGTAATTTTTATTCCACTCCTTATAACCACGAAGTAACCCAGGTAACTGTGCAGGTACAATGATGTTCTGCTTTACTTAAATTGTCTTATTTCAAAAAAAAAAAGGGGGACTCTATCATGAAGACAAGCATGTATTGCAGCATAGAGACATTGATGATAGGGTAATTCTGCAAGCAAACATAAACTATAAAATTAAATCATAGTTTCCCCACATTATTGCCAGAAATTATATAAACCCTTGTCATAGCCATACACATCTTGAGATAAACCATTTAATTATGTAAATCAACAAAGAAAACAGAGCAGCAAAATTCCAAACACACTTTATACCTTTTACTCTTTCTGTAGATTGCATTTTTACAAAGAAAAACTTGCCTACTTCTGCACATTTTCAGTTTTCTCCTGTGTATTTTTTACTACAATTTCAAAATAATTTGACCAGAGATACAATACTATGCAGGTTCCTAAATGTGTAATAATCACCAAAAAATTTCAAAGGCTGCAGGAGTGGGATGTGCAATATCTTTTTTGACGTCAACAGTGATGCCAAGAAGACAAGAAGAAATGGAAGGGGTGAATGAGAAAATCCACAGGATAAACAGGCTTCATTAATTTATGAACAGGCTGTGTGAATTTATTAGTGCCTACAGATTAATAGCATGGTAATACAAATGAGAAGTCACTGAATACATATTTTTTCTTTTAAAAAAAAATCGTAGTTAATTCATCTTATAGAGTTAAAATTTTGCTACCCAAAATATATATGCATGGAGACTTTCTTAAGTAATACCCCCATCTCTAAGTTACTATAGTTTGTATGTAACCAGTTTCCCAGATAATAAAATATATAAATGTGAAGTTAAACCTTCGAGGTTTATCTATTGTTTATTCCGTGTGACAATGAATGAATATACTAGAGCAGAGGAGAAAAGGGCCAAAAGAGAAGGCTACATTTTGGAAGGACAGAGAAGCATTCTTCTGGAAATGTATCCAGACAGGGTAGATTCATTCAAAAGATTCAGATGATGAGAGCCAGGTGGGCTAAGATATGCTCCATGGCGGTGTCTCAAAAACGAAGTTTTCAATCTCAAACCTGAAGTGAGAATGGGATGCACCTGAAAACCAAACCAAGAGAGACTTGCTTTTTCAAAACCTAGAGTTACATGAAAAAGACAATTGGAGATGGATACCTAAAATCTAGGCAGTGAAACATATAGCCAACTTGTAAGATTCTGTAAAGAGAGATTGAATAATAAGACTGTGTGTAGTTTACAAATGCATACGGTATTTTCCTAGAGATTTCCTTAAAGTAAATCTATTCTCAAATTACATTTGCCATGTTAAAGATAGTACTGAGCTACCCCGAAAGCTATCAAAGGGAACTCTTGTGTGGCTAAAATGTCACCGGTGACCGAGCACACTATGTGTGTCTGTCTTTGAGAAGGAGAGGGGGGAGCTGGTGATGAGGAACTATATTGTGTTTGCCCCTCTTTTGACAAATCTTACTTTCTACTTATTTATATCAAAATTATCATCATCAACATCCTCATCACCCTCATCTCCAATGATTACCTAAGTCTTTTGTTCACATTCTTCCCAACTTGTCTATACACTAAAGTTATTAAGAATAAGAAGAACAAAATTGTTTGCCCATCCTCATAAATCATTTGTCCTAAAAGGTCATCTAAACATTTGCTCAAACCTGCAGCCCTGGGAGAAGAATGTGAGTCACGCAGCCAGTACAGCATGCTGAAGTGGGGCTTTGTGTCAGTCTTAGGACGATGCATGCAGATGGAGATGGATCCCACAAAGAAATCAGTTAACAGGAACATTTCTGTCATTAGGCAGGGAAGAAAAAGCTAAACAGTCTTCTGGACTACTGAAGTAAACCTTCATACCGGTTAATAAAACCCATTGGGAAGCACCAAATCAGAATTCCCAGAATGCTGGCCATGTATTAAAATGTAAACTAATTCTCCTGAAAAAGAGGGGGTAGGTGGGCATCTTAAACCAATATGAATTATTTGTTTTTCTGCTATTTTGGATCAGTTATACCACTGCTCCTTTTCATGGATACAAATATACAAAAGAGGGCTTCTGTTTCATAAAAGCAACTCAGACAAATGACACGCCTCAGGGTGCTGAACCTGAAGTTGGCAGACCGCCCATTCTCTGTGCTCTGGTCTGCTGGTACTTTTCACTTCCACAGCTATCAGCCTGCTTCAGACCTATGCCTTCTCTCCGGCTAGGGACAAAGAGACAATCACAGTGGAAATCCTTCTGCATGCTGCTAATAAGCCTATTTAGAGTCAATGAGAAAGCCTCATTTTTGCACCAATAAAAGACTTCATGAGTTCTACTGAATCAGTAAAACTGAAATGTTTCTGTGCTCTCCTTGTCCTCATTTTATCAGTCTGAGAGGGGATGTTCAGCAAAACATTGGACACGAGGACCTCTATGTTTCCTTCCCTCTCTAAGGTCCTCTGATTTTCTATTGGCTAATAGGATTTGAATTTTATTTAAATTATCACATATATTCTGATGGATTCCTGAGCTCTTCAGTTTTAGATAATCTCACTGCGGTATGCTGGATCAGCATATTTGGGATCTTGACTCTCTCTTGGCAAAGAAGTGAATACTGCTCCCATCTAACTGCTTAGCTAACATTGCCTACATTTTTTATGAAAAAAAAAAAATCCAGGTAGGAAACGGATGTAGAGCATATTTCCACCTCCAACACCAAGGCTAGGGAAAGCTTTGGCGTTTCATAAACCATGAACAAAGGGAAATTCAAATCAGCATTTTAATGTCCTTAATGAAAGATAGTAATAATTTTCCCAAATGAAAATCTATAATTTGACCACAGTGGTGTAAGCAAATAAACCTACAGCTAAAATGTTCTGTATGGGTCAATGGTTTAATGGAAAATAATACAGGGGTGGAATGACACCACCTATTGGTCAGAATACCAACTTTTTCTTAACAGCCACATTCCGAGTCAGTTCATTGTTGAGACGTAGAGGAGAGGTGCATAAAAAAGTAAGTCCCGTTTCTAAAAACAATACAAGCTCCATATTTAAACTCAATGTTTTAGTCATAGAGCATTTTAATAAAATAAGAGAGAACCAGAATAATTCGAATGTCCTTTATGAAAGATAAATATACCAATAACAACTACTATCATCATCACCAAAATCTAGAGACAGGAAAAATCTAGCAAGAATTCTTATAGGTTAACTTACTTGCCCAAGATTACACAGCTAAGATGCAGTGTCTGAATGTCTAACCAATGAGGCTGTGGATTTTACTAGACACAGAAAACATAAAAACACCTAGTTCCTCTTAGGTCTTATAATTTAGTTGATAAACTTGAAAGTGTTTCAGCAGGTTTCATTTACACTGCAAAGAAAAATGCTTAGGTAAATGATTGTCTGTCTGGGTAACAAGTAGCACACCGCCATCATACGTAAAATAATATTTTCATAGACTAGAGGACATATTGTTTAAAGGAACCCAGAGGTGAATTATTTTGATAAATTAAAGACCATTCTCTAATATGTGTGTTTTATAATTCTGCAACTTACACAGAAATATGTCTCAGTGAAATATTTCTGAAAAGCTGTATATCTGTTTAATTTTAATAAATCAAATCACATTTTATATTCACTGACTATTTAAGAAACCTGTGGTAAATCCATTTACTATAAACAATTTCTCTTCATTGCAAATATTAACCTCCTGATTTATTTTAGAATTTTAATTTTTTTCATATCTTCTTAAAATGAGACATGTTCATGTCATGTTAAATAAATCATTTCCACTTATTGATAATACATTGCATTAGGATGCTGTCAGCTACAACTAATAGGAAATACAATGTAAAATGACTTTAAAAATGAGAGGATTTATTATTATTTCATATTCGAGAATGGAAGGGCATTCCAGGGCTGGTTAATTAAGAAGTTCAAAGATATCGGCAGTGAGAGAGATTCCTTCTGCTTTTCTACTGTGCTATCATCAGCATGATTTCCCTGCTGCAGGTCCAGCCCCTAATTGCAGACATAACAATGACCAAACTCCCACCTTTCATTCCATGAAGGGTCCTAGAAGACTTTTCCGTCTATCTCCTTGACCAGAACTGTATTACAAGTTACCCTGTCAACCAAAGCTGGCAAGCAGGATAGGACCACCATAGTTGCATCAAACCAATCAGAATTAACTTGGTTACATGGGTTATACACTAAAACAAAATTTTTGCTGTTGGATAAGTAAGCAACAGTACCTGTTGTACTCTTAGCAGGCAATGAGCTTTATGCATGTTATCTCCTCTAATCCTCCCTTACTATCTTATGTTAGTCTGAATACAAGGTTGCTAGCTAAGGATGAGAAAACTTAATTAGAAGCATCTTGACCTATCTCACATTCCTACAGGAAAGGCATAGTTAAGGTCTTGATCACAGTCAGAACTCTTTCCACTGGTCAGCTCTGTTCCGTCTACACGTCATTATCATTTTTCCAGGCCAACTTTCTTCTCATGGTGAAGAACTTGATAATCTCCCCAGCTTCCCAGCTCACAGCCTTACCCAAAACCCCCAAGAGAGACCAATTTTTCTCTTTCAGTTCTGGTTTTAAATACGCCTTGGAAGGATGCTGATGATCCATCTTGGGTCAAGCACCCAACCTTAAACCAATCAGTTGTAGCTACAGAGACAATGAGGAAGGAATTAGGGTTGTAGATCACAGGTATGTCCTTAGCGGATCCACTCAGGGATATTGAGGACAATTCCCAGGGAAAAAATTTAGAATCCTCTACTTCAACACATTCCCTAAATGTCAAGTCTCCTCAACTCTGACTCAGGCCCTCTGCAATTTGTCCTTCACATACTTTCTGGGTCTATCTCACCCAGCCTTATTTACTGGCTAGTGAATCCCAACTTTGTCTCTACAGAAAAACCTCTTTTCTAAGCTTCAGACTCATATAACCAACTAATTAGATATCTTTCATATCCATCCACTTTTCTCCATTCCCAAAGCAGCACAACCATCGTAACCTGGGATACTATCATCTCTGGAGGAATTACTGTAATATCGAATGGGTCTTTCTTCCTCAGTGTTACTCCTTGCCAGTGTTATGCTACAGCCGGGATAATCCTACTAAAATGGAAATCCAATTATGTCACTGATCTGCTTAAAACCTTTTAGTGCCTGTTCATTGCCTCTCAACACAAATTTCAACTCCCTCATGAGGCACATAAAATCTTACACGGTCTGTCCTTTCCCTAGGTCTCTGTCCTTCTCTCTTATTATTCTCCCACCCAACTCTATACCACGGCCATATTGAAGTTGTTCAGTTTTTCAAATTGCTATCCTTGCTCTTGTCAACTGGCCTTCGTGCTTCCCTTGGTTTGAAATAATCATGCTCGTCACCTCTTCATCTCGTCTATTTTCTGCTCATGTTTTATTCTCAACTAAAATGATACCATTCTTCTCCCCTACACTACCTTAGGTATCCCTGATACATGCTCCTATTCACCAACCATAAAACATTTCATGGTAGGGATGTGACTCGATATTCATCTTCTCGATTAAACTATAAGCCCCATGAGAGCAGGGACCATTTCTGTTTTGTTCACCAACATGCCCTTGACATGTAGTAGACAGTGCCTGACCAAAAGTAGGCGATAAATAAGCTAAGTTGAATTCATTCATTCAGTCGACAAATATCTTAAGGAAGCGTATTTGTGCCAAATGCCATCCTAGAATGTAGCAGAGGACAAAATGAAGTACCTGCCCTCGTGAACCCTGTGTTCCTGTGGGGAAAGAAAACCAACAATAGACTAACAAACCAATAAACATGTTTAAATTGAATGAATGAACATATTCTTAACTGATATTTTCTATCACATTTTCCAAGTTTTCATTGTTCTGTTACCTCACAGGAGGTCATATGAATGTATAGTATTTTCCCTTGCCCCCCAGTAAAATAAATGTAATTTTAAAAAAATACAACACTACGGAGTCGTGGCACTTATCAGGAAACCAAATATTCTAATTAGAATTTGACTGATGGACACAGGCCTATATATGTTCCTAGAGTCATAATGTCATCTCTGTATTAGCAGGTAGTCAAAAATTAAAGACAGATAAACTACCAGAATTAATTTTATCTGAAATTATAGTAAAGGCCCTTGTAATATAATCATTTGTATTGAGTTTCTTCTTTCCTTAAAAATCCCATTCAATCAATTAAAATATTTGTCAAATGCATGGCAAATTAGGCCCCATGCATCATATCTACATGATTAGAATGGAGAGCAAGAGGACTATTTTGCCATCATTTTTGACCAATTAACTAATTTAACAAACATATAATGCTAAGCATATTCTAAGTCTGACCTAGTAGAAACTTACAGACTAATCTCTTCATTTTTCTATTGTCTTTTTCATAAAATATAAACTCCTTGAGGAGAAGGACTGAAGAAGTTTAGCGAGATACAGAGTTTTAACAAATGCCACAAGTAACCAAAAAATAAGACTCTACAGGAGGTTTACTCGGCCTCAGTAAACTCTGATCACATTTCATTTTATATCTCCTTCGCCCTAATGTATCCAATTCTTTGTTCAGTTAGATAGTTTTCTTTGTTTGGATGTGTTTCTGAATTAGTGGTAAATCTGTTTTATTTCATCAAATCATAGTAGACACGTATTCCCTCACATCCCACGGGTTTGAAGGAATCCCAAGGAAAAGCCTTTTAGAAAATACATATTCCTTTCATAATCCAAATAATTAGCCTCTTGTATGTAACTTTTTTGTGCTCTTTTGGGGGCGGGGGCGGGGATATCACATTTTCCTAATGTCGAGTCATCTGTATATTCTTTCTTTCTTTGTTTTGTTTTAATAAATTGGCTCCCTAAATTGAAGTTTAATAAGCACCGAGGGAAAGACAGTTTTTTCTCATGCTTCTGTACTTTTCTACACCCTCCTTCATCTTTACTGGCCCAAGTCTTACTGTGGATTTTCAAATAACTGGTTCTCAAAAATGCATAACTCTCAGTTGATTGCCTATATTCCCTTTTCCATTTCTGAGTTCTCCAGTGTAACGTTCCAGAGATCATGTTCGTCCAGACACGTGTGAACCCCAACCAATCAAGCTAATGCCAGAGTCCACTGTACCCTTTGCAGGAAAGGATTCCTAGACTCCCAAATTCATTTTCGTTCTATAGAATGGGTGTTTCCTCTGTTTTAAGTTATTGCCTGAAAAATGTGAGACTTTATATACTCTTGAAGTTCATTCTAATCAGAGAGTACTTCCTTATGCTTCCACAACCATTAAGAATACTGCTTACTTCTCAGACCAAGAGCATCTGACCCCGTTAGTAATCGGTAAGCTTCACAAAGAGGGAATACATGACCTTAAATGGCTGTTGGAAAAACATGCAGGCCACTAGACCAGGAAAAAATAGTGGAATAAATGAATAAATGGGTCAGTGTGACTCAGTCCCTCGCTGGGAAAGGCCTTCAGAGCAGGAAAAGATTGAGAAAAGAATCAAGTGTCAAATCAGATTTCGGTCCTACCATCACCGTCAGGTAGCTATATGGTTTTAGACAACTCACTTAAGCCAAATGGACCTTAATTTTCTTTTCTGCAAAATGAAAGAATTGAGCAAAAGGGTCTCTATGGACCTTTGCAATTCTTTTACTCTATGTGTGCTTCTGACAGACAGTGCAGTTTTTTTAAGTTTTTAGAGTATTTTTGGATCCTTACATGACAAACTTTGCTATCTACTTTGCAGATTTTGGAGATACAGGTGCATCTGTGTACATTTCTATAAATTCAGTAATTAAGCTTCCCACTTCCAAATTTCCTAATGAAGAGACAGGCGCGCGCGCACACACACACACACACACACACGTGCACACACACTACCGTATCTTTACACTTTACTGATCTAAATACTTTTTGAAGATTGTATATAAACACAGGCTTTTGATCATAAATGTTTGCATCTGACAAAGGTAAAGTCTTATTTAGATGATCTTGTGTAGGACACCTTGGGTTTATCAGTAATCTTTAGCATAGCTGAATATGTATTCTACTAATTAAACATCAGATGCTGTTGCTATCTCTATAAACTAACTCTAATACCCACTGTTACTCAAAGTGAGGCCCAGAGCCCATTGACATCCGTATCACCTGGGACTGTGGGAAATGCAGAGTGCCTCACCTCAGAACTATGAAATCAAAATTTACATTTTAACCAGGTGCTCAGGTGATTTGTATGCACACTAAAGTTCTCAAAGTGCTACAATACATTATAGTGCTTCTCACATTGCTTTAAAATAGATGATTTTTTTTTCTATAAAGGAATGAATAAATGAGCAAACTACCTGTAACTTAGCGAAGTGAAGAGCAATAATTCAGCGTCACTGGACTTAGAGTTATAGAAGCTTACAATTGATAGTTTCTCCTATTTTTTTTTAACATAATCTTAGGTCTACTTTTTTATTAATGGCAGGGGGGTAGGGAAACTGGATTAAAAAGTTTATTCTATTCAAGACCCACTTGCAAATAGTACATATATCACTGAAAATCAATATGAAGAATATTAAAATATTTACTGTTTTCTATAGGATTAGGTAACAACCAATATATTATTTTTATTTTACTTTATAGCTAGTGATTTTAAAATTCCATAATGCATTGCTGTCACACATAAAATATCATAAAGAGAAAAAATGCTTTTCAACTATATGGTAAAAACTCGATCATAAGTAAATAATAAAATAAATTGAGGATATAAATGTCAAGGACAAATTCAAATAAAACAGATCAGGATTCTAGATACAGCTCTGAGACTATGATTTTTCAGCAATTCACTTCATTTCTCTGAGATCTATTTTCTTCATCAAGAAAATGAAAAGGTGATCTTAATTTTACATCCTGTCTCCAAAATGTTGAAATTTTATATGTCTGAAATCAATGCCTGTTTTGTCATTGCACATGCATCTATTGAAATCAGTATGGAATCTCAGATGTGGCATGAATAAGTCATTCTGGGGTTTCTGCTACTTTACTCACTAAGAACAGAAGCATGTGGGCTAATGGCCACCTCATGGTGCTAATGTAAAGAGATTGTCCCCAACAGAGTTTTACTCTAGGCAAGAGGCAAATGGGGATGACAGAACACATTTTAACACAAGGAAAGTTATCTTAGTTTCCTTTCATTCTAGACCACCAAATTAAATTCTGTAAATCTACCCCCCTCCCTAACTATCCAATTCACTCAAATGGTCTCCATGAGTCCTGGGTGAATGGGTGAAAACTTTCACTTTTCACAGTTCTCAAAGCAGGCGGAAGACTGTTAAGGGGTAGTTAAACCTGAAAAGTTACCTAGTTCCTCTGGCTTTAGAAAATAAATTGACAAGCTTTTCAGGGAGCTAATTATTGAGTCTGCTATTTGGTTCAGTGACAAAATTGCTTGTTTGTGAGAAGAAACATATCTGTGCATTGCTTTTTCCATTACCATTATTTCTATCATCATAAATAAGAATCAATAGGCCATTTCAAGTAGCATCTGCTCACCACCATTTAGCATCTGAGTGTCAGGCATATACAGGCTAAGCGGCAATGCCCCAACTGCCTGGCTGAGGATTAAACTCCAACAGACAAGGAAAGTACTTCAAATTCGTAAGACAGTGTATATGTGTATGTGAGGAATGTGAGGGCAAGGGTGGTCTATTCTTTGTCTCTATATTTGTAGCACAGTGTCCAGCACAAGGCAGGCTATCCAAAAATGAATAAACAAGTGAATGAAAGATGAAATAGATGGATGGATGGATGGATGGATGGATGGATGGATGGATGGACGGAGCAAAACGAAGGTTTTAAAATGCTATATAAAACCAACTGGATTTATAGGATTGGTCAAGTGATGTTGTTTAATAAGGGCAGAGCTAGTCACAATTCCTGATGGAGAAATAAAAGCCACAGCACAAGGTGGCCAAGAGGGAGCCTGTCTTTGACGAGTAGCTCAACTGCGCATACTCAGGTCTCTGCAATATTCACTATCAGGCCTCGCTAAAAGACAACAAATCAGAAAGACGGTCATTAAAAAAATTAAGTGAGACCTCAAAAGAAACTCTCCCCACTGCTAGTAGTGACAGCCTTGCTGAACAAAACAATGTTGGGTAAGGAACTGATCAGAGAACAGATGAAAAACAGAAAAAATGAGGTGAAAGGGAACAGTGGAAGAGGAGTTGAGGCAGAGGCCTGAGTGGGGAAATAGGTGTGTGAAAAACGTACAGACAGAGATGAAGCTCCTGAGGGAAGGTGCGGGTGTCTGTTGTGAGGAGTGCAAAGGCATTAAGTCTGAGAGTAGAACAAAGGAAGGAAAAAAAGAGAGGTCAGATAAATGTCTATAAAATAACACCCATCACCACTGATAACAAGTCTAAAAGAATCCTTTTTTCTTCTTGAGAAGACAAAGGGAATTTTAAGTAGGATTAAGTAGTAGTAGCTTTCAGAACTCAGCAGCTCTCAGAAGCAATAATAACTACATAAATAGCTAAGTGGATGGTAGGAATTATTTCACTTTGGAATTTGGCCAGCATATCAAAGTTAACAGTAATATCACATCTTTTTGAAAGCTTTCCTGAGATTCTAGGAGGGAAAATCATCTCAGAAAACTGTGCTGAGTTAATTTTAGGAAAAGGATGTTCCTCACTGCTTGAAGACATTCTAGCTCCTGAAAATTGATATGACAGAAGCTCTCCCTGCTGAGAAGCGCTCTCTTATCCATGTAAATACATTGCCAGTATTACCCTCAATGGAAGCAAATAATTACATTCACAGATTATCATTGCTCAAGGTAAAATTTTACAGAAAACATAACTCACAAATGATGCTCTAAATGCAGCAAAAAGGACCTTGTAGATATCTTAGTTTCACAGAGTCCTCACCTTTTTGACTCATTGTGGATGGTTAAAATGTAAACCTTATAAGGCTAAATTTTGAAACTTGCACATCAGTATGCACTCATTTCTGAATTAGATGGAATTGGACAATTGGAAATGTAAATAATTTTCACACCCCAGACACTCCTATCCATGAATATCCTGTAGATTTTTCTTCTTAAGCACATTTGACCATTAACATACTAGACCATCTTCTCTCTTCCCCAAAAACAGAGATGAAAACTGAGTGTTGATCGTCATTTGGGGCACGAGTATCTTCTCTCACAATCTGGAAATGTTCATGTGTTACTGTTTTTTTAACAAAAATTAAGTTAGGATGTTGTAATATTTATTTATTTTCTACCCAGAGACAAGTTATTTCAGTATCACCCACAAGGGAATTTGCATGAAAATCTGTTTACTGACCCTGTTCCCTAAGGGTACGCTTGCCCTAGCACTTGAAGTAAACACCATTTTCCTTGAGCTAGAAATAGCTCTCTCTAATTGGACAGATTGTTACAATTTTAGTAACACCCAAAAAATCAGAGGAATCTAAAGCCGACATGGCGCCACATCAGGATTCTACCCAGTTCAGTATTTATAACTGAAATAAGCATCCAATACACACACCATCTTCAGATGCTAAAGGGACATCTATACACACATCAACATTTTTGGAAAAAACAAATTTAGAGAAACGGTCTGTTTTAACAGTCTGAAAACTGTTAAAAAAGTCACGTGATTAGTTAATAACTAATTTCCTGCCAGTTTTATTATATATAACATACATTAAAAAAAAACTGTGCCCATCCATTTCTTTAACTGGTAGAGTTTCATTAATATGATCTAAACAACAATAGGATATAAACGTGTAGACAATCAAATTCAGAATTAGGAATTCAGAATTAAGTACAGTGTAAAATATACTGGAAAGTAAAACACAGAAGGTACTCTATGTGTAAACTGTCCTTTCAAATCCTATAAACTGGCCCCTCTTTATTTCCCATTATTCCTTAATGTGCACCCTCCTCCCCAGTAAGCTGGGCCTCTTCGCTGTTCTTCACACACTTTATGCCATGTCCTTCTCTATGTCTTTGCTCTGCTGACCCGCCTGTTCCCTCATCTTGGATGCTCTTTCTCAAATCTTTCTTGTTATCAAGATTCCCTTTCTCTATGAAGCTTTGAATTTTACATCTTGAAGTTACAGTCACACATTTTCTGAACTCCCTTAATATCTACGTCTAAATTTAGCATTTAATTATAGGATTTTCCCCCTCTGTTTATGTATGTGTTTGCCTGTATCTTTTTTTTCTCAACGGAATCACATTATTTAAAGATAATACTTTCCTCCTTATGCTTCTCCCTAAAGTTTCTGTCAAGATCCTACTCCATATGTAATTTCTTTTCTCTAGTATTCCTTCTGAATACTAGGTTTATTTGAAAACATGCTAAAATGTGCCCTATCCTAAAGAAAATTTCTGCACCCCTGCTTCTTCCTCAAGTTCTCCTACTATATCTACTTTCTTTTTCTGCCAAACTTCTTGAAAAAGCATTTTCTCCACTTCTATTCCAGTTCTGTCTCACAACTTGTCTTTCTATCACACTTCCATGCCTCGGCCATCTCACCTGCAACCCTGGAACTGCTTGCACCCCATTTTCTCTCCTGGAGACACTGGAGAAGGCTTTGGCTCCCAGTTCAACTAGGTTCCAAACTCAACGTGCTCAGTTTCCTTTCCTGGCCCCCGCCCTAGAATCTTCAAGCGTCCTCCCTCATCTCTGTTCAATCTCCTGTGGCAATTGCATCTCTGGCCCTGTCTTTAACTTCCAGGTCTCTACCTGCCACTCCCTAATCTGTATTTTTAGTGCTGAACGCTTGGTGGGGTCCCAGACCTTATGCTGCCACCTGCTGGGCAGTTCATGGGGCTAGCTCAAAACTAAATTCACGTTAGTCCCTCCAACCGTATCGTTCCTTCAGTCTTCTGTGTTAGGTACATTTTTTAGACCTAGCTGGTAGAGATTTCATATTCAGAACTCCATCTCTTACTACTATCCCCAGTGTTCATCACTCACCAGTGAATATAAATACTACCTACTAGACTTCTGTCCTCTGTGATCTGCCCCTAACTCACATGTCCTTATTTGAGCTGTGACTGTCCATCACCGGAACTACTGGACAAGCCCTAACTGACCCTTTTCCTTTCTCTCCCCTGATCACCAATCCTTACACTTCAGCCAAAGGAACCTTCTTGAAACAGGCTTCTGAGTAATGCCTTGTATAAAAAACCTCAAGTTGTTCTACTCTATATGTAGGATAAAGCCCAAACTCCTCAGCTCTGGAGCTTCTAAAAGGAACTTCAAGACTTTGCGTGACCTGACCTCAGCCGATCTCTTTAGCCCTATTTGCCCTCACTCTTCCTCTCACTCACTTACCTCAGTCTCACCCACTCTAGACTCCTTGAACTTTTTTCTGAACATTGGACAAAAGAGATTTGCCCTAGATCCTGGAATGGGCCGACCTTATATCTTCACATGGCTGACAGCTTCTTGCCATTTAGGTCTCATCTCCAACTGCCATCTCCTTGGTGAAGCATTCTCTGACCATGCAATGTAATTGCCACCCTCCCTGCCAAGTCCACCTGGTCCCCCTTTCACATTTACTCTGCTGTATTTCCTATAAGCATGTCTCAGCATCTGGAAGTCTCTGTTCATTTATATGTTTACTTAGTGTCTGTGTCCTCACGCTTGAATGAAAGCTCTGTGAACACAGACAGTCTCCCTTCCTCACCCCAGCTCCTGGAATGGTGTCTGGCACACAGTGTGGCATCAAATTTACACCCCCATCCTCACTCTGCTTATATGTCTGCTCTAGCATTTGTCATATTATATCTTTTATTTGAATGACTATTTCTAAGGGAAGTGAATAAAGGGAAAGAAAGATATATAAAAACATGGGAGTGAGGGGGTAGAAAAGGGAGGGATGTATGATTATAAAATACTCATTCAAGATTTATAGTATTCAGTGTAGAGGATTTATACATCTTTGTTAAAATTATCCTTAATGTTTTGTCATATATTTTTTAATCATAGTATTAAATTTCATCTTTCACACATTTGTTTTTAATATATAATGCCACAAATATATAATGGATTTAAGAAAGATATATATATATATATTGGCCTTATATCTGTAACTTTGTTAAGTTTACTAATTAGTTCCAATTTTTTAAATTCCATAGATCTTTCTATATATACGATCATGTTATCTACAAATAAAAAATGTTTCATTCTTACATTCAAAATATGAACATTTAATATCACTATTATTTTAAGCATAAGATATAGAAAATAAATTACAAAAAAATCATAGCTGCTAATGCTGTGGAAGATGAGGGAATAATAGTATTACAGGGGACATGAATGGAAATAGTTTTTAAAAAACACTGTCTTATAGCAACTTATTATGATCCATCATCTTCACTACATTTTAAGCTCCTGGAGAGCAATATCACGTCTTGCTTATTTGTCCATATCCCACCAACCCTAATAAAGTGCTTTGCCCAAAGTAGAACACCGATGTATTTTTTTCAATAGGACTGAAATACCCCAGTGTCAGTCACATGGCACATGCCCAATAAATACTTGTGGTTGACTCTAAGAACCAAGGAGTACACCTAAGTTTGTTGAACGATCAGCGTATGCTCAGCCCTGCTGAGAAACTAGAACAAGAGACACAAGAAAATAGAAAATGCGCTCATCATTATCCATATAGAAAAACTTCATTTCTCAGGTAGTGATAAAACAAAGCACCAGGGAAAACATTTAAGTAGCTACCTGTGCATTTCTTTATATGACTGTTTCTTTTTCCATGTGATCCTAATTTGCATCCAAAATTCTCCTCCCAAAATTCTGCAAACCACACATTTCTTCGATTATTGGCAAGAGTTCGGCTTCGAAAGTATCGATCAAACCCTATTTTAAAAAAGAAAGACATGGTTTTAATATTCTTTCAAAATCAAAACCAAATACTATCAGAGGTTTTGAATAGGTATTATGTTATATTGCAATCACTGCATGGAATGTACACACACACACACATACACACACACACACACACAAATGTGGGACAGCCAAAAGCTTCCCTAAGGAGCATCACTGGACAATACCTCCATCCTCACCATTCACCATTCAGGCACCTGGCTCTAGGGATAAGCATAACAGAAAAGCCTGTTGTTGATGTCATCATCATGATCTCTTCCTCTCCTCTACATGTCCCATGGAAGCTGAATATTCAGAACCAACTCAGACTTTTCTCATTCTTCTCTATCTCTCTCCTACAGGGGTTAATGTTCCAGGCTTCTATGCTCCTACCCACCTCAAAATTTATCTGTCCTATATGTCCCATTTTTAGCTAATTCAATTAACTAATCAGTACTAATGTAATCTTCTAGAGTCATGGGTAATGGGCTAAAGTGTCAGCCTGCTCGGGTAACGACCTCACTGAAGGGAGACCACCTGGAAATAATGCCTAACTCGAAAGGATAATGGGAAAGGTAGAAATTTCAATCACTGTCAAGACCATCGGCAAAGATATTCGGGAGACAGACTGCCTTTCAGGGATGCTCCACAACTTTGCTGTTGCATTTATTTTACCCACAGGGTCAGTCCAGCACCATGTCTCCATTTTCTATAAAGCAAGCACTCTCACTCCAACCATGCTGTAACCATCATATATGGCCAGGGAAAGACACAAGTTTAAGGGGCACCATCATGGAAGTGGCTAATATCATGGAAATATCTAAGGTCAACTGTAATTTCCTTTCTTAAAAAAGTCTAATAGGTACTCTTGATAAAATATGTACATTCTGAGTTAAATAGCTACTGTCTTGGCAATTCTGCCATCAGAGCTAAAAATTCTATCCTGAGTTATCAATAATGGATGCATTTCATCATACGCTGATACTCTGGTTTTGCTTTTGAGTTGTGATTTAACTGAAGTGAAACAAATTCTCTACGATGCGTCCTTACCATCAATTGATGTTCTTTTGGGCAAAATCGTCACAGCCCCTTCAGCAATCTCCTCCTGCTGATAAACTGGTGCTATTTTGGATCCCCAACTATCTGAGCCAATCCAGAGAAAATGCCCACTTTGGTTTAATTTTTTTGCTGCTTCTAATATCCTCCTATAGGAATAAAAGATATAAAATATACCATATTTATCAAGAAACGCTACACTTATGAATGTTACAAGACAGCTCTATCAAATTGTATATAATCAGTAGGTCACCGTTAAACAATTAGTCAATCATTCTAACTGCCTGAGTCTGTCATCTCCTAAAGGAAATATATTGCAGACTTTAACTCCAGCACCTGTTAATTAGCCTTATCCTTAACTTCCTTCATTTCATTCTGTCTATTATCCTTATTTGTCTCATTTCTTTCAGTCTCCAGGTTTTACTCTATAGACATTTCAGACTCAAGAACTAGAAGGCTGTTGTGTCTCCGTGCAGCAGAAGGCAATCTGTAATTGCATAAAAATGTTGCAATTTCTGTGAAATTTCACAAGATTTTACACCGAACATGAAATATATTAGAAAAAAGATGTAGACCACAAACAAATCCTACATAAGGAAGAAAAGTAATCAGCACCTGATGTCATCTTCATTGGCAAACATAATCACTGCCCGAGCATTAGGTGTTTCTAGCAGGCGTTTGATAATTTTTTCAAATTCTCCAGGTCGTGGTTCACGTGGGATTTTCTGTGATTGAGCAATGCAAACACTACCTATTTAAAAAAGAATAAGAAAAAAAGAAGAAAGAAAAGGGATTCAGAAAGGGCATTTATGTAATTAACAAACTTAATGAGGTCAGGTACTTTATAAAAACACATGATTCTGTACAGAATATTATTTCTCAAAACATCTGGCATTCTCACCTATTAAAAGCAATCATGTTTGTTTACATTATAAGATATGTATCAAGTAAATGACATCAATTACTTAATCATACATCAGGGTTTTTTTTCCCCCCAAGTTTAAACATTATTTTTGTGTATGTCATTAAGAAAACCAAAATGTACAAAATTTGTGACAAGAGTCAAGGAGTCAAGGAAGAAGGGCTGTTTTGATTCACTTAACATAAGTCAAAGGACAAGAGCTTGGATTAATAAAAAGCATGAGTAAGTCTTACATGTGAGAGTACCTATAAGTAGGAAGTTCTTTTTGCTACTTTATCTATTAGTAGAACTCTTTTAAAGTTAATTTTATCTTACAGCTCATTGTATTACAGCATTAGCATAATGACATGTTTTGAGACACGTAGTCTTCAAGACTATTTGAGACAGAGGCAAGTATCAATGATACAAACCCTCAGTTGACAGATGTCTCCACCATGAAAATCAAAATGGCAGAAATCCGTCTATGGCCATGCCACCCCGAACATGCCCAATCTTGTCTGATCTCGGAAGCTAAGCTAGTTAGCTTAGCTGGTTAGTACTTGGATGGAAGACCACCTAGGAAGACCAGGTGCTGTTGGCGTTTAAAAAAATAAAAAGAAAAAGAAAGAAAATGGCAGAAATCCCATCCCACTATCACAGCAAAAAAAAAAAAGAAAAGAAAAGAAAAAAGAAAACTCTTCTTTTGGCCTTTCCTTCTAAGGCAATGAGAGACCAAAGAGAAAAGTTTAGACAAGATCTCTGCCACCAGGCTGGGATACAGGAAGAAGAAAAAGGTTTCTTAGTTGCAATAAAGCAGAGAAATAACACATGCTAATACTAGAGGGGGAAAAAGCAATATTAGCAATATATTTCAATTCTATTATGGTTTAAACAGGCTTTTTGAGTCAGTCGAGAATTAAATCACTATTTATACCATTGCTTCAGCAGGCAAAAGCATTTTTACTTCCAAACAATTAGCATTCAGTCACCCAAAAGTTATTGGGTGCCATTGTATGCTATGCATTGGCTGGACACTAGGAATGCACAGTCTAATGCATCCAGTTTGGAAGATAGGCATTCCAACAAATTATCATGGAATATGTAATACATTTTAGAATTCAGAGAATGAACCATACAATGGGAGCAGTAAGGAAGGTGTAACTAAAACTCTTGAGATGGATTTTAAAGGGCAAATACAGAGACAAAAGTGGGACATTTCTAAAAGAGGTCATAGAATGAAAGAACTTTGCTTGATCATGGCCTATGATAGAGACTGGCTGGGGTTGAAGTTGGAAAGAATGGCCAGGCCCAGCTTGAGAATGACTCTGTTAGGCAAGCCAAATAATTTGGACTTTATCTCAAAAACAATGAGAACCCACTGAAAGTTTATATACAGGAGAATTACAAGATGAGCTTTTAGGCTTTAGGAAGAAATCTCAGGTAACCAAACGAAGAAGAAATATCTAACAGCCAGACAATGGGTATACAGTGTATCATGATCAGACATATGATTAACAGTATTAGAGTCCTGGAGGTTTATTTTTCTTTAAGTTAGAGCACAGTCAAAATTACCCCTGCAACAGCAGTACTCTTACTAACCTTATGATATGCTCTTCAGGGGTGGAAGTTGCCCATAATCCATAGACTGAGCCTGTAGTTAGCTGGCTTACTAATATGCCATTAATAATTGAGATAATTGATTCATTCCTTCAGTAAATATATATGGAGTGCCCACTATCTGCCAGATTCTGTGTGGGGGCAGTGGGATACAACGATGAATAAAATAGACATAGTCTTTGACTTCATAGAATTTAGAAATGTGGGTGAACCAGGCTTAATGCAAAAAAAAAAAAAGTATGTAATTATAATTTCTGGCAAGTCCTATGAGGAAGAGCAAGGGAATTTAATTTAGATTGAGGCGTGTTCAAGAAAAGCCTCTCTAAAGTGGTACCACTTAGTTGAGGTCAGAAAGAAGAGAAAATGGGAGAGGTGAACATGGAAAAGGGTAGGGAAGAGCCAGCGGAGTCAATGAATGATGGGGAGAGAAATGTGAGTCAAAGATGAGAGGCGGACGGGGGCCAGATCATGCATGGCTATGCAGGGCCTATGGAAGACTGTGAATAATTACAATGCTTAAGTTCTTCATTAAATATTGCCCATAGGAATATGTCTTATCTATGAACACTGCATTTTACAGAAGAAAAACAGATGAGGACTGCTGATGTAGAAGGTGATCTTGAAAGAAAGAACAGGAGACAATGATCCCAGTTAAGAGATGACGGAGACAGGCCCTGGGGACAGGCCCTGGGAAATTACAACGTTACTGGTGCTGAGGAGGAGCACGTGGTGCTGTTAGAATTTCTGAGTTGGAATCGGTGGGGCTTAGTAGTATTTTTTTCCAGCCTTATTGAAGTATGACTGGCAAATAAAAATTATTTCTATTTAGGGTGTACTGATTTGATCTAAGTAAGAAGTAGTGAGAAACTAAGCATGACTTTAAGGTTTTGGCTTTTGTGACTAGTTTATGTGATGCCACCAATAAGCAAGTAGAGAATACAGGAGGGTGAGGAGGTATATGGAGGAGAAAAGTATGATTCTGATTCCGAAAAGGTTGTCTTTGAAGTACTCATGGGACATCAAACTGAAAAGGTGAGTCTGGAGGGAGAAGGGAAATGTAATTACAATTTCGTCAGGTGCTGACACAGTAGGTAGTTAAAGTGTTGGGAGTGAAGAGGTCACTCAGAGGGAATATTTAAATCAACAACAGGAAAAGATAAATGGTGGAGTTTGGAAAACCACTAGCTTTGGAGAGGTGGCCAGTCAATGAGACTGGAAAGAAATGGTCACATATGTTGAGGAGGAAACTTTTGGGATACAGCCTAGTAGTAAGTTGAAAACTATGCATAATGCCTTTAAAAATCAAGCAAATAGACAAAAATTGTGGTGAGTAAAAGCAATAGGTAACTGTAGAAATGTGAGACCAAAACTTCAACGTTCTCTAGGGAACAATAGCTGTTTCAAAAGATGACTGCCTTTTAATTAAATTGCTGTGATTACTTAAGCACCCCATTAAAGACATGCCATATCCTAAGTATCATTCTGAGATTACTATTGACTCCATAGCCTGAAGAAATTAGTCTGGAAATTTTCATTATGACTATTTCAGATGAGGCAAACAGGCAATCCAGACATAGGCTTTAGTCTGAATTAATTGATGAATGAATTTATTCATTCATTCAGGATCTATTGAACATTTTTGTTTGTAAAAAACAGGTTGGATTTTTACATAGTCTAAATCCATTTAATATTTTTTTTCCTCCACCTCACCTAATATTTGTCAGCCTAGCCAATTTGCATTTTCCAGGAAAGAAGGACTGCACAATTAATTTACTTCAGCTGAACAAATACTTATGGAGAACTTGCTCCACATGGCATTTTGTTGTTTGATGCCTTATTGGATATTTTATTAAGTCATGGACTGTATAGCTTCTCAAGTGATGGGAGTTAGAAGATTAGGATTCTTTTAATAGCCCTAAAACTCATTCATACTTTCTATATTCACAGCTGTCAAAGAGCAGTTAACCCTTTCATAAGCACTCATGGTCTACTATGCTTCAGGAACTAGACATCCAAAAGTCACCTGTCCTCAGTGGTCTTATAATATAATTGAATGATAAGATGTACACATAAGAAAAGCCAGATGAGGACATAAAATTATCTAATGGTGAAAGATAACAGCATAAGAAATAGTAAAGTGCAGTAATAAACAATATCATCCCCACAAACAGTCCTATGACTTCATAAGAAGAAATCATTATATACTGTTAGAGTTTGGTTAAAATACCCATGTAATTTAGTCAAACATTCAAATTTAATCAAAGATATGTTTTCTTAGAATAGTCACTATCTATTGTTCTAATTTTTAAAGATACTCTCTGACTTGATTTAGACTTCTGGGGTAGGTAGGAGGGAGACGAGTTGCCCTCCATCCGAGAATGTGTCTATTGCACTCATTTTTCCATATCTGTCTCTGAAAGAGAACTGATTGTGTACAATTCCAGGGAAACTAACTTTTCCCATTCTGCAGGTGTGCTCAGTTCTACAAGAAATATTTTAAAGCTTAGCACTTAGGAAAAGAATGTTGTATGGAGGAATTTATAATTGGCTGCTTTCTAGAATTTCCTGATTTCCTTGCCTATCTAAATTTCTTCCTTTTGATTATTTAATGATAACTAAAAGATGATTTGTGCATCTGAATGTTTTAAGTGTAGGTACACTCTACAACACACATGATCATTCCTTCCCCATCTCCATAATCTCTCACTAGTCCTAATGGGAGCTCTCTCTTATCACCCAAGTTCTGATGTGGAAACTGAGAAACAGGGGTATCAAGAGCTAGTAAAAGTCTGGAACCCAGGTTCAAAGTCGATCTGTCTCACTCCAGGTCTAGACTTCGCCATCATCTTGCACATCATAATTGGTTATACCTGTTGCTTAATGGATTAGTATATACAAATAATTGATGAATAAGATAAAATTTAAAGACTCACTTTTAAAATCCAGTAGGTAACCCCTTACAAATCTAATTGATAGCTACATAAATATAGCACTTCTATTGAATATGAAGACATTTACTAAGGTACTTAGAATTCATGTAGATTATAGAACTTACTTAAACTTCTTCATTATATAACCAATCTGCTCTCAAAAAAAAAATTTTAATTAAATTAATTATACCTTAATTTTATGACTAGTTTTAATGCCTAAAAAATAAAGTTTCCTATTAAAAAAAAAAACAAAAATAAAAACAAAAACAAAAAAAACTTCCCAATTGCCCTGTAAATGCACGTCCTCAGGAAGACTTTCCCGAAGTCTCCAGTCTTCTTTCCCTTCAGCTTTGTACTGCAGCAACCAAAATAATTATATTTTTTAAATTTTGTTATTTTTTTACCCTAGTCTATAAGCTCCATGACTATTGAAGCTTTTCACATTTACCACTATACCCCCGACATCTATCACTGCTTGATACACAGAGACTTCAACAAATATTTGTTTTAAAATAATGCAAGACCTGCAATAGAAATTGCTGGTATAGAGAAATAGTCATGAGACAGTCCTGTCTTCAAACTCCCCTAAGTCAAGTAGGGAAACAAAAGATGCATATAAATATGCATTTTTAAATAAATGGCATAAAAGATGTAAAAAAAAATTTTGGACCATGCTAATTCAGAGGAAGTTGCCATTGAAATGGACTCCAATACCACCAGGCTGCTGTAACAGGACAGTGGGACAGTATTCTTCCTAGAATGCGAACGAATGAGATGTATTAAAATAAACATGGTATACCCACCTCTGCATCATTTCCTAACTGCTTCCGGCTCAATGTGTTTCTCTCTTGACCCATTTTATGTTACTTTTTAATTTAAGCCATTTCGAAAATAGGAGCAACCTCGCCGGCCTCCGACGGCCGCAGCAAACCGTGGAGTCTCTGGGGACGGGAGCGGGGTTAACAGGCTACTGTGAATTAGAATATCATCTTGGCTTTACCTTATTCTTCCGTAGGGTGGCATAATATTTTACTCTTATTGATACAAGAGCAAATTTGTAAACAATTCCATTCATAATTTTTATCTCTGTAGAAAGCTGAGACTCATGGGTGAGTGGCCCAATGTCTCTGGTCTGAGAGATGAAAGGTTCATTTGTATATGTTGGGATGAAAAAGAAAACAGACTTAGGGCCAGAAAACCTAAGGGTGGGTCCTCTGTGACCTTGACCAAGTCTCTCATCTCTCAGTTTCTTTACCTCTGTGACAGATTCATAATAACTATCACATAGGAAGTCAAGAGAATCAAATTAAGAAGGGTAAAATAATAAAGTTCTGTACAAATGCGGCATATCACTATTATTATTAATAATAATAATGATGATGACCAGATAGCATCATCACCAAACCCGAGACAGGAGATAGTTGATATTCAGATCTAAATCACGCGATTGTCAACAGATTATATTCTTAAACCCATCACCATTGTTTGTATAATGTTATCAAATATCCTGGTTCTAAGAAGTGATAGTTGCTCATTGTAAATGCCAGTAAATGATGAGATTTCACTTTACACCTATTATTGGTCATCACAACATGATTGGAGCAATCTCAATGTGAGAGATGTTAAAAGTTACTCACATTCTCCTCCCTGACACCCCAATTCGTACCCTAAGGATCCAAGTTCCTTTTCAAAGGGAGTCCATAGCATTTCAAGGATCTGGGTTCAAAACTAGAATTTACTTTTTAAAAAAATAAAAGAATAGCAAAAACTATTAAACTATTAATGATGCCAACTATTAAGAAGCAAAGTTATTATGGAAATAACCACACGTTCTGATTCATTTGAACGTTTGCCTATAGATTATTAATCAGCTAGAATCTAAAAGTTGAGACAATGCTCTTGCAGGTTGGCCTCCCCAGGAAGCTAACCCTTAGAAGGAGTTCGAAATATATTATATTTGCCCTTGGCATCAACCCTATGAAGGGCCAAGGAATGAAGCAAGACTGGGAAGAGGAAACCTATATCTGGCTGTGGCCCAAAGACAAATTCCCAATCACAGGAAGCTCTGGAGGCCACTCTATGGTCTCAGGAAGGCCGGGCCATTATACTTACACATCAATCAGTCATTGGACATGGGCCCTCCTGGGAAGCGGGGCAGAGACATTGGGCCAGGCAGCTCTCCATGGCCAGGCAACCCCTCAAGAGGCTATAGAGCAGCCCCCGAGGCAAAGGCAACAGGGTCCTTCAATAAATGGGGATCCAAAAGGAGATGCACCATATACACAAATGAAAATTTAAAGAGAAATGAAGATATATCTCTGAAATGACAGTATTAGTCAAATAATTAGTAAAATGTTATCATTTAACTGCAAAACCCTCTTCAAAGAGGATATATTGTGCAGAGAAAGGCAATCTATACAAACAGAACAAAACTAGAATTGAAGCCAGCCCAGAGAAGAGAACTAGGATTATAAAATTCCCCAGTATTTCATAGAGAAGTTTTTTAAAGTGACCTGAAAGAATAAAGACAGGTTTTCAGTTGATGCTTATTTTTAAGAAAAAATTTCTATTAATTATGCCCAAGGAGAAAAATAAAACAAGGAACAATGTCAAAGCATCAAGTTCCAACTGTGGTGGAAATCAAAGAGAATTAAATTATTAGGAATGAAATTACTTGCCAAGCTACATATAGAATATTAAACATGATTTTTGTTTAAACAACATGCTTATTACCACTGTCTCAAGTTGGTTCACAATTTTGGTCAAGTTCTAAGTGAATCAGATTAAGTCTCTGGTTGTATAGCTTGTTAGATCTGCATGACAGACTGAGTTTGGTGTATAAACAAATCAACAAAATTAGCATCTCACCCATTGTTAAAGAGAATGACTATTGACAAAAAATGATTGGTCGAAATTTTTGATTGGGCATAAGAAATTGCCTATAACTGATCATTTCTGACCTAATAAAAATATGATATATCCAGTCGACCATTATTTATTTCTTATGAGTCTACCTTCAGATAATAACAATGAGGAAAACCAAATAAACCGGTTTTGTTTTTTCTTAAAGACGATAGAAATGGATTAACTTTTAAAGTGTGAAATTCCCAATTCTAATGTGGGGAGGGATGAAGGTTTCCCTCCACCACCAAGCAATTCTCTGGACACTAACTGGGTATCTTACAATTCAACTCAATTACGACACTACCAGGATACAGTGTCAGATTCCACAGGTTAAGCGTTCAGTTGTACAACACTGCCCTCCTCCCCACTTCAGATGTCAGTCACAAGTCCAGGTTGTCATCTGTATTTCTGACCAATCGGCTTTAAATCAGAGGCTTCCAAGACCCCCTCCTTGGGTTTGATTAATTTGCTAGGGTGGCTCAAAGAACTTAGGAAACCCGTTTACTCACTAGATTACCAGTTTATTATAAAAGTATACAACTCAAGAACAGTCAGATGGAAGAGATGGAGAGGGCAAGGTACAGGGAAAGGACACAGAACTTCCATGTCCCCTCCAAGTGCACCTAAATCTCCACATGTTCACCAACATGGAAGCTTTCTGAATCCTGTCTTTCAGGTTTTTCCGATGGCTTCAGTACACAGATATAATTGATTATTACATCATTGGCTATTGGTGATTGAATTCAGTCTCTAGCCCTTCTCCTGTCCACAGAGGTTGGGGGTGGGGTGCGGGGGCGGGACTGAAACTTTCAACCCTCTAATCACAGGTTTGGTTCTCTTGGCCCTCGGTCCCCATCCTTACGTCACTTAAGGGCTTTCCCAAAAATCCCTTCATTAACATAAAAAAGACTCCTTAATCACTCTCAACACTTGGGAAATTCTGAGGGTTTTAGGAGCTCCCTGCTAGAAATAAGGACAAAGATTAAATACATATGTCTTATTACAAATCACAGTATCACAACTCACCACTCTGATTACCCTTGACATTGTTTCTTTCCATTCTTCTGGACGCATAAATAAAATAACAACCTGGCCTAATATAATCAGTCTTTTAGTGATCATTGAGTAAAATTTGTTCTAAGGTTCAAATAAGTGTAATCGCACCTCTTGTAACAGTATTTTCACCTCCTTTTGTGGTATACAGCTGGGACTTAGCAGAAAAGTGCATAACATGATGAAAGTGTGTATGTTTGTCAGCTTAAAGTGCACTTGTGAAAGAGAAGATTTATCTCTCACATCACAGTAAAGAAAAAAGTGTTATTTTTAACAACATGGAATAAAAGAGCAAAATTGCATTTAAATCTGTGCTCTTTCTCTCTCTCCCTCTCTCTCCCTCTCTCTCAACATTTTATGCTTTCTCCTCTATCAAATGCCATGTGAACTCTTAAATGGACTCTGGAAAGCAGTGAAATGAGGCAATGAAGCTCCTGGTACAGAAGAGGCATGAGACAAATGCTTGCCCCCTATGTATCCCGCAAAGAGCAGCAATAAGGACAATCTAGTATTTGAAAAGACTGGCACAGAGACCCCCTCTTCTGCCCAACGCCATGGGTGCTCTCAGAGAAATGCTGATACTCATGAGGCCAACAGGGCTGGGAGAGGCTCGTGGATCAGTGTCCTTACACACTGGGCTTTTTATCTCAGCCACAGTTCACCACAGATTCGAAAGTCTGCTCAGAAAAACAGAGTGGTTACAAATGCCATCTTGGGGCACGACATCCTAGCCCTTCTCTAACTCGCTATGTGACTCTGGCTAAGTTATGTGACTTCTCCATGCCTCTGTCCTGACATGAACATTGAGAAAATGCTAGTATCTTCCAAATGGGTTATCATGAAGGGATTAAATAAGCACTTAACAGATGGATTTTTTCCTCAGAAAACACAATAGTTGTAAATTATTTAAAATAAAAACTCCAAACACACATAGTAACTCATTTTCACTAAGCAATATCCACCTATCGCATTATTTCGAGACACCTCAAATTTCATTCCCCAAATGTACACAGAATAATAACTCTTACTAGAGATGGCAGTTAATGGGGATATTAGCTGCAGAAGTTCCACAGTTACAACGAAACTCATGCTCATCGCCGGCTACAGCTAAACTTCTGACGTATTGCCTCTTCTTGCTCCTGAAAACCGCAAAGATCTAAAGAGACACGTGGGCAGTAGGTGGGAAAGGTTCAGAGAAAGAAAGAAATCAAGAAAATAAAAAAAGAAGAAAATGAGAAAAGAGGAAAGAGTGAGAAGAAAAAGGACATGGGGAAAGAAAGAGAGAACAAGAGTGGACTGAAGAGTGACTAGAGAGCAGACCACTCAGACCAGAAATATCTTTGGAGCTGCGCAAAACATGGGTTCTCTGTAGAGTCAAACAGCAAATGTGGGGTTAGGAGCACTTGACTAGTTTTAAATAAGTTTTATAAATGTGTTGTGTGCATTTGTATATATTTGGATTAGTTTCTGAGTACTGTTTTTGGAGTGTCTGGGATTTTTATTTTGTTTTGTCTGTTTGTTTTTTGCCATTCCGAAGTAGATTCCAGGATACTGGGGCCAAAAATATGACAGGAAGGTTTCAAAAGATAAAACTAATTCCCTGTAAGTGCTCAAATGCCCAATATGAACAGACTCTCTGAGAGAAGAGAAATTTCATATTTTCCAGCCCATTGCCTGGAAAAACTATTACACCAAAGACTATTGTAATCAGAGCACTGTTTAAATTTCTTACCCATTCTGAACTAGAAAAAAATTAGTATTAGACTTTGAATTAGGCCCATTATAGTTACAGATTAGAAATCAATAATTCAGTTACAGATTAGGAATTCATTAAAGAATTACAGCCATTAAATTAGTGAAGAGGAGGGAGCACACTTGTGGCATTCACCATTTTTCATTCAATAAATATTTATTGAGCACATATACAACATGTCAAATGCTTTTCAGACACAAAGCATACAGTAGTGAATAATACAAAGACAGCCCCTCACTTCATAGAGCTTACATCCAGTATGTCTTTAGGGTCTAGTGAAGTCTGACACTTGTGAGCATTCACTGGATGTGTGATAAATAAGCGAATGAACAAGAAGCTTCCATTTTGTGGTATGGTGGAATGATCTTATAAGAGATAATAAGCATATCCATATATTAAAAATACCATCATTCAGAAAAAAACAAAGCATAGCTTCATCTATGCTATTTGTGTATATAATAAAGTTATTTATAATACTTTCTACAAACAGGACACTCTCAACAGTATCTCAACAGCAACTATCAAAGCTTGCAAACCAGGAGCATTCTTCTATCCAGCACGTAGGTAATACCTTCTACTTATCAGCATTACCTGAATTCTCCTGCATATATTAAATTAGTGGTCTTTACTCAAAGAAGCATTTTCAACAGATACTCAAAGGGGGCTGGCATTCTTTATTTAAGGAAGAAGAAACTGATAGCTAAAAGATCATTATTATTTTAGCTAAGTAACTCTTTCAGGCAAGAGTGGCACCACAACTAATGTACAGTAGTGGCTAAACTAAGAAATAGACTTCAGAGAACAAAAATAAGCACCAAAAGCATTTAAAAACTCGGTCTTTAAGTGATGCAAGTACTTGTAGTGGCCTCTCTAGGTAATGCAACATCATTTTCCACAGCAGGATTTGTAATGTGTGTTTGAGATAAAAAAAAAAAAAAAGGTTAAAAATATAGTTATATATTTAACTTCTTAAATTCGAACAGAACTAAAAAAAGAAAATAATAAATAAGCATGTTTTTGACAGCAACCCATCTTACATTTTAATTATTTGAACAACTCTTAAACATTTTAACTGCTTTATTGAAGTACAATTGATACATAAAAGAACTGCATATGTTTAATGTATGCAATTTGATGAGACTAGACATATGCATACACCTATAATACTATCACCAAAATCAAGATAATAAACGTATCCATGATCTTGAAAAGTTTCCTTGTGTCGCTTTGTGTGTGTATGAGTGTGTGTGTGTGTAAGACCATGTAACATGAGATCTACCCTCTTAAAAAGTTTTTATGTGCATATTATGCTGTAAACTATAGACACAATTTTGTACAGCAGACACTAGAACTTATCAGCTTGCATAAAGAAACCTCATACTCATTGAACAACTCCCCATTTTCCCTTCCTCCCAGCCCCTGGCAACTACAATTCTACTTTCTGCTTATATGAGTTTGCCTATTTTATATGCCTCATAGAAATAGAATCACACAGTATTTGTCCTCCTGAGACTGGCTTATTTCACTTAGCATAATGTTCTCCACGTGGGTCTGTGTTGCCACAAACAGGAGGATTTCCTTCTTTTTTTAAGACTGAATAACATTCCATTGTATATATATTCCACATTTTTTTACCTATTCATCTGTTGATGAATATCTGGGTTGTTTCCATATCTTGGCTATTGTGAATAATGCTGCAATGAACATGGGAGTACAGGTATCTCTTCAAGATCCTGATTTCAATTCTTTTGGATAAGTACCCAGAAGTGAGGTTGCGGGATCATGTGGTAGTTCTATTTTTAATATTTTTGAGGAAATTTCAAACTGTTCTCCCTAATGGCTGTATAATTTTACATTCCCACTCACAGTGTACAAAGTTTCCAATTTCTCTACATCCTTGACAACAATTATTAAATTTTGTTGTTTGGTTGTTTTTGTGGTTTTTTTTATTTGTTTGTTTGTTTTTGATAATTGCCATCCTTACAGCTATAAAGTGATAGCTCATTGTTTTAATTTGCATTTCTCTGACTATTAGTGACATTGAGCACTTAAGTGTAGACCTCCTGAACTCAGTCCTGATAGCCAAGTATACGCATTGTACTTTGCTACTGTCTCTCAATAATTTATCTCCTTGGTCATTAAGTCTTCTCAATATACCAGCATCAACAAGTAAAGTAGTATAATCGAAATGTGAACTCCACATTTTTATACCATCAGGACTAAATAATTTAGGAAAATGCTTTTTGGTCTGCTTCAGGTTGGGCAAAAATTTCATACATTAACATCCTCTCAAAAGAACATCCTGCTGGTTTCTATTCTGCATAAACCCAGGCATGCCTGTCATCACTCACGGAGCATTAACTGAGCTCTTACTGCATGCAGGGTGCTCTGTTGGAATCTGCAGTTACAAAAAAAAAAAAAAGACACAGTCCTCGGTCTTGAGGCGCTCAGAATAAATAACACAGCATGTAAACAAATATTACAATTTGACGTGAGAAATGCTATAATACGGGGAAGCCTAGGAACAAGGGACTGAGGGAATGGAGTCAAGAAACTGTGAATAAGATTCACTAGCTCCTGCCAGTGACTATGGGAATACATAGTCAGAGAAGCGTGAAAAGCAGCTGTATGACACATTGATATGCACCAGGATCAACAAGTCAGAAAACATTTCAGAAGTGAGCTTATTTGATTTAGGCAGCCAGGAACCAGACAAATCTATTTCAGATGGATACCACCAGTCAGCAGTCACATTTGGTAGTTCCCATGAATATGTAGTTGTCATTAATAATTTAAACATGATGTAATAAACATCTTGCATTTATGTAGAAAAGAAGATTTAATTTCTGTTTTCCACAATAAGAAACAAACAACTCACCTTGAGATGAAAGGAACACAGAATAAAAAAATTAAATAACCATTAAAATGGCTGCTTGAAGGGGAAACAGCAAAACATCAATCCTAAGAACACAGGATTTCAGTTAAGTTCAATAAATTTTAATCACAACTAATCAAACAGCCATATACATGGTATTATTTATTTCAATGTTAAAATACGTCAGAACTTTTGAGAATTGCCCCCCCCCATTATTGCAAACTTTGAAAATGTTTAAGCTAGGGTAAAATTGCATCATTTAGATATTCACTATCATATACCACTTAACCGAAATCAAGAAACTTCTACATTCTCGGTGTTATAGGAAATTTGGCAGGTGTGTTATAACATTTTGCATTACATTATGTCGTTTATCTAAGGGGGGTCTGGAAAAGAACATTAAGTTTGCAATAATCCAAACATCATCCAAGCACAAAAATGAAAACCGATCAGAACTGCAAATGACAAGAGGATAACAATTTGTCACCTCATAAATTTCTGTGATATAATTTCTACAATTTCTGTTCGTGCAGTGACTGCTAGATAAAACTCATTCTCTTTACAAATGCATTATATCAGAACCATATATAGCATGTGAACATCTATAAAATAAAAAGCAGCTTAGCTTGTAGAAAAAAAAAAATCCTGAAATATGAATGGTATTCCAAAAGCACTGGTTCTATCATTATAACAAGTTTACTCGTGATAGGATATAATTTTCTCATTCCTACATTGGATCATGCCCATGTTGACCCTGGGCAAACACTTAGCCTCTCTGATTATCCGTCTCCTTATTTGTAAAAAGAAGGGTGCTTGACAGAATGATCTCAAGATTCCTTTGAATTTCAACATTTTCTGTTTCTATGAATATACCATATACACTGCCTCCCATGAGTTCTGTGAATTATGTAAGTTCTAATATGGGAATAGAACATCATGTAAAATATAATAAATCATTTTTTTAAAGCCTAGAAAAGAAGAACTAGAGGATACACAAGAAAACTTGTTCAGTTCAAAATTATGAAGTCTGGCTTCATGAGTCAGAGTATGACTGGGAAACTTAAAAACTAATTTTTATATGGTTATTAGAGCCCCAGTCAGGTGCTTGGAGTCTGGACAATAGTTCATCAAAGCACTATAATTTCGGTCAGTTCAATAAAAATAAAATTAGGCATCGTTATGAAGAAGATGGAGACGTCCTCATGCTCATTTCTACATTAAAACTGTCATTTTACTATCAACAATAGCCTCCTTTCTCCTCTCATTGTTTAATTTCTCTCTCATATTTCTTTATGCTACTCCACCTTCCTTTTCTTCCTTTTCTCTTCTCTCACTCCACCCTTTCCTCTTTCAAAAACCAGAAAATAGTGACAGGAAACCTGATACAGCAACCTTCCAATTACACCTGTCCTGTTGTTTCCCCAAGACTCGCTAACAGGACAGCAGAAGCAAAAAGAGAACTATTGTGTGGCCTGGAGTCCGGTTAAGTGTGGGAAATAGAACATGTTCGTTATCTCCACTTCTTCCAAATATCTGACTAAATCGTTGGGTATAAAACGGGGAGAACAGGAAAGAAATGTCATCAATGTTTTGAAAGCCGAAAGCAGATGATGACCAAGTCATAGTTCACTTACCAGAATAGAAAGAACTGAAACAAAAGCCAGCGAGGCATAGGGATGGGGCTGATGCCAACAGAAACAAAGTAGTCATTCCACTCACCACCAGGAAGGACCTGAAAATGGAGGCTCCAGAGACTCTAGAAGGTGAGGTTGAACAGAGAATTAGGTAAAAATCTTTGTAAGTCCCTTCCTCCAGCTGCAGTCTATCTGCACAGAAAATTGGAAGGTTACTTTCTATAGAAGATGAACCCAAAGACACCAGACACAGCTGAGGACTAAGTGTCTATACATATTGAATGGGGAGCCCTTGATCCCCCTTGCCTGCTTATTACCCAGGCTCCAGAAGCCTAACTTTCATCTCCCAGGCAGGCAACTGGAAGATTCTTTTCTGGAGAAACTGGCCAAAGAGTAATAACATACTGACACGGATATATGGATGTCTCCCAACTAAATAACCATGTCTACCTGCTCACTTTAAAGTAAAGCCACAAGTCAGTGAACCTTGCCACACATCCCAAGCTTCTTCTCTTACTCCACCCTTTCCTCTTTCAAAAACCAGAAAATGGTGACAGAAAACCTGATACAGCAACCTTCCAATTACATCTGTTCTGTTGTTTCCTTAAGCTTCCGAACAGGACATCAGTACCACATTCTTAATGTCACACCAAACAGGAGAGAATAACTCAGAGGAGAGAGAAATAAGACATAAGCAGAAGATGACTTCCAGAATATTACTATTCTCGGAGAGAAGACACTATGTTCATGCAACAAGAACAGGAAGCTATAAAAACAGGAACTTTAAGAGAATAAGAAAGAGATCCTGGAAATTAAAAAGGATAAGAGATATAGAAACATCTCAATGGATTAAGAAGTAGATGAGAAAGTTGAGAAAGTATTTTAGAAAGTAAAACAAATAAAAAAGCATCATGAAATCAGAGGATTCATTCAGGAGGTTTAGCATTTAAATTCTGAAGTTCCAAATAGAAAATAAAGGGAGGCCATTACCAACAAAATAAATGAATATCTCTGAGAACTGAAGAACACGAGTTTTTGAATCGAAAATACCTATCGAACACCTTGCAAAAAGAAAAAGAGAAGGAAGAGGAAGGGGAAAGGCCCACAGGAAGGAACATCAGCACAAAATTTTAAACTACTTGAAAGTGAAAACAAATTTAAAAAAACAAATTTAAAAAAAGGGCTCACAATGGCTTCAAGATTTTCGATGGCAATACCACTAGTGAGAAGGAAATACAGCAATACCTTCAAAATGATGAGGAAAGATGAATTTTAGTCTAGACAAACATAAAACCAGCCAACCTATAAATCAAGTGTGTGGGTAGAATAAAGGATATTTTAGACACGTAGAAATCTAAAAAGCATATTTACCTCCCATGTACCCTTTTTAGGAAGCTTCTGAAGGATATACACCAATTAAACAATGGCAGAAACAAGAAAGAAGACACGGAATCCAAGTAACAGGTAATGCAACTCAGGAAAGTTAAAGGAATTTCTCAAAGCGATGATGAAGGGAAGTCAGAGTTAACAGTTGTGCAACTGGTCTACATATCTTCCAGATTAGAGCAGGATTAGAGTAGGAAGACGAAAAACTCTGGAAGCATCTTCAAGGAAAAAGAAACAGAATCGATGGACTGCTTGATGTGTTTGAATGCACTGAAAGAATATGTACCATTCTGTCAGAGTTTGAGGACGGATTCATAACAGGTATAAAGAAGAACCAAGCATATGACAAAGCAAAGAATTCTTATTTTCAGGCAAAATAAAATTTTGGATCAGAAGAGCCATGTTATCTAGATAAACCATGACATCATATACATAGTCATTATAATATAAACATTGAACATTAATGGAACCTAAACTGTGATATGATCCTACTGGGATTAGAGAGGAAGTGTATGTGTGTCCATGTGCACACGCATGTGCAACTTGTCTATGCTGGGGAGCTAATTCATCATCTTCCATAGTAGAAAGACAATAAAGATAAGCTTAAAAAAATAGAGATAGCGGCATATACATGTTAAGTTCAAATACAGAGACAAATACAAACAAAACAAAACAAAACAAAACAAAACAAGTGAAGGAGTTTAAAACAAATATTTTAGAGGATCAAGATTCAAAAGCAGGTGACTGTTTTTGATAAGCTTAGTTGTACCACATACAATATAACAGATAAAATACATGTTTGAAGCTCTGCTTTTTAAAGTCATAAAGGAGGGAGGAAGAAAGATGGCAAGATGATTTTAATCCTATCTGCTAAGAGAAGCATCTTCTATAACTAGGTTTCTCTTAAAAACTTTTCTGCATATTCATACCTATGCCTGTGTCATCTTACCTAAATGAGGGTTTTGCTTGTTTGTTTTGTGTGGTTTTTTTAGTGGAAAAACTGATGCATGTTTAGTCTTCTTAAGACTATACAATAACCTAGACGATAATGTATTTTGAAAAAAATAATAATAAACAAGAACAACATGACAATCCATGCTGCCAGGGTTTAAAGCACCAGCTTTTATCTCAATCAAAGCTAACCTGTCCATAAGTTATTTCATACCCAAACTCCAAAGATTCTTCCCAGATATATCAGTGATTGGTTTCTATGATATAAAAGACCTACTATCATTTAAATGAAACCACAACTCATACTTTATCTGGATACAATTTGTGACTTAATACAATGTTTGTTGCTACGGTTAAAAAAATAAGAGTTCATATGTGAATAAGGACATAATTATTACACAGGTGATCTTATTAGAGCATTTCAAGGACCACAAAAGAATGAAGCTCTATGGGCAAAATGGCTGCAGGGCAGAGAACACAGGAGGACCCAGAAGTGGATGTTCCAGCTGTGTGCACTGGTAGATGTTACTCTAGTATTCTGGCTATCAAGTACAGGAGTTTATAGTAACTTTGGTAGGTGTTCAATAGTATTTCATAAGATAAGGGGGTAAGAGTGGGAAATATACCAGTAGTTTAATCCCAATCCCTCCAGACAGGGTTTGAGGCTCTGGCAACAGTGCTTTAGGAAGATATGAGAAAATATAAAGAAGCTTCTTAGCAATATTTCAACTAAATTAGTCTAGAATTGAAACTTGATAATCCTATGTGGGGAATAAATCACAGATTTCAATAATCTGTGATTCAAATACATCTACATGTATTTTTAAATATATGTTGTACATCGAAGCACTGGAAATTAATTTGTACCCCACAGTTCTCCAGAAAAGATCTGCTGTGATGTCTTTTCCAACAACGAATGGACTCCCTGCCTTTGGATGACACGGTGAATGAAGAGGCTCCCTCGCACTCAGCACTTACACAGAAGGAAAGAGAATCAAACATCGGTACTGGGGAGAAAAGTCTGGTGCCAAGCACTGCACCAGGCACAGGGGATGAGAGACCAGACACTGATTTTCAGAGAATTTAAGATCCAAACAGTGAAAGAAATAAAAGGCATTAGATTCATAAGTCATTCCTCCATTTTAATACCAAATAATAAATATTCGTTTAACATCTCATGGATTTTGTAACACCACCACTTGGGCATAAAATTGGGAATAATTATGGAACTCAAAAAATGTAACTCAAAATGTGTTAAGTTCTTTTCCTGCATTATGTCACTATACAACAGGGATTATACGGTATAATCTCTCTCTCTCGTGGGCATCCCAGATATAGTGATTTATGTGAAATCAGGTTGTTACAGTGTCTTCTAGTAACAGGTTTTCTCACCAACTCATATCCACAATCTTCACAAGGGCGATATTGCCTGTCTTTCCTTTTTTTTTTTTCCCTATTGAAATGGCATTGGTGTCATTTATCTTTTTTCTATTTTTCGGAAAAAAAAAAATTCACTAATCTTCTTAGACGTTGATGATGTCAATAAGAGCCAGATTTTTATCAGGCTCTAATTGGACATAGCATTGTGCAAAGGAAATTAATGAACATGGGAGCCTCTCAGAGCTTACAATTTATGTAATTAGTGTAATGGGGAAAAAAGAGGGAGAAAGAGGTCAATGCCATTCAAGAGGATGAAATCCATAGCCAAAAAAATGTGACTTCACAGCCCTCCAGGAAAATAAGTCTCCAGCAAACGTCCATGGGACTCAGGCAGGCAAGATAATGATTTATGTGAGAAAAGGAGAAAAATGGGCAAAGGGGAGAGAGAAGAAGGAAAGGGAAGAGGCTACATCGTGAAGATGAAAGAGAGACGTTTCTTAATAACTTTGGGTGGTGTGTGACATAAGAGATCAGCAAGATCTCAAAGAATAAGAACTTTTTCTTCCTGTTTTCCATTTGTTATTATTAAGCATGAAAAACATCCAAAATAATTCTTGGTTTATCATTTTTAAAGCTCATAGCTTACATTTCTTCTATTTTTCTGCAGAATGGTTAGCATTCAATTTATTTTTGCATGGATGCTAGAGCGCAACATGGGTAAAAAACTGTGAAAAATTAAATAGCTCAAAAAGTGTAGGTGGCCTTCTGTGAGATTTGTGCTGAATGAATTTTTAGAAAGCAGAATGCAGTACTAGAATTGTTGCACATGTGTTCTATTAAATATCTAACTCTTCTAAATTAGGAAGGATAATAACAAGCAATCTTATAGAAAAGCTGAAGACAATACAATCCCGAAACCAACATAAAACTGCATTGTTGTTTTTTACTTTTATAAAATATAAATGTGGCATCGTAGCACAAAAACATAAAGAACAGCTGAAGGAAAAGAATATTGCCCATAATTTTACCAGCCTAGCATCAAAATTTTTTATAACTTTTTCTGTCTTTATCTACAATAACCATCATTATTATATTATTATTATCAGTTATTATTAATGTGCATATACTTCTTGTGTTCGGTTTTCTACTGAGCATTATATCATTATTCTTCCACATAATTTCAAGAGAAGCAGCAGAAAGAGAACTGGGTTTTGAGTGAAAAGGTGTGGTTTAAGTCTTAGTACAAATTAGTTCTTTATACAGTTCTGATAGTCACGTTCTTAGCTACCCAATCTGTCACGGAATTGAGAAAACTAATTTTACTTACTCTTTTCCTTGTTCTTGAACATTTAGGTCATGACCAACATCTCATGGCTCTAAATACCACTGTAAAAACACTCCCTTGATTTAGTTCTTTTCTTCTTTATATCTTTGATATAACCCCATGGCAAGGTAAACATACTTATACATGCTCTATACCTTTTGGTACATACCACCAAATTTTTTTCCATAAGATTTGTACTAACTTATACTGTTATCAGCAATATATGATTGTACAGCAGCCTAGCCAATATTGAATATCATATATTTGATTGTTTTGCTAATATAATATCTGAAAAGGGATATCTCACCATACTCTGTAGATGTTTGGTGTTAGCCTTATTATATTTTATGATAATTAGCAGAAGCTGCCAGAAGTCCTGAAAGTTAATAACATTTTATATTATGACCCATAGATCTGTAAAGAACTATAGATACAATTTAACCTAGTTTTGTACCCATGGAGGAATTTTTGCAGCAATTTCTTTGATGGAAGCCTGGCAATTACCTTAGTTAGACTCCTCACTGTGTTTAATTGTCCTCATTCAATGCATTACTAAATCCTTGTTTCAAACCCCAAATCTCTCAAGTCTGCCCACTCTTCTCTGTCTCCCATGCATGATTTACTTTAAACTCTCCTTAGCCCTCACCTGGATTACTACAATAATCTCTTCTCTAGCATTTCTGCCTCCATTTCAATCGTCGGCAGCATGTGTAGTCTAAATTATTAATCAGATGGTGATTGTTACTCCTCTGCTTAAATATTTCAATGTGTGTGACTTTTTTTTTTTTCATGACACAATCCGAACTCTGTGGCATAACATACAAGGCTCTTCATAATCCAGCTCAGCCTTTAATTTCCTCTCTCACTATTGACCCCGTACCCACTCAAATATCCACAAAGGTCCCACATGCTCTTACAAGCCTTCATCTAGACAACTATTGTCTCACAAGACTTATCTCAGGGGTCCGCTCCTCCAGACTTTCCTAACTCTACATCCTCCAGAGTCAGTCGTTCACTCATAAGTCCATCAACAGAGATTAGAAACCTCTAATTGGATCATTTATTCCACTGTATTGTGGTTGCCTGTTTAGCTGTTGATCTTCACAACTAGGCTATTGGCTCCTTAAGGGTAAAGATGTGCCTTTAACTCTGAATCCTTAGTGCCCTGTGAAGTGTGAGCTCTCAGTGATGAATACATGTCCGCTGGAGTATAAATAAGTGAATGAATGGTTGTTTCCACTCAGTGACTTCCAGTGATAGTACCTAATTGTGATAGTTCATCATGTTGATTGTGACCTTTAAAAACTAGAGAAGCTACTATCACACTTCCGTTACATATGACTGGGCAAACGTTCTGTTGAAATGTGCAAGGCGGTGTTAAAGTACTTGGTGGCCTGAGAGATACACGAAATTGGTCACCTTGAACGATTTACTAAAAAGAATACTGAATACTGTTTGACATGTACTTTAAATGTTAGGTCTACCTATTTAATAATAGAAAAATATATAGTAGGAAAAAAAAACACACAAAAAATGAAAAACAAAGTGTGAATGCCTTTAAGGACAAATTGAATTTGAGGGTGATGCAGAGCCAGGGGCCCAACCTGACTGTCAGAGGTTCCTTCTGCAGGTCAGGAAAGGCTATCTGAAGAAGCGAGTCTGGGAGTAGGCTGCCTAGAGGCAAAGGTGTTGACGCATTTAATGGGCTGTGGCAGCTGCTTTCACACCTATTCAGTTCGGAAGAATGAGCTGAAGCAACAAAAAGGGAGAAAAAAGGAACACACCAAGTGTATTTGTTTAAAGTAAAGAAAGTAGTAAGTAAACAAGAGGAATGAGGGAAAGAGACATCACATCCTATTAATCTATAAGCATGAAAACGATGATTAAAAAATAAGATGGTCCAATATCCAAATTAATTTAATTTTAATTACTACGTTCCCTCATTTGAAAGGGAATACTACCTCTCGTAATCTGCCCAGTGATGCCCAATAGAACTCGCTGCAATCATGGACATGTTCTATGGCTGCACTGTCCAATACAGTAGCCACTAGCAACATGTGACTATTGAGCACATGAAATGTCACTGGTGTTGTTACCCTGGGAGCGATTGGTGTTCCAGCAACACACATCTCTAGGTCCTTTTCGCTGCTGAAGAAACGAATTTCAACTCAATGAATATGAGAAATATTTGTTTATTAAAAGCACGTTATGAGGTAGAAGATGGGTCAAGCCTAAAACTGGCTAACCACATGGAAACAAGGTTACGTATGGTGGTGGGCAGTGGGGGGGAAGTGGGGAGGGCAGCAGTGGGACGAGTACAGATTACAGCCAGGGAAGATGGAGATCTGTAACTCCTGGGGAGGGAGAGGTCTGTGTTACATTTGGGGCTGTGGTGGGTGGTTAGAAAGGCGTTCTTAGGTGATTGGTAAGTGAGGTCATTTTGATTGACACTTGGCTGCTATATAATTATTTGCCTAGTACACGTGTGCTTACCCAGAATTCAGTCTGTTATTATTAGATTCATAAACTTCCAGGCACAAACAGTATTACAATGAAGCTTAAATTGTAAGCAAATTAAGGTAGTACCTTCTGAGCAGGTGTCTGTAGTTGGATTAGGCCAGCTAAGACTAAGACCATTCTTTCCTTTGTCTTTAGGGATGCAGGAGAAATTCTCTAACTACCAATGGGGTGTTCTTTGGGCGGTCTTTCGGCCGGGCCGCTATTCCTTTGTTTCCCCTGTAGCTCACATGTGGCTAGCTACCTAACTGGGAAACTGTGCTTTTCATTGTATTTAATTTTAATTTAAATCTAAGTAGCTACATGTGGCTAATGCCCTTTTGGACAGAGCAGAATTCTATACCCCTATAAGCTTTAAAAAATAAAACTTTTAAATTTAAGGAGGAAGACGAGTTAAGGGCAAGTTTTACCTCTTTGAAAGATAATGAAATAATGCTTTTACTGATCTTTGTAATTTATAATGTACTTTCATGAATTGCATTTAACAAGAGTAGAGAAGCTAAAGATGAATGCAGAACCTCCACTGACAGGAGCGATAAGAATGGAATCCAGGGTCCTGTGTCCTCACCCAATTAGAATGTGGGTCCTCCGGAGCAAGGACCTCACGGAACCATGCTGATAGGCAGGGGACAGCAGTGATTAGGAATGCAGACTCTGCCTGGAGCCAGACTACCTATCCTCAAAATCCAGTTCTGATTTACTAGCTGTGTGACCTAGGTCGAACTACTTTTCTGTGCCTCAGTTTCTTCCTCATCTTAATGGGAACAGTAGTGGTTTTGACCTCATAGGGTTGATAGAAATTAACACATGCAAAACGCTGGGAGCAGTGCCTGGCATACACAGTAAATTGCTCAGGGTGGGTTAGCAATTAACCGAGGGATCAGCAGTCCCTCAAATGCAGAGAAACCTCTTTTGAAAGGACACATTGCTCTGGTCTTGACTGTTGCTTCTCCTGACTGTGACATGTCTTTGTCTTATGAATGTCGGATGAGGTCTCAGGTAAGGTCCCAAACAAGAGAAAAAGTAATATTAAACAAATGATTATCTTCAACCAAATTGTCACTTCTTCCCGATAACCAAATTCCTTCATCCTATCAGCCTAATTGTCATTCTATTTAGTTTTCATAATCACTTTTCCTTCTAACTTCTAACAGACTATGAGCTGATGGTTCCTATCAATTATTAAATGTTTTCATATGAACATAGCACTGTAGATGATATTCAGAGTCAGAAGTCTTGAAGGTCCCCTATTTTTCAACTTGCAACTAGGGTGTACTTTGTATTCATAATCTTGGTCCTGGTTACACCCTGGCCTGTTTCTGAACTTCCTCTGCTTTTCCAAACTTCCATCTGTCACTCATACCCGCCTTACCTCTCCTTCCTCCTCTCTCTAGCCAGCTACTACTTCATGCAGGTAAATAGAAGCTTTTAAAGTTTTATGGAAAGCTCTCAAGAGCAGTGAAATAATTTGTCTTTAAGCAGAGCTTCTGTTGAACATATTGGAATGGAGGTGAAATTTAGAATACCTAATAAGAAAAGCATTAGTTAAAATAGAGAGTGATAAAAAAAATTTTCAAGAGTGATATAAAATAAAGATTTTCAAGGTGTTACAGAGCTAACAAGTCACAGTACATGATAAGATCTCCTATAATTGCAAGGAAGGAAAATGCAAAAATATTTTTTATTCTCCTTCAAATAACAAATCCAATGATGCGCTTTGAATTGGTGGAAGAAAATACTCAGGTTGTGAAGATGCTATGAAAAACTCATCTCTAGGGGCTTTATAAATTAATCCTTACCTGAGGCATGTGTTTGAAAGCTTAATGTGAATTATTCTTTATAAAAATATACTGAGCAGAAGAGAAAACGTAGCTCGTAACTAGGTTAACAAACAATAGTCTAACAGCATTTCATGTCAGCCATATACAACTGAAAAGTGAAAAGCCCAATAAATATATTTAAAAGAACTCATAAAACATTGGTTTTAAATAGAAGGAGCCAAATTCTATCCTTCATATTTTATACTTGGAAAACACTGGTGATTATCCCAATAATTTCAGAGGGCAGAAGTCTCACCAGGACACTTGAGTAATATAAATACATCTTTATGATTTTTCATTTTCTAGTTTTAAATAGAAAAATTCACAAGAAGAAACACAGTCTCCTGCAACAATCTGAGTTACTAATGAGTCCATTGCTTTTCAAACTATCTTGCACAATATCTAGACAAATGCTTCAGCCAACCCTGTTTAGCGACATCAGCTCACATTGCAATATATTATTCCCTGATGTGTGTAATAAATTACAAATACTTAATAATTTATCATGGTTGCTCTGAAAGCATAGCACAGCACTTAGCATCTAACTGAACAGAAAATAAGTATTGACCTTCTCACAACAAATTACAAAGGCCTCATTTTTATACTTACTTTGCTAACATTCCTTTTAATCCTCTTTAATTTCTCCTCTAAATTTCAAAATACCATCTTAGTTAGAAAGAAACTCCAGTGTTATCCAGGGTCACCCCTCCCAATGAAGGAATCTTTCTTGTATCTCCAACAAATGACTCTAAATGGGGTCTAAATGATCCCAGCAGGATGCAATCAATGGAAACATACCTCTCTACCTTTTCTCTATCTATTTTCCTCCACTTTTCTGGTAGTCCATTGGTAGGCTGACTGCTTTGTTTGGTTTGGCTTTGTTGTAGGTTTTTCCTTCAGAATATGTCATGCTCATTGTAGCATTTGGACTTTGTTTTAAGGGTAGTATAAATCCAAAGTATGTAACGGCTAACTCTCCTCAATGTCAATGCTACAGATTGAAAAAGAAGAATGCCAATCAATGAACATACTGTTTATCTTTAGTTAATAGCAAATAAAGGCAGTATTTTTAGCCGAAAAACTAAAGTCAAGGTAGGTACCACACAGAGCAAGTCACAGACAACTGAATTTGTCATTCAGCAATTCTTTTTGAGCATTGAAAGTTGGTCAACACAGGACTCTGTGTAAAAATTAAAAAGGAATGGCATAGTTTTCATCCTTACACAATCTCACTTGACAACATAAACAGGCATGCATATAAAGGTGCTATAGAGTTTAAAGGATATCATATAAATAGCACACAAAAAAATGCCTAGAGACTTAAAGTTTAATGAACTTAGTTAATCAAAGAAGACTTTCTTATATTAGAATATAATATAATATAACATATTATATTCTAATATATTAGAATATATTTTTTAAAAATGAGAATGTCCTGTGTCCAAGAAGGAGTGAATATCATCAGGTCACATAATGAAGAAAAATTCAAAAGGATTAACAGAAATGAATTTGTACGATTAAATGGGAGAGGCAAGAAGGAGAGGTAGAGATGGATCCCTGAAATGTATGACTAAGAATAGATTTGCTATGAGATGAAGTATAGAAAGAGTTCAAGTTCCGGAGGTGTGCAATATTAAAGAGCAATAAGTTAAGAGGTCTGTCAGGGTTCCAAGAACCCCTCTCTTTATCCAGAAAAGGGCTAGAACCAAGACAGGGATATTTTTGATTATAAAAGCCCAAGATTTTTTTTAATCTAAGGAACTATGTCCTGTATCCTCTTAGAAAGACCCAACCTCTCATGGTTGCAAGGATACGGGCCTCAGACTCTTACTTGGACACCAAGTACAATTGCAATGTGGATTAGCCCCCAGCAGGATGCAATCGATGGAAATGTATTTCCCTGCCTCTTCTCGAGAAAACATCTTAAAAGAGTCAGACTTCAAGAACTTTTAAATGAAAGAAAGTAGAGGGTTCTATTGAGTTGTACACAGTCATATTGATGTAAAGAACAATGCAGGCAAATTGTGCATGCTGAAAAGAGGTAAGAGCATAAAAAGTAACGATTAGGCAGAGGTTACCATGAAAATTACTCTAACCAAGTCAAAGCATAGCTAAAACACACCATGTCCCAGTCTCTCTTCTGTTCACACTTAATTGATAACACTTAACCATTCTCCATGTGTTCTTTTCTAAACCCACATCTCTTTCTACCACCTATTAGTATCCTGTACTCTTCTTAGCACTTATCAGTTCATAAACATGATTGATAGACATGTATATGTTGGTTTACTATGTAAGAGGACAGTGTGGAAGCTAAGCCTTCCTAAGCTAAGCCTTGCTATGGAGATTATGGCTAGAGTTCAAATCTTGGTTCTAACATTTACTTATTGTAAATAAATATATTCCATGCTTCATACTGGTTACTATAAAGATTATGAGTTAATACATGTGAAGGTGGCAAAATAATATCTGGCATGTAAAAACTTCAATAAATATGGAGTCACTTCCATTGGATCCATGAGAGCAGAGATCTTGTCTGTTTCATCGACCACCACTTCTCTAGGACATAGCGCAATGTTTGGGACATAGACGGAGCTTAGTTAATATATGTGGAGTGAATAAATAAACAATGACTCCATACTTTGTTATTCACTAAGTTCTTAATATATATGTCAATACACATTCACTCTGTCCTCTTGTTCTCAAGGCACTGGGGGCAAGACATTATTCCTTTCGTATGCCTTGTATGACTGCTCATAACGGTCATACTCCAGTTTAATCAGGTGCTTGCCTAATACTCAAGAAGCTAAATTTAGAGAAATGTAGGTAAAGGCAAAATCCCCCAGAGTTTTCAACTATGCTAGCAAAATTCTCTGTTATAAATATATATATATAAGTTCATAATTCCAAGAGGTTAGAGGGGAGGGGAGGAAAGGAAGTAGACAGGTAAAAGGGGTAAAATATGTAGTAACAGAAAGAAATCTAACTATGGGAGGTGAACACACAATGTAAATATATATATGCCTTACTGTTAAAATGTATAGCTGAAACTTACTGGAATTTGTTAACCAATGTCAGCATAAAAAATTAATTAATTAATTAATTTTTTTTAAAAAGAATAAAAACCAAAGCTTTAAAACTAAAAAAAAATTTATAATTCTAGTATATATGTAAGAAAGGCAAAAAAAAAAAATGTTCAATACCTCTATCTTACCAACTGAGAGTCTGCTCTGAATCATTCATAAAAATGTTTAGTGACTGGGTTCCAAAGCATGCCTGTGACTTTTTCAAACTGATTTTAATAATGGTATACACAGAGGTTAAACCACAGTTAAAATGAACATACTGGTCATTTCCAGCTAGAGAAAGTAGCAATACAAAAAAAAAAATGTATCTTCAAATGGGTAGATTATATTAAAGTCAACAGAACACTAAGTAGTATGAGGTTACTCTTGAGGGTCAGGGATTGAAATCTCAGGTCCTTTGTGCCTACAGTTAGGGTGAGGGAGGAGGCAGCTACACCTTACGTGGGTCAAACAAGACAATAAGAAACTAGAACTGTTGATTGGTTTACTTTGGTATGAGAAAGAGGGAGAAGAATGTTTTAACCTGTAGTAATCTAAATCATTTGTTTATTTAAACAAACAGATACATTGCTGTAGAATGCAAGAAATGTATTCATTTTTAAAACAAAACATGAAACTACAAAGAAGCATCATGCTTGTGGTAGATCATTTTAAGCTGCCCAGGAATTTGTGTTAAAGATGGAGGCTTCATGGAAAAGACTCAGAAACAAGAGGGAAAGGAAGAGAAGTCATAAGGCAAAGTTCCCAATTTGGATGAGCCTCAGCCCTGCTCAGAAGCAAGGGAGTCTGGGAAACCCAGACATACCAGAACCAGGAACCCCCAACACCCAAGCAGGAAGGCAGTAACTAAAACCGACAAAATACTAGCAAAGTATACCATCAGTGACAAGGAGATGCTGTGTAAGAATAGGGAGGAGAAAAATTTCAAGGTTGGGGTGGGACAAGGGCCAGAGCATCAGTACTGCAGCTACTTGTTTGACTCAGGGAGAGGGAAGCTAAAGCCCACACAGGCACACTCACACAGACTCAGAAATGAATTTTGACAAATGCGTGTGTTGGGGATGAGAACAGAGTTCAATCAGCATTAAGAGTAAATTGCTTACAGGTGTCCAGATGAACTATCAAATCAGAAAATGATACATGTGTATAACTTCCAAATTATATTTTCCGACCTTAACTTTTCTAGGTAATATGACTATGTTATCCTTTTCATCTCAACTTAAATAAAACTTGTTCCCCAATATAAACTTGGAAAGCAGTCTTGTCTACAGGTTCAGTATTTTCAGGGGCAAAAGAGAGACTGTGTAAGCTGGCCACCCAGCTCATTATTTTTATATCTTCACTCAGCAGAATAGAAGTATGGCTGTTCTCATGCACACATGACTACTACCAAGTCTGAATTACTCCATCTAGGCTTGCAACAATACCAGCAAAAGAAAAGATAAAAACCATAGAAATCATACTGCTTGGAATCAGTTATGACCACACCTTTTCAGGCACAGAAATAAGTTTCCATGACAGAATTACAATATGGTTGGCTCAAAGGAACTCAACAAATTGTGGATATTTGAACTTAAAACAGTTGATCACTTGTCTTCTGGTATTTTTCTTAACTTTCAATTCACATTGTATTCGTACGAACACGGGGAGAGAGCTGAATGAACAAGACCAAGGGGACATTATTCTTTCCTATCGTTTTCCATGATGGATATTGCTCTTATGAAGGAGAAAGGTTCTAAGAACATGCCAGAAATCTGGCACATTTTAACCTCATTTTATAATTAGTCAAAAGGATTGTGGTCGACATTCTCTGACTCCCTAGTACCCACTCTCTCCTCTTCCTCCTAATTGTAGAACCCCCTGAATTTTATTTAAGGGACCTCACTCCCATCCCTCTTAGCCCTAGGTTACCAACTCTAATCCCATTTTGTACACACCTTGGGGTCAGGCATTTAAAACAAAAAATAAATCTCAATTCACCTCACATAACAGAGGAGAGCTTTAATTCTGGCAAGTGGCACCAAAATAGAAACTCAAAGCATATTTCATTTTATATAGTTGATAACACTGTACTGTATAATTGAAATTTGCTGAGAGTAGAAGCTAAATGTTCTCACCAGAGAGAGAAGAGAGAATATGTAAGGTGATGGATATGTTAATTATAACAATTATTAACTAGAAGAGAAGAATCCTTTCACAATATGTACATATATTGAATAAATCACCACGTGTACACTTTAAATATCTTATAATTTTATATGTCATCTATACTGCAACAAATTTTTTAAAAATTTTAAAGTTCATTTTATTTTATACATGGCATTCAAGGGGGCAGAACTCTTTAAAAAAAAAAAAAGGATCCAGAAAAAAAAACTAGTGAGTGGCTGCCCCACTAGAACTATTACCTTACCCTTCCTGCTGCCCCAGCCTCCTTTGCTTCTAGGTGTGGCTACAAGACTAAGATTTTGGCTAACGTGGTGCAACTGGGGAGAACACGTGTAACTTCTAGTTCGAGTCTTCATAAAGATGTTATTTACTGTCCACTTTGTCGCCCCCCTCTTCCATCTCCTGCAGTTGGAAATGTGGGTATGATGGTTGTGCCAGTCTCAGTGCTGTAGCTAAGGGCAATACCTTGAGACTGGACAGGATAACAAACAGAAGGAAGCTGGTCTCCAGCCAGTGCTGTAGAGAAGTGCTAACCCATCCTGGACGACCTGCCTACATTAAGACCATTACATGAAAAAGAAAGAAACTTCTGTCTTGTTTAAGCCAGTATACGGGTCTCTTTGGGTCTTACAGCAGCTTAGCTTCTATCCTAATTGTGGGGTATTGCCATACCAAAACCAAAAATATGTGTCAGTGGTTTAGTGATCAGGTGGTTGGTGGTGAGGACATAGATAATGCAGGTTGTAAAACTGACCTTGCTGGTAAAGCCAACTGCTCCTCTTCTCTAAGCAGTAAAAGGTAAGATTGTCGCTCAGAGCCTACTTCAAGAATTCCCTATGGGACGTTCTCCCGGGCCACATGGTGGGAGCCAGCCCAGCTGCAAAGATTCAGATGGTGTAGGTGTAGCTTTCAAGTCCATTGCTTCAAATAAGCTCAAGATAGAAGCTCTTAAACTGAGGAAGAGAGTTAGTAGTGGACTGTGCACTAAAGTCAATAAATAAAAAAGTGGAATCTGCAAACTTAGGAACTATAGCCAAAGGTTACTTTCATATAGAACAGACTGGAAGAAAATAGACTGGAATTTTTGAGGACGTTGCATTGCCAAAGAAAACAAAAGCCTGCACCAATAGCAAGCAGGCTGTAAAAGGAGAGCAGCTCCAGGGAGGGAACACTCTCCAACACTCTCCACAGATGCAGCCACAAAAGATGGGGGCCACTGAGAACAAGGGACAAAGATGTTACTGCCAGAGAGCAAGTCTAGGGTGGCCAAGGAGCTCTACCAAGGGCTAAACAGTAAAATGTAACAACTGCTACCCACATTTTTTCTTGTTCTAGAAGCACTCAGCTGGGGGCTTCCGATTCTCCCCCGTTCCAACTGAGGATCCGATATCAGATAACTCATCTTTTAATGCGGAGGCCACCAGAGCCAAAGATAACCTGAGAGAGAAGCTGAGCCCATCCAAGATCCTGGATTCTCAGCTGGGTAGAGTAATCAAATGGACTTTGGTTTGTCTCCTTTGAAGAAAGGAAGCATGTCTCCTATGTGAGATGAAGAGTGAGAAGGGAAAACTGGATGCTGCTACAAGGGTGAACTGTGGTAGAGACCATTAATCACCTTCAGTGTCAGTTCCTTCGTCCTATTAGGTTCGCAACATCCACAAAGCTGTGCACTTCCCCAGCCCAAGCCTACACTCTCAGACTTTCTTGAAGCAGACTAGGAATGTAGCTAAATTTTGGTCAATGGGATGTGAATTTTGACCATGGGAGTACGTTTATAAGAAAAATTGCTTGTCATCAACTTTTTTTCTCTCTCTCTCCCTGCTTCCCATGAGCTGGAACGCAGATGTGATGGTGTGTGCCACTGTTGAGCACACAGACAGGAACAGTGCCTTAGACAGAAAGAACCTGGGTCTCCAGGTGACTTCCTGAAGCCAAGCCTCCTACTCTGCCTGAACTACCCTTCCTAAACAATGTCTGGGTTGTTTGAAGCACTATATTTTGGTGTCTCATTTTTATAGCAGCTAAGCCTATACCCTAATTAATACAGGGAGAAATTGGGAATCAACACGATTGAGTACAAAAGTGAGCAAATAGAAACTCACTTTAAAAAGAAGAGGAGTTTATAAGATGAAGTAGTGAGTGCTTTGAAATCCAGTACACTTCATTAAAGCACAGCTAAGAAAAATCTATGTGAATGAGTAAAACTATATTCAGTTTAAAAACACTTTATCTTAACAAAATGAATTATAAAATTAAGTCATTTATTTTTTATTTCAATAGTTTAGAGGTAATAATAGACGGTCACTTGATCTATTCAAGAAGAAATCCCATAGAGAAAGAGAAACTCACTTGAAAAATGAATGGTCACATGCCCAAATATTTAGTACCAAATATCAGAAAAGAAAATCACATACAGAGAGGCAGTAAACCTTAGTGGTTAAGAGCTCTGATCCTGAGGACAGATAGACTGGTTTGCATCCTAACTCTCCAATTCCATCCATCTGACCTTGAACTCTTACCTGGACTTTCTAAGCCTCAGCTACCTGTGTTTCAGTTTCCTGTGGATCAAATGAGACAATGCACAAAGCACTCGGGGCTATACCCAGTTCATAATAAGATTTCAACGAATGATGTATAAAATCATTATCAACAGATTGTTAAAATGTTACTATTTGAATTCAGGTATCTTAATCTTCATCCTTTCTATAAAACTAACCTCTCTCAGGTTGGCAAGCCACAAAATATTTAATGCCTGGAGTTTCAAAGAGAGGCAGCAATCCAATTGGAAATTTATTTACCAAGTATGTTTATACCTTAGCATAAAGTGCATGATTAATGTAATAGAATAAATATACTGATAAAAAATTAGATTCACAGCTTCTTAAAAACAACTTCTACATTTGAGAAGTGAACTTCTATTTCCCTATGCTATGCTCACTAAATTAGGAATATCAGGTTTTTTAACTGTCATTTTCTAATTGTATGATATTGGTCAAGTTCTTACACATATTTGAAACTACGTTTCTTCATTTGTAACATGAAGACAATAATATCCACTCCATGGATGGCTATGGGTATTAAATGAGATACTATACACAAGATGCTCACTACAATACTTGGCATACGGGAAGCATTTGGATAATGGACAATGGAAAATTTTGGGGGGGTATAGTTATTGTTACACAAAATAGTAAAATAGTGTTAATTTTATAAGACAATGACACCCTCACGTGAATTTGAGGCCCACTGGTTGCAGGGCATACACTTTGTGCTGTTTTCCTCATCACACTAATGGGTCACACCAACCACACAAGCATGTTTTCTCCTCATCTCCAATAATACCAAAACATTATTTTTGCAAGCCCATTGTCCAGGGATAGGATGCATTTGTGAAACATAGATTCTCCTTGGTATGAAACTAAATGCCTCACATGAGATCATATTCACAATTTTATTTCTTATTAGTGTCACATTCTAGCCAACTAAGCTGACCACTGTAGACTTGGTTAAGAAATAATTACGGCAGTGTGTGTCACCCGGCATCCTCCAAGCTTTAATGGTTTCACAAAACTAAAATTAAGTTTGCAAAGAAAATGCCCTCTTAGCCTTCAGGGAGCTGATCGGGACAATTAGTGTCATCAGCTAACCCAATATGCGGGGTGAAGCGAGGCCCTTTCTCTTTCACCCGTAAAATAGAGATGAACCTGATACTTAAACACATGCTTGAAACTGTAACGAAAATGAGTCTTTTCTTTTCTGGATTAAAATAGAAGCTTTCCTCCCCCACCTACAATTCCAAATCCACATTCTATTTCTATCAGGGAAAAAGATATCTAGCATTGCTTCTTTTAATCCATTCTTTCATCTTTATTTTTAAAACAATCAATTTTGCCCAGGCTTATGTGTTTATAGTGTTTCCTCTTGCAGGTTTCTGATTATAGTCACCACCCCAGTCTGACCCAATTTCTAAGCTGATTTTTCTCAGTTACGGAGCTGCTTACTGAGTGGCTTCACAGTTTACTTGTTTCCATTCCCTAATGCCATAGTCCCTAGAACCATCCTTGCTGCAACTGATGGCACTTCTGGACACTCCATGAAATAGTCAATACTACTGCCTCTTCACTCAGGCCCCAGGGGTGTATGTTGGCCCAGGTCACACTGCTTAGTGGTGGTAGAACTAAGACCAGAATCCATCATCTTTGTTGTCACCATGCAGACAAGAGCCCTTGAACCTCTGTAAAACACAAAGAAATTAAAGAAGAACTCCAATTGAAAAGTTCTACTGGGTGGCCTCAGTAGGCACAGTCTGATTCCCGGACTATGCTATAATATCCCCTCGTAAAGTCTTGGCTGTCTTCCATGATTATAACTTGGGGTCATTTTTTTTCCCTCTTTCTTAGGATGTTTTTGACTTTGTCCTGTAGGATTATTTGCTGCTTAGCTGGCTGTCCTGGCTAAGAGCCCAGGCTAGAGCTAAGGCTCACTGTATAAACATCGCAGATTATGTGATTAAAAAGAAGGCATTGTATATCATTATTTACTGGCTTGGCCAGTCCTTAGGCTGTTTGCATCTACCTTGAAACAAAGGCTGTGATAATGAGGCATAGAGTTTTTACATTTTAGTTCAGCATCTCTACAGTAAATTTTCATAAAGGAATGTGATCCATGTTCAGATTCTACCTTCCCATCCAAACTGAGTCCACTTGTCGCTGCTCCACTGAGCCTTCGATCTATCACCCGCTCGCTCCTGTTTCCTTCTCTGAACGGAACTTCTCCTTCCATCTCCCACAACAGTTATTTCCAACCATGTATTAAAATGGTTCACATAACGTTTGTCTCCCCCAGCAACTCACAAGCTCTTTGAGAATAGTCTCCGTGCCTACTTCACCCAGAGAGCCTTCCCAGGGCTCTGCACAGCCCTCACCATGGGCCCAGGAAACACTAGACCAAAAGACACGTAATATATCTAGTAGATCTCTTCACTCTGAGTGGGAGCAATTTTAATTCTTCATTTTCTAAAACAAAGTCTTGCTATAACCAAAGCAAACATATTAAAGCCCATCCTAGGAATGGCTTAATGGAGTGGTCTTAATATATATTTATTTAAATCTGTATTATTAGCAGGACATGTTCATATAATTTTTAAAAGAGTTAATTTTCATGTCTAGAAAAATAGCAAACAACATTCGAATGCAACAGCAGTGGCAGAAGCTATAAATTCCAAAGGTTGTTAGACTTACAAATAATCAATATTAAAAACAAAAATTGCTGTTGAATAACTATTATGTACACCTGAAACTAATACGAAATTGTGCGTTAGCTATATTTTAACAAGAATCTTTAAAAAATAAAAATAAAAACAAAATAAAATCACATCTACCTAGAAACATTTCTTTAAAAAGAAAATCTGTTGGCAGGTTTCTCCACTCTTACATCAGATAGGGTATAAATCTTTTTTGCTAAATATGTAAGATAAATGAAAATATTCCTCTTCTTTAAAATCTTCAATTTGATTTATAATTAAAATGTACTTCAGCATATCTTTCTGCAATAATTTTCCTCCTTTGGTTTCAAGTAAAACTTTGACAGAATTAGTAAAGCCTGTTAAACTCACAAATTGTTTTCTAGGTAGTGAAATTGAGGAGGTGATTTCTCTAAACTTCAAAAAAAAATTAAGGTAGAAAACTGTTTTCTGGATGGCTTGATTACATGAACCAACAAATCAAACATCCAATCCCAACTAAAGATAAGAGTATGGAGGTCAATCATTGCTATATCAAGAATGTGTCTATTTTTAAAAATCCAAATTTTCTGATAATGAAATAGTCACCAAGTGGTCAAGAAAAATACTTTACAGACCTATATGTTTTCTTTTTTTTTTTTTCCATTCTGAGTGTCTTTTGTCCTTCTTTCTTTATGTTATTTCCTCATTTCAGGCTGCAAAATTTGCTTGAGGGCTGAGACCATATTGCCAATAGTTCACTATAATTGGAAGCAGTAGGTGCTTAAGCACTCATTACCTGACAAGAAACACCGCAATAACAAACTCAGTTTGGAGGTCAGTGCTAATAAGGCCAAAGTCCTTGGACCATGAGTGGACTTTTGTTCCGCTTCATGACAATAAGCCAAATGCCTTGGTCTGTGCTTTTGCTCACCCAGTGTGCGTGTGTGTTGGTGGCAGGGGCTGGTGGTGCTGACCAAGAAGATGTGAATGTCCTTGTTCAAGTCCCCAACACAACCGGGGTTGGGGAGGTACAATCAAACATTGCTAAACCAGATTGTGCTCAAGGTCAGAAGCAGGCCCAGTGAAGACAGGAGTCATCGGTTCTCACCTGTTTCTCTAATGCACCCAAGTGACTCATGAGCACTGACCATCAAACACTCTCGGGCAGATGAAGGGGGCTATCCCCGTCATTTACTGAGCTACGTATTTTGGAAAAAAAGGGCTCCAGCTGATAATGATACCAACTACTGAACTGAAATTTAGTCAGGTAGAACAGTGCATATGAATCACTTCGGAATTTTATAAAAATAGTTTTTGATTCAGTAGGTCTGGTGTGAAACCTGAGGTACTGCATCTGGAATAAGCTTTAAAGTGATGCCAAGGCTGATGGGTCCTTGGACCTTACTTTAAGTAGAAAGACTCAAGAGTTTCTCAGGTTGATGTGAGCATAGAAATACTGGACCTCAGGAGTCCAGATGGTCAGGAATGGTTTAAAGACACTGACAAATAGTAGTAAGATCACCTCATTTTCAGGAATGCAGAGATCAGAACCATTTATAATTACTCAGAAGGAGAGGTCAGAAATAAGTTTCACTGAGGGCTAAGGGCTGAATTAGGTGTTCCCCTGCCTCTACTTCTCAGACTAGGCAGTCAGGAACTGTGGAACACAGAGCAGGGGCCTGATCTTGTGGACACTGGCAGAGAGAAGTTGCTATAGCTGATGCTAAAGAGACAGGTGTGGCGCTCATGATAGGAGGCTGGAAGCTGATGGGAGTCAAGAAAGTAATAGGTAGCCAAATCTCAGATCCCTGCTATAGGGCTAAAATCAGAATTACACAGCTATTGGCTGAAATTTGGCACACAGCTTACAAATCATTTTACACAAAAGTCAGTGGATGTTTGAGGCCTCATCAGCAATCTTCTCTACCTCAAATACATTAAATCATGGCCCTAGATTCCGTTTGACTTTAGCGGGGTGGAATAGATCTGGAGTAATCCAAGGTAAAATATTATTTATTTTTTCCTCTCTAGTTGAGGTCTCTTATGTAAAAAGTGGCAAGGCAGCTGAAATTAGGCTTATAGAGCCATGTTCACAGAAGTGCTAAAAATTAGGGTGAGTCAGCCATGAGCCCAACAAAGAGTAAATAGATAAACAGATTTACATTCATATATGGATTGATTTAGACATTTGTCAAATATTTGCCAAAAGAGTTTTCCCTTGTCTAAGAAAGGCATAGTCCTAATATTTTTCTTTCCGAAGGACTCATTTCATCAATAAGTTTGATGAAAGTTTAAATATAAAAGGCCTAAACTGAAAATGTACCTTAATTCTTCCTGTATCATTCCAAAGAGCTCAGCTAACTCCCTTCCTAGGCTAAACAGCATTAGCATGCAAATAAAACTGAGGCTCTTAGTTTAGCAATGTGCCCAAGAGACACTAATAGTCCCATCAGAATCATGAATATATCTGTGAAACCTCTCCAGAGAACACCCAGTAACATAATACATTAGGCTGACACGAACCTTCTTGCTACCACAAACATGTGGAGAGTTGGGCCAAACATAACCAAAATAAATACTGTAATGTAATCTGAACTTGAAAGGAAGATAGAAGATTCTCAAGAGTCATAAGCAAATAGAAAAGTAAACTTCGGGGTTGTGATTTGGAGCTGGGGCTGTGGTATTCAAAGGCGTACTGTGAGAATATGGGCTTAAAAGGCTGAGCCTCAAGTCCTAACCGTGGACCTTGGCCCAGTGGAGAACTGGGACTGGGCATCTGGCCCACCAGGACTGCCCACTCTTTGAAGAGAGCACAGGAAGACTGAAACAAAGCTTAGTCTGTACCTTAAGTAGACTTAAATAGCAAAAATGTTAAAACAGTAGTAAAAACTAATTTAGAAGTGATTCATGCCATTACCATCTTAAATTCAAACTGTTCCAGAAAATAGAAAAAAATTAGCCAACCTTTGTATGTCCTTGATACCCAAAGGATAACATAAACAAAGCTAAAAGACAAACCACAGGCTGAAAGAGGATAAGTGAATATACATAAAATACAGTTAGTATCAAGAATATATAAAAGACTTATAAAAATCAATAAGAAAAAGCCAAAAATTTCCATGTAAAAATCAACAAAAAATATATATTGTTATTTCACCAAAAAATAAGACCTCAAATTCCAATAGGTATATGAGAAGTTGCTCAATTTAAATAATAATCAGGATGACAAATATTAAAAAGTTTGATATCAACTGTGGTTTAAGATATGAAGAAACTTTCATACACTGTTGGTAGAATGGGAAGTACATACCAACCTTTTGGGGAGCAAATTGACAATATCTAGTCAAGGGGAAGATATACATGCCCCCAAACCCATTAATTACACATCTAGGTATTTACCTTAGAGGAACTCTAACACATATGCAGGGCAACATGACTAGAATGTTCCCTGTAAAAATGTTTGTAACAGTAAAAATTTAAAAAGTCTAAATTTTCATAAATAAAGAATAATTAATAAATAAATGTTGGTATTTTCTATTTGAAATATTTCTTTCCTTTTAGAAAAAAAGATCTGATACAATTACATTATAAATATTATATTGTTCAATCAGAGAGATGGGTGTATAGATTTTTTTGTCTGTGTTTTCTGCATTTTTGAAGTATTTTATAATTAATTTTAAACAAATGTATATTATAAAGTCTTCCCAGAGCTATACATATTGTCAAAGGAAGATATATATCCATAAGACAAACTGAAAAATAATGAAAAATAATAAATACTTATTATTTTCAAACACTGAGTTTTCAAGTGGCTTTGTTATGCCTTAAGAGCTAATACTTGCATTCACCATATATGAAGTTTTTAAGTGTAAAAAGGTCCATGTGTTCAAGCAAAGGTGATCTTCATACTTAGGCACAACACATAACAATTCTAAGCCTCTATTACTGTCATCATGAAGGTCTGACATCAGAATTTGCTCTATTTTGCCTACAAACTGTTCAGTTTTTTATTTAGAAGATGTTTACTTCATCTTTCATTAAGGGGGGCACCCACTAACTTAAATGCAAATAGAATCTTTTAGCATATCTTCTAGCATGGTGTGTCATGTGCCTTCATATACCCTAAAGAAACTTCTCAAACTGATGAGAGGAAAAAAGACAACAAACAAATTGTGCATAAAAACATGCTGCATTTGGCAGTAGAGTCCAAGCCTATATAAATATAAAGAGAAATCAAAAGTTCTAACATTTCATTAAGTCGGCTCCAAACTAAATCAGTTGTGACACAGAAGCACGTCTTAGCAGACAATATTATTCCGCATCTTGATTTATTATGTAGATCAAGTGCTTGGTATAGTAGAAGGGCATAAACCTGAGAAAACACAGCCTGTATTCTGCTGCGAACTAGTACTGTGATTGAGCAACTTTCTCAAATTCTCCAGATTTTTTTTTTCTTTCTTTTTTAATGAAATAAGGAGGCTGGATGATTCATCTCAGGTTTCTCCCAGTTTGAACTTTTCATGATCCTGTGACAGTGAAACAAGCCTCAAGGCTTTCCTACCATAAAAACAACCTTTTCAATCTACTTTAATATCCGAAGATTTTAATGTTCTTTCCTTAGTCCAAATCACTCATTTGAAAGACTTGGACCAAAATGAAGATTTCTCTTTTTTTTTTTTTTTGTCATTTTATTTATTTATTTTTAAATATTTTTTTTACTTTTCAGTTATAGCTGGCATACAATATTATATTAGTTTCAGGTGTATAACATAGTGACTAGACATTTATATAACTTACAAAGTGATCACTCCAATAAATCTAGTACCCATCTGACACCATACATAGTTATTACAATATTATTGACTAAATTCCTAATGCTATACTTTATATTTCCATGACTATTTTCTGACTACCAATCTGTACTTCATAATCTTTTTCCCTTTTTTACCTATCCCCACAACCTCCTCCCATCTGGCAAATATATAAATGTTCTCTCTATGAGTTTGTTTCTGTTTTCATTTATTTTGTTTTTAAGAGTCCACATCTAAGTGAAATCATACAGTATTTGTCTTTGTCTGACTTATTGCACTTGTGGACTCTTATTGCATAATACCTCTAAGTCCATCCATGTTGTTGCAGATGGCAAGATTTCATCCTTTTTATGGCTGAGTAATAGTCCATTATATATGTATACCACCTCTTCTGTATCCATTCACCTATTGATGGACACTTAAGTTGCTTTCATATCTTAGATATTATAGATAATACTGCAATAAACAGATGAATACATATGTCTTTTTGAATTAGTGTTCTGCAATTCTTTGGATTAATACCCTAAAGTGGGATTACTGGGTCCTTCTTTGTCTCTAGTTATAGCCTTTGTTTCAAAGTCTATTTTGTCTGGTATAAGTATTGCTAACCCTCATTTTTTTTGTTTCCATTTTTTCTCACCCCTTTACTTTCAGTTTGTGTCTTTCTATCTGAAGAGAGTCTCTGTAAGCAGCATATGACAGGGTCTTGTTTTCTTATTCATTCAGGTACCCTATATCTTTTGATTGGAACATTTAATCAATTTACATTTAAAGTAATGGTTGATAATATGTAGTTATTGTCATTTTATTACTCATATTTTTAATCTTTTTTCACCTTTTTCTTCTTAAAGAAGTCTTTTTAACATTTCTTGTAACGGTTTGGTGGTGTTGAACTCCTTTCACTTTTTCTTGTCTGGGAAGCTCTTTAACTGTACTTTGATTCTAAATGATAGCTTTGCTAGGTATAGTAGTATTGGTTGTAGGTCCTTGCTTTTCATCACTTTGAATATTTCATGCCAATCCCTTCTGGTCTGCAAAGTTTCTATTGAGAAATCAGCTGACAGTCTTATGGGACCTCCGTCATAGGTAACTAACTGCTTTTCTCTTACTGCTTTTAAGATTCTCTTTGTCTTTAACTTTTGGCATTTTAATTATGATGCGTCTTCATGTGGGCTTCTTTGGGTTCATCTTGTTTGGGACTCTGTGCTTCTTGGGTTTGCTTGTATGTCTATTTCCTTCACCAGGTTAGGAAACTTTAACATCATTATTTCTTCAAGTAGGTTTTCAATTCCTTATTCTCTCTTTTTTACTTTTGATACCCCTATTATATGAACATTGGTATGCTTGATGTTGTCCCAGAGGCCCCTTAAACTATCCTCACTTTTTTTTTTTTTTTTTTTTTTGGATTCCTTTTGTTGTTGTTGTTTCTGATTGGGTGTGTTTTTGCTACCTTATCTTCCAAATCACTAATTCAATCCTCTGCTTCATCTAATCAACTGTTAATTCTCTATAATGTAGTCTTTATTTCTGTTACTGTATCCTTCATTTCTGATTGGTTCTTTTTTATGTTTTCTATCTCTATTTTTACGTTTCCTATCTCTTTGTTGAAGTTCTCACTGAGATCATTGACCATCCTTATAATCAACGTTTTGAGCTCTGCATCCAGTAGATTGCTTGTCTCCAATTTGTCGAGTTCTTTTTCTGGAACTTTGCTCTGTTCTTTCATTTGGGATGTGTTTTTTGTCTCCCCATTTTGGCTGTTTCCCTGTGTTTGTTTCTATGTATTAGGTAGAGTTGCTTTGTTTCCCAGTCTTAATAGAGTGGCCTTATGTAGTAGGTGTCCTGTAGGGCCCAGTGGTGCAATCTCTCTGGTCACCTGAGCCAGGTGCTCCAGGTATATCCTTTGTGTGGGTTGTGTGTGCCTTCTTGTTGTAGATAAGCTTTGGTTGCTGTTGGCATGTCAATGAGAGGAATTGGTTTTAAGGACTGGCATGACTACAGTGGAGGAGCTGTTGTGCAGGGGCTGACCCAATGGAGCAATATTTGTTTTAACGGGGCTCTGGTGCCTGCAGAGTCTTCCCTTTGGGTGTGTCATTTATGGAGGTGTTGGTGGTGCTCTGGTGTGGTCTGAAGCTGGCCACCAGGTGTTTTAGTTCTGGGGACTCTTAGGAGGAGTTCTATTGCAAGCCAGCTGCTATCTGTGCCCTGCCTGGGGCCAGGGCTAAAAAGTAATCGTATATGGTTGCCACTTGTGTTGGCATGAGCTAAAAAGTAATCTGTATATGGTTGCCACTTGTGTTGGAGGTGCCCGGGAAAGGCTATGCTGCAATCTGAAGACAGCTGCTGCTAGTACCAGGTTTGGGGCTGCTTAGCAAGAGGTACAGGGCACACAGATGCTGCTTGTTTGGGGCTTGTGAACCTTTGAGAGATTTTAGGAAAGTCCACAGCATGAGCCAAGACAGGCCATTCATATGGAAAAGCCATTGGAACCAGCTTGGGTGGCCCTGAAAATTGGGTGGTGCCTGGTCTCAGGTAATCACCAGGGCCAGGAAACTGATGTTAGCCAGGTTGATAGAGACTCAGATATGGCACCCACCTAAGTCTCCACACTAATATGGGAGAGGGTTCAACAAAGGAACAATGGATTTTGCCAGTACTTCTGTCTGGGAGGAAGCTGTTCCTCCAGCTGTCGCCCTGAAGCCAGACAACTCTGTTCCTTCCCATATATCCCTAGCACCAGTGCTGAAGCTCAGAGCAATTGAGACTGTCAGTGAGTAAATTCATGCATGGGCCCTTTAAGAGGAATGCCTGGGACTCCAGCAACCCTCCATCTCACTCAGCCACAACATCCACTGGCTCCCACAGAAGAATTTGTGGGAACTTCTCTTCCTGGCACTGGAACACTGGGCTGGGGAGCCTGGTGTGAGCCTTGGACCCCTTGCTCCTCCAGGGGGACCTCTGCAGCCAAGATAGCCCTCCTGATTTTTAACCGCTACACATGAGAGTGGGATCAGCCCATGTGTAGCCCCTCCTTTGAGTCTCCATGAGGCTTCTTCTATATATCCTTAGTTATAGGACTTCTGTTCAGCTAGATTTCAGGCAATTCTCAATGATGGCTATTCTGTAGTTTAGCTGTAATTTTGATGTGGTCATGGCAGAAGGCTAGCACAGAGTTTACCTACTCTGCCGTCTCAACTGGAAGCCTGAAATGAAGATTTCTGCCAAAAGCAAGGTAAAAAGTAGCTGCCATCAGAAGCTCCTTAATTCCTCATTGTTAAACTGGCTAAATTATAAATGTTTACTCTGTCAAGGAAGAGACGTTGAGATTATCATCAACATTTCCATCTCACAGAATGGGAAACTGAGACACTAAAAGGTCCTGTAATTTACCAAATGCCACACAGCATCTTGATGCGCAGGATAAGTTCTAATTTTATGTTTTTTAATTCCTGGTCCATCCGTTAATCCATTTATGCAAGATTTATTGAACCCTTGCCAGACACTATGCTAGGCACTAAGTATGTAAAGAGTAGTACCAACCCAAACTCATTGCCTGCATGGAGCTCACAATCCACTGGAAGTGAAGGAGGAGGGAACAACTGTCAAACCCTAACATGTATGCAAAGGCATTGTGGGATCCTTTGAGAATCCAAAGGAAGGAGGAATACCTTACTCAGCTTGAAGACACATGGAAAGCTTCATGGAGGAGGAGATAATTGAACTACATTTTGAAAAATAGGGATTTTGTAAGGTATACAGGGCATGAGAGTAATGAGCAGAGAACACAGCATATGCAAAGGCATTAAATACACACGCACACACACACACACACACACACACACACACACACACACACACACACAGTTCTTGGTAGACTGTAAGCAGCTGGATAAGCTTGAACCTAGGATGTAGGTTGGAAATGTCAGGAGACGTGAAAGAAGAGGCAGGAATAGATAATGCCAAGAATAGAAGCTTTGACTTTTGTCTAGAAAGATGAGGAATGAGCCACTTAAAAGACCACAAACCTAAATAATAACTCTTCAAAACTCTGAAACTTCACTTATGACATTTAGAAATCATAGTCATGATGGAAGTACTTCCTCTAGAACTGCGGCCTTAGAGGAAGACTGGAGGCTTCTGTCAAGCATTTAGATCAAAGGTGTGTGTTTGAAGTTGACATTAAGTCTCTCATTCTATAATATCATGAAATGACATCACAAACAAAAATTTAAAAGTAAGGAATGAATTCCTTCCATTTGATTCTATCTTTTTAGGTAAATACTAGGCAAATTATACATTTACAAAAATGTATGTTTGGTTGAACTGAGGACCCAGGTAATCCAAACACTCTGATTTACTGAACTTTTTTTTTTTTTTGGTTTGTCCACCTGCTTATTCAATATTGTTTCTCATTTGATTGGTCATACTTTAGACTGAAATGACCAAATGATCTGGTCAAGCCTTCTGGTGGAAAGAATAATGCTATAGAAAAATATTCAAAATCAAATTTTAAATGAATGATGCAAATATATGGAATATACCATTTTTTAAATATATATATCTTTTCAAAAGATATACACTGTGTACATAAGCATAGGAAATTATCTGGAAAGATTTATACTAAGATATTAGCTGTGATTTTCTCTGGTTAGTAAAATTAGAAATAATATTTATTTTCTTTTTGTGTATTCTCTTTCTTTCCCTCTCCTTCCCCTCCCCCCTTGCTCCCTCTCATGCTCTCTCTTTCTCAGCATAATTTTGATATAAAAACAGCTATTAATTACTAAAAAATATCAAGTTTCGTCAATTGTGTATATAAGCCAAACCATCAAAAATTTGTTTGGAGTAGAAATTAGTAAAACATTTAAGAGCATTTGACAACACAATAAAGATTATCATTCTCAGTTTCTGGCTTGCCATGGTCCATACACTGTACTATTGCCCATGGTTTATCTTTAACCCTGTGAGGTAGACATTCTTATTATTTCTACAGATAAAAGAAACTGAGGCATGAGGATGTTAAATAACTTGCCCAAATTCATATCACTAGTAAGCTGCAAAAGTCCGAGCCTTTTGATGGTCCAAACCCATAATGGTGGAGACTGATCTTAATCACCATGCTACCATGTTAAGGAAGAGTCACACACATGCAAAACTTATTGCTAATAATGTTACACTAGTAAACTATCATGATTTACTTCTGCTTAATTCCATTTGGACTGACATAAATGAAGCAGGTACATTTACCAACTTTGCCCAGTTTCCTCCATTTTTAAGTTTTTTGAAAGCTTTTCATTCTCTCTTTTTGTTGTTATAATATTAAATTTCTTAGGCCGTTAACTAGCATGCCGTTATCCTAGGGAAAGTGGTACACAAGGAAGATATTGTGATACAGCTATACAATGGAGCATAACACAGCTGTTCAAAATATTAAGGAAGATCCGTATGAATTGATATGAAGTGATTTTCAGGATATGTTAAGAAAAAAGGCAAAGTGCAAAATAGTGTCTTTAGTATAGTATCTTCTGTGTAACAAAGAAGTGATTATAAGAAAATATATGTATAACTGCCCAATTGTGCAAAAGAAAATACAAGAAAGATTAGCCAGAAACTAAAGAGATTAGTTATATAGACAGGGTGGGTATGAAAGGGCTGGAAAGAAGGGGCACATAGATGAGGAGTTGAAAGGACAAGGATGAAGTGACATTTCTCTGGGTACATTTTATAAAGCTCTGGCTCTTAGAACCACAGTCACAGTTCATATTTTTCATATGCTCCCAAATAGTAAACGAATAAAACAACTTGGATGAGAAACAGGGAAGATACTAAAATAAAATACAAATATTAACCAATGAACCTAACTCTATTACAAATGAATCAAAAAATTGCTCTGAAGGGGTGAGGAATAATAAAACCAACCTAAATAACTGTAGAAACAGTATCTTGACTGGAGACTATAAAGCAAAAGATAAAAATAACTGTGTAAATACTATAATTTAGTCAATAAATGTGTTTCTTGTAGGGGTATGGGTTCTGAATGCAATTTTGAAACTACTTATGTATACACTAGAATTAAATAAGTAAATATAACATAGAAAACAAGAACCAGATTTCTCACTATTGGAAAAAGAAGTTACAAATAAACAAAGGGGGAAGAGAAAAATGAACCTGAAGTAACGGTACAAATGTATGGCGATGATAGATAGATAGATAGATAGATAGATAGATAGATAGATAGATAGATAGATAGATAGATCAGACAGACTGACAGACATAGAAATATAGATGTGCATAATGTGCAGGTTGGTATACATGCATATTATTTCCTAGCTCTGTCCACCAACAGGACTTAGAGCAATGACACCTCAGTAGTAATAAGCACACCTAGCACCAAGATATCAGTGTCTAAACACCTTTCCCTACAAAAGAAAACTTAGAGAAGCGATTGATTCCAATGCTAGAGCAGGGAAAATACATATGAGCCTGGAATATAGTGTGAAGCAAAAAATAAAGAAATGCTAAAAAAGGGGGGGGTGGGTGCTTATCAAGAAAGCACTATTCTGAAGAAGTTCCTAATAGCCAAAACTGGAACAAGTTGAACAAAAAATTATATAATGTTAATAGTGGACTATGAGCCACAGAATCAAATAAATATCCATGAGTCCATATTCATGGATATAAATAATAAATTATCTATATAGATAGGAGAAAAATAGAGCTCTTCTTTGATATAGAACGCTAATTAATAAATGTTGAACAATGCGAGAAATATAAAGTTACCATTCAGCAAACACCATAGTGACAGTTATTACAGATCCACTGAACTGTGCTAAAATCAGTGGTTGAAAGTTAGAAGAGAATCGGGGTTATCCCCAAAATATTTGTTAACAACAATGAAAAAGATGAAAGGGAAGGAAAAGACTGTCAAGTAAAGAAACCCAGCAGAAAATATCTTAACCAAGTGATCAAGGTCAATACTACCAGTAATAAAACAAACTGGTGTCATGAACCCCACTATATGATGTACTAAGAAGGACTTGACATCATTTCTGTGACATTCTTGCCAGAAATATATCCTCAATCAAATCGTAGGAAAATGCCAGATAACCCCAAATTGAGGCACATTTGGCAAAAGAACTGATCTATACTCTTCAAAAGTATCAAGGTTTTAAAGTTTAAAGAAAGGTGAGAAACTGTTAGAGATTTCGGGAGAATAAGGAGAAATAACAAAACACAATGTAGGATCCTGAATAGGATTCCAGAAAAACAACGAGATATTAATGAAAAAACTGGTGAAATTGGAATAATGTTAGTTATTGGTATCTAAATAACTAAATAGTTATTGATATCATGCTAATGTTAATTTCTTGGTTCTCATAAGTGCAATATGGTTAAGTAAGGTTTTAACTTGGGGAAGGCTATGGTGGGGATATATGAAAACTGTACTAGTTTTGAAACTTTTCTGTAAGTCTAAAAGCAGTTCAAAGTCAAAAAGTAAAAGAAAGATATTGTATCTATGCCAAAAGAATTGAAAATGCTTTTGAAGAAGTAAATCTCTTTTCAGGGGAAAGATCAAATTTGGGGGGAAACAATACCAGGAAAACAACATTTGGTTAAAAATTCCCACTTTTTGACAGTTACAGCTTAAGAATCTCTATTAACAATTCATCCCTTGCATTCAACACATTTATGAGCTTTCATCCTCAGCTATAATCAATCTTAATTTTCCAGTTTCAGCAAAGAGACATCTTTTTCTTTCCCAAAGAGGGGAACCATAAGAAGCTTTTTGTCATCTCTTTAGCTGTTCACAACTCCAAGTGAGAAAACCCTCTCGTAAATTCGATTTTCTTCCTAAAGGAACACTACGGCCAATGTGGACTATTTAAGCAGTTGATTTCACTTTGGCTGCTCAGGTGTTGCGTTTATTTGCTTTATCACATCATGAACAGAACCGGGTTTTGTTTTTTTCTTTTGCTAGTCCTCGATCCCATTGTCCCATATTGAACAGTGTCCATCAGAAGGAGAGCTATCAAGAGGCAGCTATGTGACTTAATCGGTCAGGGTCCAAGAGCTCAGGAACTGTTTGTCACAACAGCAAGGGGAATGAAGCATACATAATGAAGCCTCCAAGCAACAGACTAATTAATACCTCTCTCTTCTTTGAAGAAAATGACCCAATATTGAACTCCGGTGCATTATATAACATTTTAATTTACTATCTGCTAAAAAAGGATGACTACTTTATAAAATGCATTCCTATTTATTCATTCTCTGATAATACCAGTAGTCATTTAAGTTGGACCCCCCTCCCGCCAGCCAAAGTCTTAAAAGAAACTTGACTAGGACAAGTAGATATTTAATATATGCCATTATACTCTTGCCTCTTGTTCCTAGCAAAGGAGATGCCATATGCAAAGAATGTTGTTTGTTGCCGACACACAGAAGCAGCCAGTTACTTTTACTTTCACTCCCTCCCTCCTTTCACTTTTCCTCATGTTGTTATTGGTAGAGCATATGCAAAGATTTGCTTCCCAGACAACAATTGAGAAAATAGGCAGGAGATAAACACTCTTAAAATAATAGGAAATCTCACTTGGTAGTCAAATGAAAAACTGCTGAGGAATTAAGAGAAGCAGCTTGGCAGTCCTAAACTTCGCTTTGTTGCCAGTCCAGGGAACAAAAACCTTGACTCCTGAGCCTTTTGTCACCTGTACACTAAAACACTGGAGCTATGTGGGCTCAAATGATCTTTCCAGCTCAAATGATTTTGCAAATAGTCATGTTCTTCGTTTTGCCAGATCTAGCAAATAAAAATACAAGATGTCCATATCCCATGCAATATTTGAGACATACTACCCTAAAAATATTTATTGTTTATCTGGAATTCAAATTTAACTGGGTATCCTGTATTTTATCTGGCAACTCCCCTCCCCCTTCTGAGAAATGGATAAATTATGCAATAATTTAACTTTCAGGCCTGGGTTTTTCTGTAGATCCACCACCTCCTCACTGTGGTACTCTAGCAGTTTCTTTAATGTGTCTAACCCTATTCCTGCATCTGTGAAATGGGAAAATAATAATAATAATAACTTCCTCATAGGCTCGTTGTGAAAAGTATATCAAATAACCTATATAGTGCTTAGCACAATACCTGGCTTATTCTATGTATCCAATAAATGCTTGCTTTTATGATTATAATTACTTTATTATTACTATGTGCATTGAATATAATAAAATATTTGTTGGAAGAACAAACAACTCAATAAGCAAAGTTTAGATTTTATCAAGAAGATAGAAAATATCTTTGCTAAACAAGGCAGAGAAAGAAGAGTCTGTGAACAAATTAAAAATCCCTAAATTACACTGTAAAATTTTCCTGTAATCCCATAATAATAATTACTGTCAGGCTTCAGAATGAGAAAAGCTTACAGAATTTTTTTGCAATGTTTTATACATTTCATTTTTCATTTTAATTCAGAATAAAAGCAAAAGAATTAGAGTGAAACAACTGAAATAAGCCCAAACAAAAAATGAAGAAAAGGTATATATGTAAATTAAGAACATACTTATTACTAGCACTTAAAAAAAAAGAATTGACGGTGACCTTTAGTAAAATATTTCTGTCTGGAGGCTGGTTTACAATCCCTTTCCAAGATTACCTATGCTTGGGTAAGTCAATATTAAGCCCTTCTCTTAGAAGTGTCCTATCTTCCTCTTCCACCTTCGGTTCCTCAAGAGGTCTCCTAAAAACCCATCGACACCAATACAAAGGCTGTAAAATAACATTTTCCTCTTGGCTGGATGCAAAACCAGAACTGCAGAAGGGTTTTCAATGAAAACTGTTTGAATCACTATTGACTCATTCTTTCTGCCGACTAGAGGGGTTATTAATTAATTAATAAGTTAATTAATTAATTTAAAAGGGGGGCCCCAAATCTCCCATTACACCAGCAGTTTCCAAGACCGTTCCCTCTTTCCCAGGAGCCAGGATCAACATTAATAATTCATTTTTTATAACTAGTATTCATTGGTATTTGAGGATATTCCACAGACCCAAATAAGTTATTTTTCTTTATCTGGCCTCCAGAGATTACTTATTCCTGTCAATTCAAGTGTTTTCCTGTTAACAAATCCCTGTGGATCTCCTTCCCTATTCAATCAGTAAACTTCAGATTCTAACATTTTAAGAAATTTTTTTTCTGCATTACATTGCTGCTTAATTGTGCCACCTCTAATAAATACATGAATCTCTATAAGGTTTCCACTTTTCCCCTGATTTCCTTAATAAGAGACCAGTCTGACAACTTCATCAATTTCGTGAGTACACATTGATGTTTGTTGTGGGGGAGTTTCTCAACGATTATAGAAATTTTCTTCCAGTCATCGCATTCTCATTTTTTTTTTTTATGGTGACATTGACTAACGGAATCCAATAAGTTTCAGCTGTACAATTTAACAGTAAGTCATATATATATATTGCATTGTGTGTTCACCTCCCATAGTTAGATTTCTTTCTCTCACCACATATTTGACCCTTCTACTTCCCTCCTTCCTCCTCCCCCGCTACAATCTGGTAACCACTAGTCTATTGTCCATGTCCATGAGTCTCTGTTTGTCCTATTTATTTGTTGCTTTTAGGTTTATATCCCACATATAAGTGATATCATGTGATTTCCAACTTTTTCTGTCTATTTCATTTAGCATGATTATCTCAAGGTCCATCCATGTTGTCACAAATGGCAGTACTTCATTTCTTCTTATGGCTGAGTAATTTTCCATTGTATTTATGTACCACAGCTTCTTTAGCCAATCATCTATCATAAGACACTTCGGTTGCTTCCATGTCCTGGCCACCGTGAATAATGCTGCTATGAACATCCGTGTGAAAATATCTTTTTGGATATGGGTTTTCAAGTCTTTGAGGGATTGCTGGATCATATGGTAGATCAATTCTTAGTTTTTTGAAGAACCTCCACACTGTTTTCTATAATGGCTGTGCCAATTTACAGCCCCACCAGCAGTGTACGAGGGTTCCTTTTTCTCTGCATCCTCTCCAGCATTTGTTATTACTTGTTCTGTTGATTATAGCTATTCTAACAGGTGTGAGATGGTATCTCATTGTGGTTTTGATTTGCATTTCCCTAATAGCTAGCAATGATGGGCATCTTTTCATATGTTTGTTAGCCATTTGTATGTCTTCTTGGAAGAAGTGTCTGTTCAGGTCCTCTGCCCATTTTTTAATGGATTGTTCTTTTTTTGTTGTTACTGAGTTGTATGAATTCTTTGTATATTTTGGACGTTAGGCCCTTAGCGGAGGTGTTGCTTGCAAATATCTTCTCTCATTCAAATGGTTGTCTCTTTACCTTGTCGACAGTTTCTTTTGCTGAGCAGAAGCTTTTTAGTTTGATGTAGTTCCATTCATTTATTTTTGCCTTTACTTCCCTTGCCTTTGAGGTCAAATTCATAAAATCCTCTTTAAGTCCAAGGTCCATGAGTTTAGTTCCTATGTTTTCTTCTATGCATTTTATTATTTCAGGTATTATATTCAGGTCTTAAATCCATTTTGAGTTAATTTTGGTGTGTGGTGATAGACAACAGTCTAGTTTCATTCTTTTGCAGGTGGCTTTATAGTTTTCCCAGAACCATTTATTGAAGAGGCTTTCCTTTCTCCACCGTATGTTTTTGGCTTTTTTGTTGAAAATTATTTGCCCATATAAAATGGGTTTATGTCTAGACTCTCAATTCTGTTCCACTGGTCTGTGTGTCTGTTTTTCTGCCAATACCATGCCATTTTGATTATTGTCACTTTGTATTATAATTTGAAGTCAGGTAGAGTGATGCCTCCAGCCTTATTGTTTTTTCTCCGAATGGCTTTGGCAATTCGGGGTCTTTTATGCTTCCATACAAATCTGATGATTTTTGTTGTTGTTCTATTTCTTTAAAAAAATGGCGATTGGATTTTGATGGGGATTGCATTAAATCTGTATAATGCTTTAGGTAATAAGGTCATTTTAATTATGTTGATTCTTCCGATCTAAGAACACAGAATATCTTTCCATTTCTTTGTATCTTTGGTTTCTTTTAATAGGGTCTTATAGTTTTCATTATATAGGTCCTTCACATGTTTCATTAGATTTATTACATTTGCATTTTTAATAATAATAGAAAAGGAACTTGAAGTGGTTCAATAATAATATCAAAGTGGTTTAATAATAATAAAATAGGAACTGAAGTTGAAAGCTGAGTAAATTAAATGGCAGCCTTTGCACGTGTACGTGTGAACTGCTTAGCACAGAGGACCAAATTCATTCAATTTTGGTATACAGTCAACTACCTAAAAATAAACATTTTAAAGCTATGGGAACAAAAATGTTCATGTGAAAATATTTTATAGAATCTAAGTTTATCGCTATAAAATTAGGGTATTTTATTTTATTTTGAAAAGAAAGGGGAGAAAGATGCATAGATAGTCACCTTTGAGGTTTGAAAGTCTCCAAACAGGAAATGCAATGAGAGAAAAGACAATGGATTCTGGAATTAGATAAATCCCACCATATTACTTACTATTATTTGATCTCTCTGAGCCTCACTTTCATTTGTAAAAGACAAGTAATAACACCTAGCTCAGAGTTTATTGTTTGATTAGAAACAATAGTGTATATAAGGCCACTAAAAATAGTGTCTGACAGTAGGTGCTCAGGAAATGCTAATTCCCATTATGCTCTTCTTCAGCATTTTTTTTTTTAATGAAAGTATAACTGAAGAGGCCACAGTGATTTCATTACTACTTTCTAACATGTTTGTTGTTAACTTGGCAGGAACGTGAACAGGGAAAAAGAACAAGCATGTGATACGAAGGGATCAATAACTCATGATGAGGAGAGATGAATCTTGTCAGAATTCACCACAGAATATACTAGGAGCAAAGTTTATTCTTAGGCCTAATTAAACTTGCAAAGTTTATCTTTTCTTTGCTCTCATAATGGAATTCTTCACCCAAGACAGAGCCTACTATTACTGTGAAAATGAGTCATGAGGATAGATCTGGAAAAAGAAAAATAATCTATGCAATGGAAGCCCTTCTAATGAGCACATGCATCTTTCCCAACCCTGGGTAACAAATTACAGAAACAGAAGTACAGGAGTGGGACTGCTGTGTTAACAGTTTTTAAAGGTTCCACAGATGATTCTGGTGCCTGAGAGGGGTTAAACCACTGCACTGATGTTGAGAGAGCTTACGCTTGGAAGGTAAGAAAGCTCTCTGAGAGCTGAACAAAAATAGTAAGCACTAAAATCATCCACAATATTGTGCTAGATTTACACGGTGACAGATTACTCCTAGAATTAGCGGGTGATCACAGTGTAAGGTATAAAAATGTCAAATCACTATATTATACGCCTGAAACTAATACAACCAATATAGGATTGTATACCAACTATACTTAAACTTAAAAAAATTAAGATTTAAAAAAAATGTTAACTGAAAAAAAAGTAGAAACCCTGTAATAAAAAGGTTCCCTCTACTTCTCTGAAAGAATTAGATGACCATGGGATCTCTTCTCTTCAAGAAAAATCTACATGGAAAAAAGCATGTTAATTATATTAAGGGTTTTTCTCTATGTGTTCCCCACTCCACTCCCCGGGTACTGAAATACCAAATAGTCAACACATGACTCAGCTTATTTCATGAAGAAGTACATCAATGAAGTTCTCTAATGTCATAGTTGCTGTGAGGGAAGGACCAACATGGAGAATATACCTAGACTTAAAATTTGCTTTACTGACTCCTTAACAAGTTTCTCAAACACAGTAAAATTTGATGTGGGTAAATGTTAGAAGGAGGCCTAAAAATAAATGGAGATGAGTCCAGTGAATTTGTAAGAGTCACTTTGAGACAAGACTCTGAAGGAGAGTAGAGGAGATTAGCTTCACTTCAGAGGGTCTTGAATCCACAGAACAATAAGGACTGGCTTGGTTTAATCTTTAATTGAGAGTAAAACACCATAAGAGGCAGTAAGGACAGACTACAGAGAGTGGTGCCAGATGCTGACAGAGAAACTGTAGTTGACCTGGCCAGAGATGTAGAGACCCCAAATCAAAGCTCTGTTAGAGGCCTGGGAGACAGAGAAAGATGGAGTACTTAGAGGCAAAAGTTGTCAAAGTGAACTTGGAGAATAAAGAAAACCCTTTAGTTAAAGACTAGATTTGATTCCTTATTTGAGAGATGATGACATTGTCCTGGGATTAGGAGGAAGTCATAGAAAGTTATATCTTCCTCATAGTGCACTTCGAACCAATGCACATGGGATTCAAATTTTGGAAAGAAAGGGTATACTTTCTGGGGTTGAAAGACTCAGATATTTCCAGCAAAAAGGAAAAAATCTAAAGTTCGCCTGTAAAACTTGCTTACAATTATTCCTTCATTATTTGTGTACATGTCCTTTTTCTAAGGGACTCTGAACTTCTCGTGGTCTCCATATCCTCCACGATGACTAGTAAAATGCCTGGCTCAAATATTTTGAATTTAATATGATCACAAATAATAATTTGATCAGAAGCCATCTGGTCTGAGTCCTGAAGTCAGATAAACTTAGGTAAATCAACTTTATCAATTATTAGCTGTATGACATTGAATAAATTAATTATCCTCTCTAAACTCAGCTTCTTCATCAAAAAATCCAATTGTTCTGAAGATTAAAAGAGATAATATGTATAAAGTACTTACCACAGCGCCTAGCAAATTGTAAGCATTTAACAAACAATAGCCTTTATTATTTATATTATTGAGCTTTTTGTTTTTTCTTCTCACACATATAATCCATGGTATCTTATACATCAGTCAGCCAGAAACTCAAGCAAATCAATAAATAAGAAAAGAACACCAATCAATCTTCTAATTTTTCTACTCTGACAAGCCCCTGGCAATAGGTGGTGAGAAAAAAAAATCTGCTGCAAAGATGCATCATCTTTGTTATCAAAACAGAGTCAGATGATGTCACAGTTAGCCGAAGTCTACAAATGAAGACAGATCTACTAATACAATGCTATTTCATTCTGCCTTCTTCAAAGACTCAAGCAAAAAATAAATAAAAAGTAAGAAGTACTCTCCCTAAAAAACAATTGAGATGTCTTGGCTTTGAAAGTGCAGAGAACAGAAAACACAGCTTTCGTTATCAAAAAGCAGACAACGTTTTATTAGAACAGGAATAAAATAATAATAATAATAATGTAATTAATAACATTATTCTGGCCTAAAGACAACACTGTTCTTAGAATAGTGGTTTAGAATTAAAAATGAAAGATTTTATAGTTTATAAAGTTATATATTCAGAGAAGATGGTTATCAGGGAAGAAGCAGAAGCAATCATCTTAATATATTTTGGGTCGATTCAAGAAAATGTTCAAATCTTAGATGGGACCTAGATTTGGCTTTTTTCTAGACCTAGAAAAATTATTTGTGCATGATTTTTCTCAGATACATATAAAAAATTGAATTGAAATGTGCAAATGGCTTAGGGCTATGTCACTTCCAAGCAGATAAATTTTAAAATCCAAACTATTCCTATTTTTGAAAACAATGTCATTGAATTTTGCTCTTTTCTTCCTGCTCCCACTTTCTATATAAATTGTGTGATATCCCAAATCCCCCTGCTAAATGGTTTAGCAATACTTAAAATTCAGCAATGAACATGCCCACCTCCGGGAGATACCTCTCCTTCATCATTATGGATGACTGACATATAAACAAATGTGATGCCTAGAGTTGGAGCCTGTTCTTCTCTTGCAAATATTCACACATCGAACAATCCTCTTTCCTCATTTTTATAAAGACATATTATCATATGTCTGGCCATATTATCATAGCTAAAGGACAAAGTATATAGCTCTCAAAACTCAATTGATCTTAGTTATCTAAGTCTTACTTTAAATGAAGATAACAGAAATCCTTTCTCTATGTAAAAAGGTTAAGCTTAGGAAAAAAAGTGATTTTCTGGTTCATTCCAAATAAGCTTTGGAAAAAGAATAGCTAAGTGTGAAACTCCTCATCTACTGCATTTCATTGATCAAAGCATTTTGTAAAACAAGCAGATGCAGAATTTTGAGAAGCATTTAAAGGGCTTGTCTTTTGGAAGTTAATACCCTTTGCTTAATTTATCATTGATTTCCATTCTCTTTTCCTCTCTTATACCATCACCGTGTATAAGGGAATATAACAAGATTCTCATTTGTCTGAAATAAAGCTTGAATTGTTCATGCTCCAGATACTCATGGGGGCTATAAAGTGTAGGATGTATGTCATTTGGATCCTATCAATACTTATGGCATTCCTACTATGTGCCTGGCTCTGGTTAAGCAGGTCTGCCCCTGCCTCTGAACATGACACAGCAGGTGCTTCCTGGCATGTCTCCAATTCTGCAGATCCTGAGGATGGATGCTTTGTAATGTTCTGCTCATCAACCACATATCAGGCAGCACATTAATAGAGTCCCAGGATCCTGAAAGAAAGCACTTGTCCCCAGGCTTGTAGGAAGGGCAAGAGAAATGCTTTTTGCTTGGATAGCTACTTGTTATACATAGCTGAGCCCTGCTTCCCCATCAGAGGAAGCTCACCCAGCGCTGCTACCTCCACACTCATCTATTCTGGTCTTAAATATTCCTTTGTATCTACTGTAGAGTAAATTTAACTCCCCAGTGGCTCCAACTATAAATGGGGACACTTTCTTGCTGATGCCATATGCCTCTATTTTCTCTTCCCTAAACTTTCTCCTCTATACCCCTCTTCTTTGCCTTCAAAACTTGGGGGACTAGAAGTAGTAATAATATTCTTCACATGTAAAATACTAATTTGATTACACAAAAACCGTCTTGGCTAGAATGCTTTTCAACCTTGTAATAATAATAACAACAATATTTATACAAGCTTACCATGTGCTAGACAAAGAGTTTTACATTTCACCCCCAAAACAGGCCTGAAAGGTAGGCATCAGGGCAAAGCAAATTGAGGCATGGGTAGTTAAACAACTTGGCCAAGGTCAAACAGTGAATGACTAAGACAATATTCAAACCAGGTCTGTTCAGATGCCAAGGCCCAGCTTTTCAAAAATGCCCCCACACTGCTTCATAAGGTCAAGATGTTGGGAAGCAAAGCAAAAATAAGATTATAGCACCAGGAATTTGCTGAATACAAATTTATTTCCTGTCAAGCTTATCAGAAACCAAATTGAAAACAGTATTTCATTTTATTTCAACAAAAGACAGACACTATAGAATGTTAAAATATCCTAAACTTTTGATTTGTACTACTGCAAGTAGAGCATACAGTTGTTTATGTTTAAATGAATGCTGGCAATGGAATAGAATATAATGCACCTTAATTGATTTATGGATACTGTGTCTCTTAATAACTCACAGTTAGCAATTTCTGATTTTAACCAATCCCTTTCAGTAAGAGCTTGCTTAAAACACTTAACATCATTTTCTTTGACTACCTGTGGTTAGTGCAAATGTTACCCACCATGATAATCCAATCAGCTAAGCCTGCAGTAAATGTTTTACTCCAACCACCCACATATTTGCTCTGCCCGGTAGCTTGCCCTATAGGTCAAGTTGTTCCTGCATACTCTCCCCCAAAACTAAGTTTTGTGCTCAGTATTCAAGATGGTTCTGTTGTCTAATGTCTTCAATTCTATAGTCAACTCTCTATTCATGAAAACCTTAGACATCTTTGACCTTATCTTCTCTTCCAAACTTTGCAAACATACATATATGTTTGTGTGTGTTTATATAAATAATTCATTTATAGATCACTTTCCAAACTTTGCAAACATACATATATGTTTGTGTGTGTTTATATAAATAATGCATTCATCTCTTCTGCATGAAAACCAAATAACTTACTCAGGGTTTTGGATTTTTTTAACCAGACAGACTCTATTTTAGGAAGAATATCTTTACTTGCACGATAATGTAATCGTAATGATAAAAATAACTCTATATTCTCAGTTTCCCCTATTTTGGGTAGTTTCATTTAACTACTACGTTTTCAATAGTGCTATTTCATTTTTACATATCTGATACCATAATCACTGGTTTATTCTGTCTGCATCATGAGCATTATTACTCTTCTTACCACAATAATTTCCACAATGCATGCAATCAATAAGTATTAGTCGAATCTGAATTATTTTAAGTAAATATAAATAGCTATGAAGAGGAACTATTTATACCAAATATTGTACAAAGCACGAGCACTATCAATTTAATTTTCCAGAAAGCATTTATTAAGCATTTATTTTGTTAATAAACATCTCTGTCTCTTCCATTCTAGACATCATCTAGAACAGCACTGCTCAACAGAAATATGATACAAGTCACATATGTAATTTTAAATTTTCTAGTACCTACATCAAAAAAGGTACAAAGAAACAAGTGAAATTGATTTTACTTTTATAACTGATTAAAGTATCAATATAAATTAAGTGAATTTTATGTAACCCTGTATATCAAAAATATTACCATTCCAATATGTAATCATGAAAATTATTGAGCTATTTTACACTTTTTGTTAAATCTTCGAGAGTTGGCGTTCATATTTACATTTATACTCAATTCAAGTAGCCAATTTTCGAGCACTCAGTGTCACCTGTGACTAGTGTCTACAGTATGGACAACATATCTAGATCACTGTTCTCAGCCTTACCGCACACCTGGGGAGTCACCTGGGGAGCTTTTGATGCTCAGGCCACCCCTCAAACCAATTAACTCAGACTCTCTGGGAGTAAGACCCAAACATCAATATTTTTTAAAGCTCTGAGGTGATCCCGATGAGCAGCCGAAGCTGACAATCTCTTACCAAAAACATTATGAAGAATGTTAACAAACACAGGAACATTGTCATTTGTTCATTTAAATGACAGGGGATGCAATGATAAATAACCTCAAAGAGCTATTTGCAATCCTGAGATAACTATTCAAATAAATATATGAGTAAAATACAAGATAGCACAGAAGCAAAGAGCAATGAAGCCTGAGAAAGAGCTACTACTAGTATGCAGGCTGGTAGAGATTATTATTGTTATCAGATCAGGAATAGAGAGCATTTTTTGAAAAGGGCACTTAGGAAGTTTTCAGCGACCTAAGCAAAAGGCATTTTAGTTGATACCATAAAAACCTCATTAATCAGAATCTAACTAATTGAGATTTTATAATTTCTGATAGGTATTGGCCAGAATTTACTTTTGTTCTATATATGAGGGTAGTAGGTTTGCTAAGGAAAAGAAGATTCTCAGAAAATTAAAATTCTTAAAACATTATCTAAATAAATAAAAATAACTAACATATTCACAGGTGAAGCTTTTTTTAAATCTCATTTAGTTTACTGCACCCAATTATTAAAACATTATCATAGTTATTCAGTCATTTCAATCATATTTTTAAAGAAAAGGATAGCAATTCAAACTTATCCCAAATTTGTGTGTTTTTGTGATACGAGCACAATTCTCTTGAATCTGTTCTTCCACTGTCAAATATGCTTTTAGTATGATTAATTTTTTTGTGGAAGTTTTCTACCATATATCCTACTCAAGTTGTAAAATAAAAACATGCTTCCTGCACCCTCCCTAAAGGTTTTTGGTTTTGGTTTTTTTCTGACTAATATATCCTTAAATCCCTTATTTGCTCAAAAATGAGCTCAGAATGCTCCTCTTCATGAAGTAATTTCTGACTGCTCCCCCCATAAGTACTCTCCCTGTGTCACCTGGTACATTGTGGACAAGCTTCTCATATACTTATGCCTGTAAAGAAATAAGCACAAAACAGCGAATTTTTTCTTGCAAGATTATGAACTTCACGTCTTTTCACATTCCTATCTCCAGTCCCCAGCGCAAAGTCTGGTATATACTAAGTACTCAGAAATATTGTTAAAGTTAGATTAAAACAGAGAAAACAAAGCAAGAGCCAAAATGTATTTCCGCAAGAATAAAAGAAAAAATTTATGCACTACAGAGATTTCTCAAAGTTGCTTGTGATTATTTCACCTTAAAAGGAAAGGGAAACAATAGAAGGTGTCAGCTTGTGCCCTGGAAATTTTCCTACGAAATAATATGATTACCTTCCCTTGAAAGAGAAACATATACATCATGATTTCTACACTGAGGGTTTAGGGAACGAATGTGTTTTATTTTAATAGCAAAATAATTGGAAAAACTATTGTACTGGTCAGGTGACCCAGGCAGAAAACTTTTGATTTACTACTAAACAGGTTTTTCTAAGTAAAAGAAAGCTAACTGAGGCCAGTAGAAATAATAACGTGCTGCCCAAGGCTCTTCCTAGATCTTCAGAGAAAAAATAAGTCAATAAGAAATAGAATTGCTTTTGGGAGAGATGGACCAGTATGGCTCTGACTGCTCTGAAGTGCAAGTGTCAAGGGGCAGGCAAGGGTAAGAGTGAGAGAGAGAGGTAAAGCAGCCATCATTCACAGACCGGGGCTGCAGGGTTTGTAATGTTTTAACATCGCTCCTATGGCCCAACCCTACCTGAGACACAGAATGCCTGAACCATAAGCATATCTTACACTGGGGCCATGGGTGAGATGGTTTTCATAAGGTTATCTACCAACTTCTTAAATCTACCCTCCTTAGGGGGAAAAAAAAGCAATTTCAGGCACATTATATAGGCCCTGCTTCTCCATTTTTGTCTTTCTAGAAAATCATCTCTTCCTTTTGTCCCCCCAAATGAATATGTCCCTAAAAATGCCTGAAAGCATCTTGAAATGTTTAATCACATAAAATAGAAAGCAGCCTTCATTTTCAGACACTTATAATATTTCATATACTATTGCTTTAATCCAATTTGGCAAGTATTAAATAGGTCCAAAATGCATATATAGTCCTAATAAGTTTTGAAATAATAGTCTTCTCTTCAAAGAGAACAGTACTATTAATATAAAACTGGTAAAGTTTAAACTAATAAATTATAATCAAGCAAATGTAGGTCTTCAGGAAACTGCCTTAAGCCTCCATGACTTCACAATTCCATATTCAGCACTCATAATAAATCCCAATTCATGTGTATGAATATATAAATATTCATGCATAGTTAAATGTGCACCTATAAATGCATAAGACACATATGCAGATGTAAATGTGTTTTATGACATTAGCTTATAAAAATGTCTTGTAGACATATACCGATCTTGGAAAAACTAGCACTTTTAATATCCATTAGATGTAATATATAGTTTACCATTGTGTCATCATCATGGTACAATGCTATTGTATAAGATTTATCTATTAGACAACTGAGAAGTATGTAAATGCTCTAGAAATGAAAACTGTGAAGCCATTAAATCATGGCCAAGAAAGCATTTCTGTGTTAGTTATAATCTATTTCTCTAATTCCATCAAGTTTTAGTTGCAATGACTTCCAAACCCATTTACCACTCATGGGTCTTCCTCTGCATCCTCACTATAAGAATGACCAATTGCTTAGATTGGCTGACTGCTATTGCAATGTCAAGCAAAAGCCAAGTTTTGAAACCAAAACTAATAATTATATCTATTAGAGTTGCCCAAATGAACATTCATGCAAGCCTACTTGACCAACTCCTTCTCCCCCCATAAGTCTATGAAAAATGCTAATTTCCAAGAGGCAGCCCAAACAGTATGTCATAGGCAAGATTCAAGTCTGGTTTGGGCTCTTAGTGCTGAAGTCTAAGCTGGGTAGGGGCACAGGCAGCCACAGGATTGGGATACACAAGACAGAAATTCAGAGATTCATTTAAGGCAGAAAGACCCAGGAAAAATAGCACTTGGGTATAAATCAGGGTCCATTTTGAGATTCAAGTCACAAATCATAGAGAAGTTAGAAATTGATATCAAAAAGGGAGTATTTCAGGATTTGAAACAAGGCTCTACACCTTTTTGCCATATTTACAAGGCACCAATCTGTGCTAATAAGTGTGTACCAGCCATGGAGGTGGAGACAGGGCCTGCTGGTCACACTACTGCCAAACACCATGTCTTCTAGTCTGAGGTCCACTCATGCTTCTAAAATCTCCACTCCCAAGTTCTAAATGCTATGCTTCCCTGTTTTCCAATTATCAGTATCTTCATCCTCAAACATGTCTTTTAGAAAAAAAATCAACAATAAGACATCTATTTAGTTCAGTCATCCGGGAAATGCCACTGATAATACTGTACCACAGGTCAAATAATGAATCCAAGAACCAGTCAATTTAGTGGAAAAAGAAAAATCAAATTGCTTATTTTGCATCATGCAGAGCAAAAAAATTACTATTTGAATGCTGAGCTTTTCAAGTAGTTGTACTGATGTTGGGTAGGTATAATCATATTCACCAGGCATCTCTACACCTTGTCGCTTTGGTATATTATTTTTTAAACTGCCTATTCTTCTTGGAATCAAATTTATTTATCCTTTTGGGATGCTTAATTCCTTAATGTCAATCAATTTTTTTCCCACTAAGTAAGCAAGTTCTTTGTTCTTTTCAACTAAATTCTTTAATCAGCTTTTGTTCAGAAACTGTTTATTTCTCTCTGCATTACAAATGGTAGATTTAACCAATCTATCCACTCAAGATAATATAAGAAGAGATCTTTTCAGTTCATCCTTTCCTCTCAGGAATAAAGATACTGTGTTCTGTATTTTTGAATAAAGGGAATAATAGGATTAGACTAAGATTGAGGACAAGAGAATGTCAGACCAAAGAAAGGCTTCTTCTAGAGCTTTCCCATTTTATATGGGGAATTGTAATCTATTTGCACTAAATGCTTTTACTATGCTCATTACGCAAAAAACATTAGAGCCTAGTATATTTTGTTACCATAGTTCTGCCTACTGGGAACTATAATTAAAGCACATTTGAGCAAATGCAATTTTATTTGTTATTAAGCAACTAAAAGCTTAGTCAACCTTGCAAATATGGCATTATTTTAGGATTACAATATGAGCCAGCCAGCTATCCAATAAACTTTATTAGGCCCTATCTTTATTAGCAATGCCTCCTATATTCTTATTGTAGGAGGCTTCTATGCTGTATAACAGTAGTTCTCAAACGTTAGGATGCATCCAAACAACCTGGGGTGCTTGTTAAAATACATTACTACTTCTAGAGATTCTCGTTCCTTAGATCTGGGGTAGAATCCTAAAACTTGCATTTCTAATATGTCCCTAGGGGATGCTGATGTTGCTGGTCTGCTGACCACACTTTAAGGACCACTGCTATATAATGTAGTGGTTAGAGCTTTGTAATCACACCCACCTGGGATCATATCCTGGCTCTTTCACTAACACCTATGTATCCTTGGGCAGGTTATTTCATCTCTCTAAGCCTCAGTTTCTTAATCCATAAAGTGGGGTTTATTGTGAGCATTAAATGAGATAAAAATATGGAAAGTGCTTAGCCCAGTTCTTGGCAGGGGAAAAGTCAATGTGTGGCAGCAGTTTATTATTATTGTTCATTGAGGAAATACGCCAAGAGCTAGTTCTAAGTATTGATAACCAGCAGCGTGCATCAGACTCACCTGGAGAGCTTTTGCAAAATTCATACAGTGAGCCACTCTTCCTCTCAGAGATTCTGATACAGTCTGTATTTCATTGTTTCTAAGATGCCATTGATTATAAGATGCACTATTATTTTATGTACCAGTAAGAAAGAAAATTCTGCAATTATACCATGATTAAACTAATGGAAAGTACATTCACATTTCGGAAATGAGAAAATGTAAAAAATAATGTGCGTCCTGGAATTGATAAAATATAGTAGGTACAGATGTGAATTAGGGCTTGTCTCCCAGATTCTAGTGATGTGCAGTTCTGGTTGAGAAACACTAACCTAGTCAATGTGATAGCTGCAAGGGGAGCTCAAAGTTCAAATGCCTCAAAGTTGGGAGAGCCACAGGTTGGGAGCCCATCCTCAGAAATGCAACATAGTCTAATATCGTAATCCGCCATATAATCCCATAGGCTGTTAATGAGACAAAAATATTTCCACTCGATCTGATAACAATTCACCCTCTAAACTTGAAAGAGGCTTTTCTCACTGAATGCAGTTACCCAAATGATGAGAACGAATCAGTCTGCTGATATAGCTAATCAGATCATAGGAGAGTGTAGTAGAGTCAGCAGAAAGATGTCGGGCCAAGAGAGATTTTTCTTATAAACATTAATTCTAGTCCAGAGACTTGAGGAATATTGGGGGACACTTTTAATGGAAGCAAAATATGATTTACTTTCACGGAGAAGGGAGGATGGTAGAGGTCACACACATTTCCAGAACTTGGCCATAGTAGGTTTTTATTTTCCATCTTGATTTTTATATTGTAGCTTGCAAAGTGTTACAAAACATAAAAAGCTTCTGAAAAATCTAAGAAAGTAAATCTCTAATGAAATGTTGACGTAAAATCATAGTTCTATTTGCAAGTGTCAACTAAGAAAATTTTATTTTAACTCGCGCTTATCTTGTGACTACCCATCCCTCCTTTAATGAATGGGATCACCAACAACTAATAGTTTTCTAGTTAGGATTCAATCCAAATGGACAAAAATAAGATATGTAAGTTAGGGAGTGTCAAGGACATTTTATAAAGGTCCAAAGAGTGACGAACCATTGTAATCATAATTAAAATAGAAAAGTACATGAGTATGAATGATTTTCTCATTTTATTACTATACTGGTATCACACACATACAAACTATTAAGGAAATCTATACTTCTAAAAATATTTTTTTGTACCTTGGAAATCTCTTTTGGTTCTGGCTCATATTAAATTCTTTTCGATAGTATATAGTCAATATTTACCATAATAATTTTTTAAACTGTGATATTCTTAAATTTTCATGCTTCTCATTACAGAATAGGAAATATAAGATATCACGAAACTCAACAAAAATGTCTGTGTAATTTAAAAGACTGCATATGCAGAATATAATTTAATATAAAACTTAGTCACTTGAATAAGGACATTAGACACAGTCACACTGGTCATAAAGAATATCTGTCAACTTAAGTGAGGAAGAAGCAGCAATATCTTCATAGGAAATTAGTTCTTATTTTACTCTAAATATGGAGAACCGTATTTTTTTAAAACTGATCTATCTTAGAAGGTTTAGTTGTACCATGAATGCAACTCCTATTTTCCACATAAGAAGACAAAGACTGGTCTTGTAATTCTTCAATTCCATCCACCACTGTAATATCCAACCAACTCATCTGCATATGCTTTTCCACAAGGTTTTATCTTTATTGAGAGATTCTTTGTGTACCTTATCTATTTTGACCAAAATGTGTATAAATTTCCTAAAGTTTCACAACACTGGTGTATGGAATAGCTTTAAATATTTTCAGTCTTTGGAAAATTAAAAAAAAAAAAACCTTAAGAAATAAGCATTAGCAACAGTTTGGAGAGTATGATTTGATTTAACAAGAACATCAATTATTTCAAATCCTCTGCTTTTTAGCAAGTAATAGATCTCACTTGATATGTCAAAGCATTTTGATATTATGTTTTACATTCCCATAAAATGCCATTACTATTTCTAATAATTATCTGAATATTCGGCTTTTTCCAATACTCTTCTCTCAGTCTTATATGTCTGTTAGAGAATCAAAGGGTGTTGGTTGCATGAAAAGAAATATGCTAAACACAGGAGAAAATTTAGGAGAAAATTTCAGAAGAAAAGAGTAATAGTCAAATGATCCTTCCTTCTTTGGTATAATTCCTAGGATTATAGAAAACATAGAGACCTAGCATACATGATCTTCAGAGATAACTTTAGATCTTTCAACTTATCCTTGTGGACAAAATGAAGTAAGAAGAAGCTGAGTGAATAAATAGTAAGGCAAATTAGTAACAATTTCAACAGCTATATCCAGAAAGTGCCTAATTAATGGAGCAACATCAACCTGGTTCTATCTAGGTGTGCAGCATCATAGAAAGATTCTTTCCTGGATTCCATTTGTTTCAATGCTTTACTCAATGTCCTAAATGAAAATATAGAGAGGACATCATAAATTTTGTAAGAGGGACAGTGACCATATTGGATGACTGAATCACGATTGAAAAAGAAGTTGACAGACTAGAAATATGGGTTAAATCTAGTAAGATGAAAGGTAATAGAAATCAATTTAAAATGTGGTGATTACGTCCCAAAGGAGAGCTGTTTTGTACAGAATAGACAGTAGGAATGGCTTGGTAGCAATCTATGCAATGAAGGTTTAGAGATTTTAGTCTACAGAAAGGTTAATATGAATCAACAGTAAATGAAATGTTTGTTAAATGAATGAACACGGGTAGCATAGAATCAATGGCAGAGGAGAGAAGAAGAGAGAAGAGAGGGAAGAAGAGAGAAGAGGAGGAAAGGCAAGAGGAAAAAGAAGACCAACTTGTCTCTGTGCAGCCTAGACTACCCTTAAAGTACTGCAGGATAAGTGTGCACAAACTGGGTACATTCAGGAGTGACCTGAGGTGTACAAATACTCGAATCAATAACATCCAAGACATTTTTGAAGGAATCAGGCATATTTAGCCTTGGAAATCTGATAATCATGTTCAAATATCCTAAGAACTTTAATGGGAAAAAGAATTGGAGGTGATGTTGTTTGACCCCAATAGTTATAAGTAGGATAAATGAATGGAAGGCTCAAAGCTGCAGAATCAGATTCTGTAAGAATATCCCAGTGTCACAGTTCTCCAAGGATGAAACGGCTCAGCCTGGGAGCCACTGACCACTCTCCCCAGATGTTGGAGTCCTGAACAGAAGATCCTTGGCAAGGATTTTGCAAAACTAACTCAAGCATAAGATAGGTGATAGGACTAGATAATCTTTGAAAGTCCCTCCCAACCTCAAGATTCCAATATTCAAACATTTTCCCATGGCGCAAATTAGGTTCTTGCAAAATATACTCTATTATAAAAACAATGATAACAAATGGTTCGCCTTAGGGAAGTGAACCAAGTCTTTAGAAAACCCTAAGAGAATCCTGTATTTTCTTGCCTGTTTGTTCTTTAGAGAGCTAATCTCTTTTCCCAGAAATATATTAATATCTCTTTGTCCTCTGCTATACCAGCTGATTTGGGGAATTTACACACAGCATGCTTTATCTTGCTAAATATAATAGTCTGTCCAGCATTCTTCCTTTGTGAGAAATCCTTATTCACTTTCATAAATTATGTGAATGGATTTGAAGCGTACTTTCCTTTCTTCAATAGAGACTATTCCCAAAAGTAGCCTGAAACATGCCAAACATCTGCTCCTACACACAGTTCAATATATGATGTTGATATGTATTATCGTTTGGTGAATTCTGAATATGAGGCCAATTTTACACACTCCTGCATAACTCCCTCCTCCTCTCACAGCCCAGCCCCAGCAAGCTAAAGGAAATCAGAATTCTACTAATATATCTACTAGATATATATAATAAGTCTGACAAATATTTCTCTAACTTAATAAGTATTTTAAAATACATACGTGTTTTTTTATTATCTGCTGTACTTTAATATTCAACAATGTTGCTTTTCCATACTGTGAGTTCCTGGGTGTGTGAATGTTTGAGTTTATTATATGTGCCCAGTATATCTTTTAATGATCAGATGCAATTATTTATTGTGGTATAAAGAAAGGTGAGCAGAATCCCTAAATCCTGAATTCTTTCCAGTCATCTACAGAGACATTTACCATGCACAGAGAGTCCCCTAACAGATATATTCAGAAAGACCCTCGGAGTAAACACAACTTTATTACTGTTAAGTAGTTAGTCAGACATGAGCGACAGGGGAACAAAGACATCCCAGAGACAGCCCAGAGACTACCCAAAGAACACCCCATTTGTAGTTAAAGAATCACTCCTGCATCCTGAGAGACAAAGGACTGGAGGACCATAACCTATAGTTGGTTTAATCCGGTCATGGACGCTTGTGCAGAAAGTACTACCCTAACCTGCCCACAACCTCAGCCTCATTATACCGTCATTATAATATCATGCCTATGCCTAGAAGTTCATGAATCTAATTATAACGGACTGAATTCTGGGTAAGCACATGTACACTAGGCAAAGTGTTATATAGCAGCCAAATGTCAATCAAAATGACCTCACATGCCGATCACCTAGGAAGGCCTCTGTACCACCCATCGTGGCCCTAAAATAATACAGACCTTCCCACTTCTGGATTGTTATAACCCTCTTCTCTGAGAACTCACTCCTCCCTTGAAAAATACTCTATCTTTCATCTTTTCATCTCCTAAATTCCACAGAACTACAGCCTTCTTTAACATGGTCTATCTCCTTCTAAAATATACATTCAATAAATCTTACTTCTAAATCTCACTGAGTTGGAATTCATTCCTTCATCAGCAATAAGAACCGAGAATCTCCAGTGTTACTGGGGCAGAGCCAAAGTTCAGATTGCTCCAAACTGTTATACTACTAACTATGGCTTTGGCCCCAAATACCTCTCTGGTCTTCTTTCCTGATGAAGTGACCAGGACCTCATGTGAGCTTGGCAGACTCCTCCTGTCCCTTGGGATAAGGATTAATAAAAACAGCCCTAGCAGCTAATTCTTAATTCCTTTCCCACGCCCCACTCCAGTTCTAGTCCCCAACAAAGCTACTACTCTGGCACAGATTATACCTGCCCAGAAGGGCAGGTTTTCTTACCTGGTAAAGTCTCCTTATATACCTGTGCTGTACAACACAGTAGCCACTGACCACATGTGGCTATTCAAATTTAATTTTAAGTTAATTGAAATTAAATAAAATTTAAAGTTCAGTTACTCAATCATTACTAGCCACATTTCAAGTGCTCAATAGCCACATGTGGTCAGTGGCTAGTGTGTGGAACATTTTCATCATTCTCCATTGGACAGCAGTGTTCCAGGATCCCATTTTGTTCTTCACTTGGGCGAACATTTTCTTGGAGTTGCACAGACTTTATCTCCTGCTAAATATTAGTGTGCAACTGTATATTCATTTATTCATTCAACAAATACTTAGTGCTAGTGGGAAAACCAACAATAACAAGTAAACGGCTAATGGAAAAGGCTATTTCGGTTATAAGTTTCAGTGCTAGTGTATTTCCCTTTTAGCCTCATAGTAACAAGGTTTTGTTTCACTGAAGTGAGTACAGACCCACAGCGGTCAACCTGCTTGACATTCTTCAGATGGCAGACACTTATGGTTTAAGGATTTACTTGAGTCTAGTATTCTTTTCAGCCTTCTTTTTTTCAGAACTTCTATCCACAGGTTAATTCTTGCCTGTGTCCTTGATTCCCTCTTAAAGGGTTTTCCAGGCCTTATAGTTTCAATTATCACATTTTTTGGTGTGACTACTCTTAATTATTTATATTCCCAAATAGACAACAAACTACTAGACATTCCCTCTTGGAAGACCCCACTCCTAGCTTCTTAACCTTATCATTAGCTCTTCAGAATATCTCTTGAACTAATATCTTTCTTACGTTCCCAGTGGGCTATATAATCTAGACCATCACTACTCATATCCGAATTACTAAAACCTCTCAAAAAGATTTAATGTCTCAATTTCCCGTTCTTGCATTTGATCATGCACACTAAGACATGGTTAACTTTAAAATCATCTGTCATCACCCTCTCTGTCTTCTCTGCACTGGGAGCAGCTCTCTGGCCATGACTCCACACCCCCTGAAAATCTACACCTGCCCCTACCCACTCCCTGATCAGGATCACCTCTCAGCTGCTGAGCCAATGACTCTCTGCAGTGGTGCTGAAGCAACCAACCAGAGACACTGACAGATGAGTAAGTGCTTCAGCAGCTCAGCCCCTTGTCCCTTGACCTCACTTATCCCTAGCAGTGCTTTCCAAAACAGCACAATTGTAAGGGACTCTGACAAAGCAGCCAACCTCACTGGGGCTGAGGCTGCCACAGTCAAAATGGCTGGCTCTGGGGCTGGGTTTGGGACTGTGTTTAGAAGCCTCTTCATTGGTTATGCCAGGAACCCTCGTCTGAAGCAACAGCTCTTCTCCTATGCCATTCTGGGCTTTGCCTGCTGGAGGCTATGGGGGGAAGTATTTTGCCCGATGGTGGCCTTTCTCATCCTCTTTGCCATGAGAAGGAGCCATCTCCATCTCTTATAGTTATTTCTTCCACATCTCATCTGCCCTGTTTGTTCCTTTCTCTGTATCTCCCCAAGCAGCCTGGGAAAAGTAGTTAGCTCAGGGTTCAACAGAGGAAAGACAAATAAATACTGTATTAATAAAAAATAAAAAAGTAGTCTGTCATTACCCTACACAAGAATCCACCATGGCACCTTATTAGCTAAAGAATCAAATTTCTTTTTCATGAATGTATTGCTTTAGAAAGATAAGGCTAATACTGAATACTTTTGTTATGAAAGTGACTGATTCATTTAGGAGTAAGAATTAATTATAACCTGTTTGGTCTCTGAAAATGATTTTAGACTTTTCAGGCTGATGTACCTCTTGGCTCCTATGACATATATGCACCTACAATTGTCTCCTCATTTCATCTGTTTAAAACTTTCCTAATCATCTTCCTCCCACAGTTTCCACCAAACTCTTCTCTGCACTACACACACACACACACACACACACACACACACACACACACACAAGGGGGTAAAACTTTTAGAGGTAATTTACTGAGTTCACTGACACAAATGAGAGTTTTAAAAAGTACAAAAAACTATTTCAGCATATTTTGGCCAATTTTTATATACTGTTCCCATTTTCTTGCCACCTGCATGAAGCCTACACTACATGTTTTCCATAGACTCCAAAGCTCAACAGTTTGTGTTAGAATGACTTTCTACAGACAACGTTTGGATCAACATCCACAAACTAAAACTGGCTGAGTGTTTAATCAGAGGATCTAGTAGTGATTAATAATTTTGCCACTGGCCAAGATGATAAAAAATAAAAAGAGCAAACTCATTTTATTGTGATCTCAAACTAAATACTTATCTTCTATGTATTTTAAATATCCAAAGAGCAAAAGTACAATTTGAGTTTATTAGTAATTAAAGCAGAACTAATGAATGATTTATTATTAGAATGTTCTAGATACCTTTTCAAAAATATCGATTTCCTTTTTCATCAGAGTTAAATATATAAAAGAAAATTCAAGTCTCATTTATTATCATAACTTGCTCTAGCAATCAAGGTACAAGAAGATTTTCTTATCTTTCTGTCATTTTTTACTGCCGTTAAATTAATTCTTGTAGTATATGTTCTTAATACAATTATCCAAGTTAACTGATGCTTAAAGTTACTACAGCCCAAATTTTTAATATTTTTTCATAATTACTGTTTCTATTACCATGAATCTACTAGACTCAGAAGCTACGTAGACTTTTACTCAGATCCCTTGAAATATGTTCAAAATTATTAATATAAAATATGTATACATAATATAATATACATTAATATACATAAACAATTTTCAAGATGAGACTAGGTCCTAACCAATCACTGTTTAACTCATTTTTCAATACTATTTTACAAGAGCTTCAGGTCACTAGAATTATCTTCATTGACTTGAAAAAGTACATAAGATATATGCTATATCACAGGTCACCAGCAAATAAATACTTAGTTGTACTTAAATGTTTCTGTATTCATATGGCAATATTTATTTAACAAACACTTATACAGCACTTGCTATGCCAAGCACTGTTCTAAGCCTTTTATAACTGTTAATTCTCAAAGCAATCTTATGAGTTAGGTAGTATTATTATCCCCATTTTATAAATGGGGAAACTGCAGGATAAAAGAGGTTAAGTGTCTTGCCCAAGTTCCTATAGCTAGTAAATAGCAAATTCAGAATTTGAACCTAGAAGTCTGGCACCAGAGTATGAGCTCCCTAAGCACTCTGCTAGGCTGCCTGTCAATATGAAAACTTATTTCCTATTTGGAATCTAATTTCAATATAAGGATGTTATAGCTTATAATTAAAAAAACTTTTATCTTTGATATCTAAAATCATGTTGTGGCTGCTTTCATGCAGACACCCAAGGTCTCTCTGACCCCCCACCACCACCCCACTGGCTCCCGTGCACTCCTGCCATGCACCATCCAGCTCTGTGCCTTCTCCTATGGCAGCACTACTATGACTATTGCATATTAAATACTAAGTTTTTTAAGCGCAGGAAATAAGTCTTTTCACAGTTACATCTCCATCATGGTGTACCTGTGCAGATAAAGAATTTTTATAAGTCAAGTGGCAGCCAAAGAGTTAAATTGATTTCTTAGCAAATTTTGACACCTATAATAAATACCTTCTCTTACCCATGGGTATAGGTACCCATTCGAATTTTAAAATTAGCAAGTGTGAAAACAGGCTTGTGATTTGAAGGAAATTATACCGCAGAAGGAAGTTAATGGATGGTTCCATCTTGGCATAGTGCTTTCAAAATTGGGGGAAGGGGGGGTGAACTTAAAAACACTAAATTCCTTGTTTGAAGAAGTGCCAGCACAGCTGAACTGAACATTTCAAACTAAAAGTCAAGGAATATATACCAAGCTACTATAACAAAACACCTCCATCGAAACCTCGCAGCAAGTAAACAATAGCCAGCTAGCACATAGCTCTCCACGAGAAATACATTATGCATTTTGTGAGAAAGATATCAAAACAATTTGTCAGTTTAACAAAAGATTTAGATACACTATGCTAAAGCCTTTCATGTACCACTTTAGCATTTCCAGGAAAGTTGCTATAGAATCTCTTCAGGTACAATAATTTGAACCTAACTAAACTTATTAACCAACATAAACTATAACTCTTCTAAAATGTCTACTTCTTTATAAGTAGAAAAATTTGTTAGAAAAGTCCTACTAACTCTTGGAAAATAAAGTTCTCCAGGGAAATGGTGATTTATTTGCTTTCATTCAGTAACATTCACGTGTCAAATTGTTAATTATGTACCTATTATGTGCTAGGTACTCTATTGAGTGTACTTATATGAATCATTTTTTCTGCTAATAAAACCATATTTTCTAACTGGGTTAGTAATTCCAAGATTTTGTCAAATTTAAAAGCATTAGATAGTGATTTCTTTGTATGCATGAGAAAGAAGAACAGAATTTAGTTGACATAAATAATTCTATATTTTATCTCAGATGGCAGGAACATACATAGGTATATATCAGATTATACATGTAGTTTGAGTGTTCTGATTAACTGTTC
>NW_024356249.1:11472712-11514164 GCF_902729225.1 Pteropus medius | reverse complement strand
TGAATGGAAGGCTCAAAGCTGCAGAATCAGATTCTGTAAGAATATCCCAGTGTCACAGTTCTCCAAGGATGAAACGGCTCAGCCTGGGAGCCACTGACCACTCTCCCCAGATGTTGGAGTCCTGAACAGAAGATCCTTGGCAAGGATTTTGCAAAACTAACTCAAGCATAAGATAGGTGATAGGACTAGATAATCTTTGAAAGTCCCTCCCAACCTCAAGATTCCAATATTCAAACATTTTCCCATGGCGCAAATTAGGTTCTTGCAAAATATACTCTATTATAAAAACAATGATAACAAATGGTTCGCCTTAGGGAAGTGAACCAAGTCTTTAGAAAACCCTAAGAGAATCCTGTATTTTCTTGCCTGTTTGTTCTTTAGAGAGCTAATCTCTTTTCCCAGAAATATATTAATATCTCTTTGTCCTCTGCTATACCAGCTGATTTGGGGAATTTACACACAGCATGCTTTATCTTGCTAAATATAATAGTCTGTCCAGCATTCTTCCTTTGTGAGAAATCCTTATTCACTTTCATAAATTATGTGAATGGATTTGAAGCGTACTTTCCTTTCTTCAATAGAGACTATTCCCAAAAGTAGCCTGAAACATGCCAAACATCTGCTCCTACACACAGTTCAATATATGATGTTGATATGTATTATCGTTTGGTGAATTCTGAATATGAGGCCAATTTTACACACTCCTGCATAACTCCCTCCTCCTCTCACAGCCCAGCCCCAGCAAGCTAAAGGAAATCAGAATTCTACTATTTGTCTAAGCAAGCTATAACTAACTAGGTGAATCTGCTAAAACAAAAACCCCAGTAGAGCATATCAAAATCTAATATAAACTAGATATATGTAATAAGTCTGACAAATATTTCTCTAACTTAATAAGTATTTTAAAATACATACGTGTTTTTTTATTATCTGCTGTACTTTAATATTCAACAATGTTGCTTTTCCATACTGTGAGTTCCTGGGTGTGTGAATGTTTGAGTTTATTATATGTGACCAGTATATCTTTTAATGATCAGATGCAATTATTTATTGTGGTATAAAGAAAGGTGAGCAGAATCCCTAAATCCTGAATTCTTTCCAGTCATCTACAGAGACATTTACCATGCACAGAGAGTCCCCTAACAGATATATTCAGAAAGACCCTCGGAGTAAACACAACTTTATTACTGTTAAGTAGTTAGTCAGACATGAGCGACAGGGGAACAAAGACATCCCAGAGACAGCCCAGAGACTACCCAAAGAACACCCCATTTGTAGTTAAAGAATCACTCCTGCATCCTGAGAGACAAAGGACTGGAGGACCATAACCTATAGTTGGTTTAATCCGGTCATGGACGCTTGTGCAGAAAGTACTACCCTAACCTGCCCACAACCTCAGCCTCATTATACCGTCATTATAATATCATGCCTATGCCTAGAAGTTCATGAATCTAATTATAACGGACTGAATTCTGGGTAAGCACATGTACACTAGGCAAAGTGTTATATAGCAGCCAAATGTCAATCAAAATGACCTCACATGCCGATCACCTAGGAAGGCCTCTGTACCACCCATCGTGGCCCTAAAATAATACAGACCTTCCCACTTCTGGATTGTTATAACCCTCTTCTCTGAGAACTCACTCCTCCCTTGAAAAATACTCTATCTTTCATCTTTTCATCTCCTAAATTCCACAGAACTACAGCCTTCTTTAACATGGTCTATCTCCTTCTAAAATATACATTCAATAAATCTTACTTCTAAATCTCACTGAGTTGGAATTCATTCCTTCATCAGCAATAAGAACCGAGAATCTCCAGTGTTACTGGGGCAGAGCCAAAGTTCAGATTGCTCCAAACTGTTATACTACTAACTATGGCTTTGGCCCCAAATACCTCTCTGGTCTTCTTTCCTGATGAAGTGACCAGGACCTCATGTGAGCTTGGCAGACTCCTCCTGTCCCTTGGGATAAGGATTAATAAAAACAGCCCTAGCAGCTAATTCTTAATTCCTTTCCCACGCCCCACTCCAGTTCTAGTCCCCAACAAAGCTACTACTCTGGCACAGATTATACCTGCCCAGAAGGGCAGGTTTTCTTACCTGGTAAAGTCTCCTTATATACCTGTGCTGTACAACACAGTAGCCACTGACCACATGTGGCTATTCAAATTTAATTTTAAGTTAATTGAAATTAAATAAAATTTAAAGTTCAGTTACTCAATCATTACTAGCCACATTTCAAGTGCTCAATAGCCACATGTGGTCAGTGGCTAGTGTGTGGAACATTTTCATCATTCTCCATTGGACAGCAGTGTTCCAGGATCCCATTTTGTTCTTCACTTGGGCGAACATTTTCTTGGAGTTGCACAGACTTTATCTCCTGCTAAATATTAGTGTGCAACTGTATATTCATTTATTCATTCAACAAATACTTAGTGCTAGTGGGAAAACCAACAATAACAAGTAAACGGCTAATGGAAAAGGCTATTTCGGTTATAAGTTTCAGTGCTAGTGTATTTCCCTTTTAGCCTCATAGTAACAAGGTTTTGTTTCACTGAAGTGAGTACAGACCCACAGCGGTCAACCTGCTTGACATTCTTCAGATGGCAGACACTTATGGTTTAAGGATTTACTTGAGTCTAGTATTCTTTTCAGCCTTCTTTTTTTCAGAACTTCTATCCACAGGTTAATTCTTGCCTGTGTCCTTGATTCCCTCTTAAAGGGTTTTCCAGGCCTTATAGTTTCAATTATCACATTTTTTGGTGTGACTACTCTTAATTATTTATATTCCCAAATAGACAACAAACTACTAGACATTCCCTCTTGGAAGACCCCACTCCTAGCTTCTTAACCTTATCATTAGCTCTTCAGAATATCTCTTGAACTAATATCTTTCTTACGTTCCCAGTGGGCTATATAATCTAGACCATCACTACTCATATCCGAATTACTAAAACCTCTCAAAAAGATTTAATGTCTCAATTTCCCGTTCTTGCATTTGATCATGCACACTAAGACATGGTTAACTTTAAAATCATCTGTCATCACCCTCTCTGTCTTCTCTGCACTGGGAGCAGCTCTCTGGCCATGACTCCACACCCCCTGAAAATCTACACCTGCCCCTACCCACTCCCTGATCAGGATCACCTCTCAGCTGCTGAGCCAATGACTCTCTGCAGTGGTGCTGAAGCAACCAACCAGAGACACTGACAGATGAGTAAGTGCTTCAGCAGCTCAGCCCCTTGTCCCTTGACCTCACTTATCCCTAGCAGTGCTTTCCAAAACAGCACAATTGTAAGGGACTCTGACAAAGCAGCCAACCTCACTGGGGCTGAGGCTGCCACAGTCAAAATGGCTGGCTCTGGGGCTGGGTTTGGGACTGTGTTTAGAAGCCTCTTCATTGGTTATGCCAGGAACCCTCGTCTGAAGCAACAGCTCTTCTCCTATGCCATTCTGGGCTTTGCCTGCTGGAGGCTATGGGGGGAAGTATTTTGCCCGATGGTGGCCTTTCTCATCCTCTTTGCCATGAGAAGGAGCCATCTCCATCTCTTATAGTTATTTCTTCCACATCTCATCTGCCCTGTTTGTTCCTTTCTCTGTATCTCCCCAAGCAGCCTGGGAAAAGTAGTTAGCTCAGGGTTCAACAGAGGAAAGACAAATAAATACTGTATTAATAAAAAATAAAAAAGTAGTCTGTCATTACCCTACACAAGAATCCACCATGGCACCTTATTAGCTAAAGAATCAAATTTCTTTTTCATGAATGTATTGCTTTAGAAAGATAAGGCTAATACTGAATACTTTTGTTATGAAAGTGACTGATTCATTTAGGAGTAAGAATTAATTATAACCTGTTTGGTCTCTGAAAATGATTTTAGATTTTTCAGGCTGATGTACCTCTTGGCTCCTATGACATATATGCACCTACAATTGTCTCCTCATTTCATCTGTTTAAAACTTTCCTAATCATCTTCCTCCCACAGTTTCCACCAAACCTTCTACACTACACACACACACACACACACACACACACACACACACACACACACACACACACACACAAGGGGGTAAAACTTTTAGAGGTAATTTACTGAGTTCACTGACACAAATGAGAGTTTTAAAAAGTACAAAAAACTATTTCAGCATATTTTGGCCAATTTTTATATACTGTTCCCATTTTCTTGCCACCTGCATGAAGCCTACACTACATGTTTTCCATAGACTCCAAAGCTCAACAGTTTGTGTTAGAATGACTTTCTACAGACAACGTTTGGATCAACATCCACAAACTAAAACTGGCTGAGTGTTTAATCAGAGGATCTAGTAGTGATTAATAATTTTGCCACTGGCCAAGATGATAAAAAATAAAAAGAGCAAACTCATTTTATTGTGATCTCAAACTAAATACTTATCTTCTATGTATTTTAAATATCCAAAGAGCAAAAGTACAATTTGAGTTTATTAGTAATTAAAGCAGAACTAATGAATGATTTATTATTAGAATGTTCTAGATACCTTTTCAAAAATATCGATTTCCTTTTTCATCAGAGTTAAATATATAAAAGAAAATTCAAGTCTCATTTATTATCATAACTTGCTCTAGCAATCAAGGTACAAGAAGATTTTCTTATCTTTCTGTCATTTTTTACTGCCGTTAAATTAATTCTTGTAGTATATGTTCTTAATACAATTATCCAAGTTAACTGATGCTTAAAGTTACTACAGCCCAAATTTTTAATATTTTTTCATAATTACTGTTTCTATTACCATGAATCTACTAGACTCAGAAGCTACGTAGACTTTTACTCAGATCCCTTGAAATATGTTCAAAATTATTAATATAAAATATGTATACATAATATAATATACATTAATATACATAAACAATTTTCAAGATGAGACTAGGTCCTAACCAATCACTGTTTAACTCATTTTTCAATACTATTTTACAAGAGCTTCAGGTCACTAGAATTATCTTCATTGACTTGAAAAAGTACATAAGATATATGCTATATCACAGGTCACCAGCAAATAAATACTTAGTTGTACTTAAATGTTTCTGTATTCATATGGCAATATTTATTTAACAAACACTTATACAGCACTTGCTATGCCAAGCACTGTTCTAAGCCTTTTATAACTGTTAATTCTCAAAGCAATCTTATGAGTTAGGTAGTATTATTATCCCCATTTTATAAATGGGGAAACTGCAGGATAAAAGAGGTTAAGTGTCTTGCCCAAGTTCCTATAGCTAGTAAATAGCAAATTCAGAATTTGAACCTAGAAGTCTGGCACCAGAGTATGAGCTCCCTAAGCACTCTGCTAGGCTGCCTGTCAATATGAAAACTTATTTCCTATTTGGAATCTAATTTCAATATAAGGATGTTATAGCTTATAATTAAAAAAACTTTTATCTTTGATATCTAAAATCATGTTGTGGCTGCTTTCATGCAGACACCCAAGGTCTCTCTGACCCCCCACCACCACCCCACTGGCTCCCGTGCACTCCTGCCATGCACCATCCAGCTCTGTGCCTTCTCCTATGGCAGCACTACTATGACTATTGCATATTAAATACTAAGTTTTTTAAGCGCAGGAAATAAGTCTTTTCACAGTTACATCTCCATCATGGTGTACCTGTGCAGATAAAGAATTTTTATAAGTCAAGTGGCAGCCAAAGAGTTAAATTGATTTCTTAGCAAATTTTGACACCTATAATAAATACCTTCTCTTACCCATGGGTATAGGTACCCATTCGAATTTTAAAATTAGCAAGTGTGAAAACAGGCTTGTGATTTGAAGGAAATTATACCGCAGAAGGAAGTTAATGGATGGTTCCATCTTGGCATAGTGCTTTCAAAATTGGGGGAAGGGGGGGTGAACTTAAAAACACTAAATTCCTTGTTTGAAGAAGTGCCAGCACAGCTGAACTGAACATTTCAAACTAAAAGTCAAGGAATATATACCAAGCTACTATAACAAAACACCTCCATCGAAACCTCGCAGCAAGTAAACAATAGCCAGCTAGCACATAGCTCTCCACGAGAAATACATTCTGCATTTTGTGAGAAAGATATCAAAACAATTTGTCAGTTTAACAAAAGATTTAGATACACTATGCTAAAGCCTTTCATGTACCACTTTAGCATTTCCAGGAAAGTTGCTATAGAATCTCTTCAGGTACAATAATTTGAACCTAACTAAACTTATTAACCAACATAAACTATAACTCTTCTAAAATGTCTACTTCTTTATAAGTAGAAAAATTTGTTAGAAAAGTCCTACTAACTCTTGGAAAATAAAGTTCTCCAGGGAAATGGTGATTTATTTGCTTTCATTCAGTAACATTCACGTGTCAAATTGTTAATTATGTACCTATTATGTGCTAGGTACTCTATTGAGTGTACTTATATGAATCATTTTTTCTGCTAATAAAACCATATTTTCTAACTGGGTTAGTAATTCCAAGATTTTGTCAAATTTAAAAGCATTAGATAGTGATTTCTTTGTATGCATGAGAAAGAAGAACAGAATTTAGTTGACAAATAATTCTATATTTTATCTCAGATGGCAGGAACATACATATGTATATATCAGATTATACATGTAGTTTGAGTGTTCTGATTAACTGTTCGTTTTGCATTTTTGTCTAATTTGATCAGCCAATTCACTGAAACAGTGGCTTTGCATTTAGATAGGGCTGGTCGTAGATCCGTAAGATAAGAGAGCCATGCAGCTCCACAAGATCAACTCTCTCCTAGACCACAGCTACTGAAGATAAGGACCAGGACATCCGTAGCTCGGAAGCTGCATATATTTCCTACACAGACTGTGCATCCATATATGGTAGTTTGAATGAATGAGTAACCCCATATAATCTCTCTCAAACACATATAACTATTTCCCATTTATAAAAATTTTCAGAGGTACCAAACATGAAGATGGCTATTTTGTCACTACTTTATAATATTAACTCTTCCTATATGCAGAGCTCATATCAAGGTTCTTTAGGAAAAATAATTTAAAACTAACTAGATTATTTAACCTAAGACAAGCTATAACTTTACTAGCAACTACTAATTTCAGTGAGACTTTCTTAATTCTCTCAGCTTTTCATCACTGATTGTTTGGGTTTTGCTTCTTACTTTTCTCATCTTTTAGGCAATTCTGATTATTAAGTTAGAGGTTAACAAAATAATAAATTATAAGTCTGCTTATTGGTATCATCTTAAATTCTCTCAACAATGCACGATTATACAAGCTTATTTTCTTTTTATAACTTCATAATGCCATAATATGAAATTTGCACCTCCAATCATGCTGTCCAGTACCTTTTCTACTATAATACCTTTTTGCCTTTTCTCTTAACTAAACTGTTAGCTAGAGCAGAGTCCAGGTTCCTGTCTCCCTTTCTTGCTCTCCTCCTGACAGGATGCAGACTACTGAATCCATTCCAGGGGCATGTTTGAGAAAGATAATATAGTACTGCAACAACAGAGGATAAGAGGCAGAGAAAAGCATCCCAAAGCCCTCTGCTGCAAAACTGAATTAGAACTTCTAAAAGAAGTGAAACATTCTCCTTTATTCTTTCTATCTCGATCTTCACCTTTAACATTTATTCATAATGAAATTCCACTCATGCTAAATTGACAACGGTGGCATTATGTAATATTCATTGCATCAGACACTGTTATTTGGCCAATCAAAGAGCCATTCCTGGCCCCAGCCACCTTCTTCTGTGGTTAGGAACACTAACGCTTACTTTCCTTGCTTAGACTGCAACCAGGGGTGCCCATGAGACCTAGTTCTGGCTGGCATTACCACCTTTCCCTTCTTCCAGTCCTGAACATAGGAAGCCTGGACCTGCATTGTGCATTTTGCAATCATGAAGAAAAAAGTACGAAAATGAAAAGCCAGCTTGTTGGGAACAGCGAAACAGGAGATAACATAGTATTATCAAGCAACTAGACTACAGCAAGCAATCACCTACCTTCAGAAGCTTGATGTGAGAAAAAAAAATGTTGGTTTGTGGAAGCTACTATTACAGCCAAATGCTCTCCAACTGAGATGCTGGTTAAGATAGTCATGAATCTCAGTTCTGCCTTTTACTAACTGTGTAACCTTGGGCAAGTTACTAAACATCTCTAAACTTCAGTTTCTCATCTGTAAAGTGAGCATAAGTGCAATTGCTAACATAGAATTGCTGTGAATTACTATGAGAAATATAGGCTAACACAGGTAAAGTAATTGACATTAAACTTGGCACATAGTATTACTCTCAAACATTAAAGACACTAAAATATAAACTCTTGGGAATATTTTTAAGGTAAATGTTGCTTCTTTCCCCTTCAAATAATTGCATATAAAACTTAAATATTTAGAGTGGTAGAGAATTCAATTCTATAAAATAATCCTCTATGTATCTTTTAGGTCAGGACATCTACAATCAGCAGTAAAACATATAAATATGCTATTCATGTGTGATTAAATTAGGTGATGCAAATATCAACTAATAATTTGTATAATTTAAATTTTTATATCGTTGTAATTATTGTCCCAGAAAATACACTATTTCCTAAAAGTACAGAAATAGACTGAAGTGGCTTGCAGAAACCCCAAAACTTTCTCACCACCTCACTCAGAAACCGAAGGCACTGTGAATCTTTAGTTTTTCATTTTTTAGGTGATTTTCGGGACATTCCACCATTTCTCTTGGATTGTGAAGAAAACAGCAGGTCTCTAGTTTTCATTTTTGTTTTTGTCATAAGCATTTTAGCTTCATTTCAACAAGATCATCATTCCAATTATTTCTCTTTGGAAGCTTATCTTGCAAGGCCAATAAAAGATTGTGTTCCCAAGTCTAGTGACTCCATTTTTAACTTTCTATTAAGCCTCTTAAAGGTAGGTATTTATTCCAATTAAAAATGTAAAAGGTAGGCCCTTTTATGAAATAGCTTTTTTATTAATTCAAAAAGAGATCATTATTTATACTTCTAAATACTTTCTAATAAGATTTGAGTTGATTTACAATGAAAGACATAACTAGATTAAGATTGTTAAAATAAATCAAAACATACCAAAGCACTGGAAAAGAGGATGCAAACATAAAAATCATCATTTTTGTATTTACGCACGAAATTTAGCTTTGAGCTACCATGAAATGAAGCGAAAATGGAAATACAGTTGATTAAGCAATTCTCATTACCTTATAGAGCAGATCTATAATACTTTTATAAACTAATTCTAAGTTTCTAATGTGATTTTAGTACTAAATTCCAGTAGTAGGAATTTATCTTATGGGCCCTTCCTCAGGACAATTGAGTTTCATAATAGACAGTATTTTTATCAATGAGGTTCAGTGGCTGCTTTGAGCCTAAATAAAAGTCAATAGAATAATATTATATCAGTAATTTTTAAATTATCCTTAGCCATGGAAAATAAAATATTATGCAGCAACTTAGTATATGCAATATATAAATAAAAACTTGTCTAATTAAAACAAATGTAAAGGGACTGAAACTGCTGTAACTACTAATTACAGAATCTGAGTAAGAAAAGGGCCTGTGTAGCCAATAACCTGATCATATGAGTTACAAATATAGAAACGCAAATACGATGTCCCACAGCTAATATCACACTTAATGGTGAAAGACTGCATGCTCTCTCCATAAGACTGGGACAAAGTAAAGATATCTACTCACATCACTTCCTTTGAACATTGTGCAGGAGGTCCCAGCTAGTACAATAGGGAAGAAAATATAAGGCATACAGATAGGAAAGGTAGAAACAAAACTCTTTATTCACAGACAACTTGATTGGATATGCAAAAAATCTTAAGACTCCACCAAAAAAAAAAAGTTACTAGAAGTCACTAGAAGGCACTAGAATTAATGTTAATTGAGCAAGTTTACAGGTTTCAAGCTCAATAGACAAAAATCATTTGTATTTTATGTATAATTGAAAATTAAATGGAAAATACATTTATAATAGCATCAAAAATATAAAATACTAAGTAATAAATTTAACAAAATGTGAGCAAAGATAATGCATTTAGAACAAAATATTATTGAGAAAAATTAAAGCAGACTTAGATAAGGAGATTGTTGTGTACTTAACAGTATCCTGCTAAACTTGAAGCCCTACCTCCAATGAGGTAGTATTTGGAGATGGGACATTTGCGAGGTAACTAAATTTAGATGAGTGGAGCCCTCATGATGAGACTACCTTATGGGGTCCCTATAAGAAGAGACACAGAGAGCTTACCTCTCCCTCTCTCCCTTTACACACACACACACACACACAAGAGGTCATGTGAGCACATAGCAAGATAAGGGTCACCTATAAGTCAAGAGAGAAGCTTCAGTATGAAATTTACTTGGCTGCTTCCTTGATCTTAAACTTCCCCACTTCTAGAACTATGAAAAACATTTAGTTTATTAAGTCACCCAGTCTATGGCATTTTGTTATTGGCAGCCCAAGCTAAGGCAAAGATATACCATATTTATAAATCAGAAGACAATATTGTTACAATATTAATTCACTCTAAATTATTCTACAAATTCAGCATGATCCCAAATAAAAATCCCAGCAGGCTCATATGGTCCAGCAATTTCACTCCTAGATATATACCCAAAATAATTGAAAACAGGGACTCAAATGAATATTGCAGTATTATTAACAATAGACAAAAGGTAGAAACTCTGTCCATCTGTCTATCAACAGATAAATGGATAAATAAAATGTGGTGTATATATATATCTATATATCTATATATCTATATATAGATATATCTATATATCTATATATAGATATATCTATATATCTATATATCTATATATCTATATATAGATATATAGATATATAGATATATCTATATATACACCATGGAATACTATTGAGCTATAAAAAGGAATGAAGTTCTGATACATGCTACAATATAAATGAAACTTGAAAACATTATGCTAAGTGAAATGAGCCAGGCACAAAAGGATAAATATTGTATGATTTCACTTATATGAAATTCACAGAGACAGAAAGATTAAAAATTGCTAGGGGCTGGAGAGTATTGGGTGTTGCCTCTTAATGGGTACAGAGTTTCTGTTTGGGGTGATGAAAATTTTTGAAAATAGTGCTGATGGTTGCACAACAATGTCAATGTAATTAATGCCACTGAGTTGAATACTTAAAAAATGGTTAAAATGGCAAACTTTATATTATATATTTACCATAATAAATAAAACTTAATTTACAAAAATATCCTACAATATTTTTCATAGAAATCTAGAAGTTGACTGTAAAATATACATGAAAGTATAAAGGACATAGTAAAGCCAAAATCATTTTGAAAAGAGGAACTAAGGTAAAGACTTACATACCTGAGCTGAAGGTTCACTATACTGCTACAATAATCAAGACAGTATACAATTGGTGTGGAGAAGTGTAGGTATATAGGTCAATGGGATTTAATAGTGTCTAGAATTGGGTTCATATTATTTCAATTAATTACTGGCACAGTACCAAGGTAAATGAATAAGAAGAGAAGTCTCTTCAGTGAACGGTATAGAACATTTGTATATGTACATGAATAAATAAACTTTGACATTTCCTTACATAATACATAAAATTAATTCAAAATGAATCATAGACTTAAATATAAAGACTAAACCTATAAGTCTCCTAAAAGGAGAACACTGCAAAAACTCAAAATTGATTAATTAAATTTTACCAAAATTAAATCTAATCTTCACAAGTTCCATTAAGAAAATGAAAAGATAGGACACAAACTGGGAGGAAAGGGGATAAATTGTTTCATGTATATACATATATACACATATGCAAATATGTGTGGGTATATATATACATATATATATGAGTATATATGTATATATGTATGAATTCATATATATATATATATATCAATTGACATGTGTGTGGATACAAGGCCTTATATCCAGAACTTAATAATCTAAACTAAATAACAAGAAGATAAAAACTCATTTAAAAAATTGTCCAAAGATTTGAACAGATGCTTTATAAAAGAAAATATACAAATGACCACTAAGTACATAAAAAATTTCACAACTACATTAGTCAACAGGAAAATGCAAATTTAAACTATGTTAAGATACCATTACAAACCCATTGGTTAAAAATAAAAATTAAAGTTAAAAATAAAAATTAAATTTAAAAATAAAAATTAAACTAGAGCATATGGAAATCTCATAACAATGCTGGTGGGAAAGTAAAATGGTGCAACTATTTTTAAAAGCAGTTTGACAGATCCTTATAAATTTAAACATGTGTCTGTTATGACCCAACAGTCCCAAGAGTAATTAAATCATATGCCTACCTGGGCTTCCGGTCATGATGGCAGAGTAGATAAATGCTGTGCTTGCCTCCTCTCACAACCACATCAAAATTACAACTAAACTACAGAATAGCCATCATTGGAAGTTGCCTGAAGTCTAGTTGAACAGAAGTCCTACAATGGGGAACACAAAGAAGAGGCCACCTAGAGACCAGTAGGAGGGATGGCACGCAAAATGAGCTGGTCCCACACCCGCATGTGATGGTAGATAGTCAGGAGAAATATTTGGCTGTGGAGGTCCCCTCGGAGGAACAAGGGGTCCTGGCCCCACACTGGGCTCCCCAGCGCAGGATTCCAGTGCTGGGAAGAAAAGTCCCCACAACTTCTGGCTGTGAAAACCCACGGAGATTGTGGCTGAGTAAGACAGACTGAGGGAGCCACAGACATTCCACTTAAAGGGCCCACATAGACTTGCCACTGCCAGACTCACTTGCTCTGGCACTGGGGCAGCAGCTTAAAAGGCACAAGGGACATATGGAGAGGAACTGAGTTGTCTGGCTTCAGGGCGAGGGCTGAGGGGCAGCTTTCTCCCAGACGGAAGTGCTAGCAGAGGGCATTGTTCTTTTGTTGAGCTCTCCTCTACGCAGGTTGCAGACCCAGGTGAGTGCCATATCTGAGTCTCCATCAATGTAGCTAACACTGGGGGCTTCATTCTGGTGATTCCCTGAGACTCCACCCCTCCCAACATGTGGGCCCAGTGAATTTTCCATACAAACACCCTGTCTTGGCTCATGCTGCAGACCTTCCTAAAATCTCTCAAAGGTTCACAAAACCTAAACAAGCAGCATCTGGCCTTGGCATACCCTGTAACTCTTGGGGAGCAGCCCTAAAACCGGCACTAGCAGCAGCTGGCTTCAGTTTGTGGCTTGGCCTCTCAATGCACTTCGAAGCCCAGCTTGGGTGGCAGCCATCTACTGATTGCTTGGTGGCTTAGGCTAGGTAGTCCTGAGCGGGGCACCAGCTGCAGCTTAACTTAGCCTGCGGCAGGGCCCCTCATAGAAAGCCCTAGCTTACACGTCCAGTGGCCAACTTTGGTCTAAGCTGGAGAACCACTTGGGTCACATCTGAGGATGAAACACCCAAAGCGAAGACAGAGAAGGCACCAGAGCCCTGCTAAAGCAAATCTTGTGATGTAGGATCAGCCCCAGCACAATGGTTCCTCCTCTGGTCATGGCCAGTCATCACAACCAATCAGTCTGAGGATTAATCCCTCCCACTGATAAGCAAACAGCAACCAAGGCTCAACTATAAGAGGAAGGTACACATAACCCAGACATACCTGGAGCACCCAGCTCAGGTGACCAGAGAAACCTGTGCCACTGGGACCCACAGCACACCTACTACATAAGGCCACTCTACTAAGACTGGGAGACATAGCAGCTCTACCTAATACATAGAAATAAACACAGCAAAAATGGGGAGACAAAAAAAAAAAAGTCCCAAATAAAAGAACAGAACAAAGCTCCAGAAAAAGAACTCGACAAAATGGAGACAAGCAATCCACCAGATGCAGAGTTCAAAACACTGGGGAAGAGTAGATAAACTCAGTGAGAACTTTAACGAATAGACAGAAAACAAACTTGAAGATAGAAAACATAAAAAAGAATCAGTCAGAAATGAAGAATACGATAACCGAAATGAAGAATACATTAGTGGGAATCAATAGTAGATTAGATGAAGTGGAAGATCAAATCAGTGATTTAGAAGATAAAGTAGTAGAAAACACCCAAACAGAACAGCAACAAGAAAAAAAGAATCCAAAAAAATGAGAATAGCTTAAGGGGCCTCTGGGACAACATCGAGCCTACCAACATTCACACCATAGGGGTACTGGAAGAAGAGAGAGAGCAGAGAATTGAAAATCTATTTCAAAAATTAATGACCTGAAAACTTCCCAGGAAGTGCAGAGAGTCTCAAACAAGATAAACCCAAAGAGGCCCACATCAAGATATATCATAATTAAAATGTCAAAGCTTAAAAACAAAGAGAGCATCTTAAAAGCAGCAAGAGAAAGGCAATTATTTACCTACAAGGGAGCTCCCATTAGACTGTCAGCTGATTTCTCCGCAGAAACTTTGCAGGTCAGAGGGATTGGCATGAAATATTCAAAATGATGAAAAGCAAGGACTTCCAACTAAGATTACCCAGAAAAGCTAGCATTTAGAATCAAAGGAAAGATAAAGAACTCCCAAACAAGAAAAAGCTAAAGGAATTCATCACCACCAAACCAGTGTTACAAGGAATATTAAAGGGACGGAGGAAGGGATGGGGGACGAAGGGGGAGGAGGAGGAGGATATTTCATGCAAATCGAAATTTAAAAAAAGAAGGGATAATAATACTCATACCAGATGAAATAAACTTTAAAAGAAAGGCTATAATAAGAGATAAAGAAGGACCCAGTGATTCCACTTTGGGGTATTTCCCCAAAGAAACCCAAAACACTAATTCAAAAAGACATATGCATCCATATGTTTATCACAGTATTATCTACAATATCTAAGATATAAAAGCATCTTAAGTGTCTATCAATAGGTGAATGGATACAGAAGTGGTACACATATACAATGGAATATTACTCAGCCATAAAAAGAATGAAATCTTGCCATCTGCAACAACATGAATAGACCTAGAAGGTATTATGCTGGGAAGAGTAAGTCAGATGAGAAAGGCAAATGTTTTATGTTTTATGACATCTGGAGAACAGGATAAACAAACAACAGAAATAAGATAGATACAGAGAACATATTGATAGTTGTCAGATAGGTGGTAGAAAATGGTGAAGAATGAGGGGATTAAGAGGTACAAACTGGTAGTTACAAAATAGTCGTGGGGATGTAAGTATGGCATGGGAAATACAGTCAGCAATATAACTATGTATGGTGTCAGATGAGTACTGGATTTATCAGGGTAATCACCTCATAAGTTCTTTAAATGTCTAATCACTGTGTAGGACACCTAAAACTAATATAACATTGTATGTCAACTATAATTGAAATATATATATAAATTAAATCAAATGTCTACCCTATATAAACAATCATAGCAGATTTATTCATAATAGCCAAAAGGAAAAAAAAGTTTGAGAATAAACAGAATTCAGAGTCACTGGCAGCACCAGAGGCAATCCCTCATGCTGAGCTGGGAAATGTCCACATTCTTCTCCACCATCAGTGTACATATCCAACGTAAACAGCTCAGGAGCCAGGAGAATGACTATGTGGCATCTTACTCCTATAGGAAGGCAGCTGCTCTTGGCAGTGGTTACTTAGGACAGGACTCAGAAACCTTTGCCATGGCCAGCCCACCAGAAGGTATATTTTTAGTAAACTATTTTATGTGTGAGTGATAATAGGATGTTTGTGCATTTTTGTCATTTCTATTGCCTCCCTAACTAGAACAGACCTCTAATTCTCAATCTCCCACCTCTAAGATAATCCCTTAGGAATTTTTTTCAGAAATCCTAGTTTTCAACCAGAAGTGGTTTTAAAACATTGAAAGTACAACTAAAGTGGTGGTTTATCTATTCTCATTTGCACAGATGAATATTCATTCTGCAACTTTTCTAAATTTCTTAATAAAGCTCAGGCAACTTTTAATATTAATATGAATATTAATATTATAGTCCTCAAACATTTCATGTTCTTAACCCAAATCCTCAAAGGACTATGGTAGGCCTGGAATTAGGGTCCAAGGATCTGCATTTAACACCTCCTTCATGGTTCCATTACAAGTAGACTTCAAACATAGTTTGAGAAACACTGTTTCATTGTTCTGCCAGAGACATTTTTCAGTCTTCCAATTACATTGAAGTGAGTTTACAAACAGGCTAGATAATAATCAAATATATAACCAAAGTTAATTTAATCACTATCTACTTTCTTCAAAATGTTCATTATGAAAATTTAACACAATTATTTTTCCATGGGGCAATGTATAAGTCATTTGTTGATCTTGCTTCTGTTAAACAAATTTTAAATACGAGTGGTATTGATTCTATAAATGGCAACATCCTAGGAAAACAGCCCATCTTTAAATTTGACTCCTAGAGTATGGTGACACAGATTGCTTTTAAAAAAAAAAAAAAAAAAAAAACCATGAAATAGCTTGCTGCTATAGATCAAATTTCTTCTGAGAAAAGGTGTGAACTCCTACAGGTGGCATCCAGATGGGGAATTAGTTCCTTCCCACCACATGAGAAAATCTATAAAACCTCTTCCACAACAGTGGAAGAAAGGGAAGATGATTTGTGACAAGAAATTTTGCAACATGTGCATTCAGAATACTGCTGCTCTTGGGAGTGATCCACTTCATGTGTAACTGTGTAGTGTCAAATAGAACAGATAATTAAACTACAGAAATTGAGTTGATGGAGAAGTAATATGCCAAAGTCTAAACTTGGAACAACAGTAAACTGACAATTTTCCACAATGTATGCTTTTCGTTTTGAAAATAACCAATCCAACAGAAGGCAACATGAGTCTGCATGGGTAAATGAAAGGGAACTGGGATGATAACAGATAATCAACCGCAACCAGCCAGAGAGACACCTTCTTAGCCTCTCATGGTTAAGAGTGTCACCAACACTTTAATGAGTGGAGTTGACAGTTAACTCCTGAACAACATGTAGTTATTGTTAGATTTCAAACTCCCAGGAGCTTCCTAGGTATAATCTGAAGCCATCCCCCATACACGAAAGGCAGTGAGAGACTGAAGCAAGTGGCTGATCACTCCAGATTGGTAGCTGGCAGGTTTCATAAGCAAGGAAACTTGCTTATGAAGTTTGTCTTGGGGGACCGTAAGGTGAATAGTTTTCCACACTCACCCACCAGAATCTTCAAGTTTACAAAGAGGACTTAAGTGGGTTCAGTTATACACACGGTAGGCCTTAACGGGGTTTAGTCACATACCCAGTCCAGATAGTCTCATCATCTCATTACTATCTACAGGCTGTGTCCTTTGGCAGATTCTAGCATGGGGACAACAAGCAAAGCAGAGAACACATTCCAAACATAGGGGAGAAAATGGGGAGCCTCTAGTTTCCCAGGTCCAGCTGAAGAGTCAAACCAGTGGTCACATCTTCTTGATGACCTTCCCCAAATTATAACAGTATGTAATTTATTTTAAATTTTTCTTTAGATATGCCTAAATTAATTAACTATTTAGTTCAGTTTAAACAGTTTATTTGACAGGATGTCACCCCTAGTTCTCAGCAAATTCTTTTAAGAATTTGATAACCATATGTATTACTAAGAAAAGGTATTCGAAATAGGTGAATCCCATCAACAATTGCAATATGATAAAAGCACCTCTTTTAATTAGTAGTTCTTAACTTTAAAAAAATTAAGAAAATTCACTGAGTGCTTTATTTTATAAAATAAACTATGAGAATATGCATTTAATTAAACAAGCTTAAGAACAAGATAATGGAACAACAAGGATGCAGAAGTAAGGAATCAAAGTGAAGGTCAAAAGAACACCATTAATAAAATAACAAATAAATTAGTAAGATCAAAGAACTGAATAGACAAGGTTGAAAACTGAATTACTCACTAGAGGAAACATTTGAGAAAATCACAGTGAATGTGAGAAAAAATACAGGAACTAAAACAATCATAAGAAAAGTAACATATATAGAAGGCAGAAAAGGTAGAAAACACAATAAATGCAACAGAAAAAGTATTCAAAGATATAGTACAACTAAGCTTCTCTGATATTAAGAGGGGGGTGGAATCAGATTGAAAGGGCAGATGCAATTCCGAGAAAAATTAAGACAATGATTCAGCCACAAGAAAGAGTTTGTTTTTTCCCCCAAACTTCAAGGATGACGAAAAACAACTTAGTTGTCAGTTATTGCTGTCTATTCTTCTATCTATACAAATAAGCATAGAGAGATTTCTAGAATAATGATCATCAAAATTGTAATGATTATTTCTTGAAGGTGGAATTTGAGTACATTTTTCTTTGTACTTTTCTCTATCACTTGTACATTTATAATGAACATGTGTTACTTTTATAAAAGCAATACACTTATTACTAATATAAAGAAAGGAAAGTAGGAAGGGAGGGAGGGAATGAGGAAGGAAAGAGGAAAGGAGGGAAGGAAGGGAGGGAGGAAGGGAGATAAGAAGCAATTGATTTGTCAAAATACTCTTTTATTATTTTCTTAGTTACCTATTCATCAAAAAAAAAAGGAAAGGGGGGAAGAAGAAGAGGAGAAGGAAGAAGAAAAACAGAAAAACCATTTATTTTATATTAATCACAAATCAATTATGTGAATTCTTGGGAATATCTGCTTATACCTGATATATTAGAATTTTACTGTCAGTGATTTGCCTGGTACTTGCCTCTAATTTGAAGTATCTAAAAAAGAATTCCGTCTTTGTAGAGACCCAACTGTGCTGCTGATGAAAAGAGGTCTGTATTCCATAAATATTTACATTTTGCTCCACAAGAGCAGAGAAACAACTTTGTGTGCCTGTTGCTTTCCCACTTTAACAGATTCTACTCAACAAAACTATTGTGGATCATTTTCTACATCTAATTATCTTTCCTACCAGATCTCTAGTAGAATGTCAATTCCCTGAAGACACAGGCTGTGCTTTCTCTTTGTTCCAGATAATGTGTGGCTTTGCATGGTGGGAGTACTAAAAATAAAATATAAAATTGTAAGCTAATTGATGGTTATGATGATGATATTGTTTCAAATCCCTAAGGCTGCCTGTGAACTATCTTGACCAGACATAATCTCCACTAAGTTGCAGATCTAAGTGACATTGCAATTTGCAACAAATCTCTCACAATTATCTACTATCTTCCTAATCACTCACTTGCATTTCATTTAGCTTTTTAGTACCAGCTCATTGCAAACCTCTCTACCACTATGCCAGGCATTATCTTGTTTTATTATTTTATTTTATTTTATTTTACTTTATTTTACTTTTTACTTTTATTTTTATTTTATTTTATTTTATTTTATTTTATTTTGTAACTCAGATATTCCTCATTCTCTTTTTTCCTCTGTGCTCATCTAGCAAAACCCAAACTCTGTTAAAATCCAACTTTCTATCTACTCCTCACTTGCACCCAGCAGGTGAAAAGTGACTGGAGAAAAACATTTACTTGAGCTACCTAATCTTGTATAAACTTTTTAAAAAGAATTTTAAGAAAATTATTTAAAATAAATTTATGACACAAATCTCAAGAAAGACCTCATTACCACCCAGCATTCTTCTATGCTTTCATAGTAAATTCTTTTCTCCTCTTCCAAAAATGTATTTTACATATTTTCTTCTCACCTCAAATCCTCAGTACTCCCTCTGCTTCTCACTCAGCTTATGGCTTGAATCCTATTTCACCGAAAAACTAAAAGCAATCAGAAAAAAAAATCTTCCTCATTTTCCCATCACCAAATCTTCTAACCTAGTTGCATTTGACTCACCCACTCTGTCTTTACTCCCGATATAATGAGTCCTCTCCTTGGTCCATTTAAACCAACTTTCCACAGTACACTGAATGCCATCTCTTCTTATCTATTCAAAATTTTGCTACTGAAATTCTTCTCCTCCTTTTCTGCTTCCTCCTCAGTTTTTCCCTCTCAGCTGAATGCAAACATGCTATAAAAAGTCTCTCGCCTTCAAAAGCAAACAAACAAAACAAACTTCCTTGATCCTATTTCCCCTTCAGCTTCTGCCCATATCTCTGCTGCTCCTTTGGGAAAGAGTGTTTCTATTTGCTCGCATTCGCTCCTTAATTGCCTCCACCACTCCCATGGAGCTGCTCAAATCAAGGTCATTAACAACCTCCATCTTGCCACATCTGTCTAAATTACTCGACCTCTCAAAAGTGTTAACTTAATAGATATTAGCTTTGTTCTTCAATACTTATTTCCCTTGGCTTCTGGTGAAGAACACATTACTGGTTTTCCTCTTAACTTTTCAGCATTTTTTTCTCTGTCTCCAATGCTAACTCTTCTTCCTCTCAATGTTAGCATTCTCCAGAGTTCATTTCATGGTTCTCTTTTCTCCTTTACGTTTATTTTTCCTAGATAATCTCATCTAGTTCCATGGTATTATATAATTACCAACATGATTATTATTCTCAAACCATATAGATATTACATAGTCTCTATATTTCACATTCTAACCGTTGTATTCTATTTCCGAGCTCCCACTTGTGCCCTGCGCTCACAACTCTTGATATCCTGCTATTGTCTATTTAACATCTCCATTAGGATATCTAATAGATCTCCTAAACTAATAGCCAAAGAAAAACTCTTCATTTCAATCTTCAGCAAACTTGAACCACCTCCAATCACCCCCATCTCAGTTACTGACACCACCATTTTCTGTTTTTCAGACCAAAAATCTAAGTGTAACTTTTGATTACTTATAATTCTGATTATCAAATAATTTTAATTATCCTTTTTCCTCAACCCTAATCCAAACCATTCACAAACCTATGGGCTTTTCCTTGAAAATATTGCAAATTTGACATTTATCCTTACCTCCAATGTTATTACCTCAATCCAAACTACATTGTCTCTCATCTAGGCAGCTATACTAGCCTAGTAACATTGTTGCCTCCCTATAATTTCTTCTCCATTAAACAACCAAATTGAACTTTTAAAAAGATGAATTAGATTGTATCATTCCCTTGGTGAAACCTCTAATATGTATCTATTGTCTTTTGATAGAATTTTAACTCCTTACATGGCCCACAGGGTTCCACACGATCTGGACTTTACCTACCACTTGTACTTCATCTCCTGCTCACTCAATTCCAATCACCTCTGCCTTCTTTCCTCCACAAACACACAAAATTTCCACCTCTCTCAGGTCATTTACACATGCTGTTTCCTAGAATTCTCTCCCCTAATATCTTCACATAAGTAAATCCTTAAATCATTCAAATACCTCTTCCAACATCACTGTTATAGAGGGCTTGTCTGACCAGCCTGTGTAAAACATCCCCCACCCCATCTTCCTACTGCTGTTTTTAATTCTGCTTTCTTTTCTTCATAACACTTCTCAATGTCTGAAATTTATACACTTAGTTAATTGTCTCTTTATCTGTTTATTGTCTGTCTTCTCCACTAGAATGTAACCCCTTCAGGTAGGAACTCTGCTGTATTTACTGTTGTATCCCCATGCCTCCTGAAACTAGTACTAGCCTCGTAGAGAGTGCTCATCAGAGCTATTTTCTGAATAAATGAATGGATGGATGGACGGACGGATGGACGGATGGATGGATGGATGGATGGATGGATGGATGGATGGATGGATGGATGGATGGATGAATAAATGTCCTTTGCCTGCTGAAAAACCTGGCTGATTTAGGTCACCATTGGCCCAGGGAAGATGGGGTTTTGACAGTGTTAAGTGATAAGTACTCGGTCTTCCATGTGGGGACAGCATAAACCAGGTGAAATTTCAATGTAGGCAATGCTCAACCTGGTATCATTTAAACTGCTTTCCTATTTTCTAATGTTCCTTCTCCCTCACCCACCAGCATTCAGCATATTCAAGCTGCCTGGTAGCTGTCTATGTGTATACATGACCCATATCAGGCCTCTGTTACCACTAGAGAACTCCTTCATGAAAGCAAGCCTGCTGCAATCACGTCATGGAAAGATTCATTGGTGCCCAAAATGTAGCTGCTCCTATTGTTCATGCCCTATTGTTCAGCCTCCCCAACTCCCTCCCCCGCCCAACCCCCTTCCACCTTTGACAGAGAGTCCTGAAGTCCTGGGCAAGAGAGAATTTGCTGTCTCTACCTAATGATCTTGAGCTGGGACTTTGGTCTTCTCCTGCCTTCAGACCCAGACTGACTTACACCATCAACTGTCCTGGTTCCCAGGCCTTCAGACTTGGACTGGAACTTACACCATGAACCAACCAGTTTCTATGATCATTGTGTAAGCCAATTCTTTATAATAGATCTCTCAATGGATGGATGGATGGATGGATGGATGGATGGATGGATGGATGGATGGATAATAGATAGATAGATAGATAGATAGATAGATAGATAGATAGATAGATAGACAGAGACTTCTACTCTGTTTCTGGAGTATCCTGACTAATACAATAACCTTTTTTTTTCTTTTTCTTTTTTTTCTTTTTTTTTTTTTTTTTTTTTTTGCCTCCTTAGGAGCTCTAGAATCTACTTTCTCAGTGTGAGATGCCTCACAGTGTCAATTCTTTCCTTCTAACAGACCTTCATTGTATTCAGCCAGCCTAAGTCTGTCAACCAGAGTAGATGCTGAGATCCTTTGTATAAGTAGATCCCACCCTTCCCTAAGATTCTATTTCAAAGAAAAACAATTCCAACTTCTCTCTCTAGCAAAGAAGGAAGGCTACAAGCTCCTCATCTCCTTCTTTTCAGGACCATAATTTTCCCCCAAATAATCTCAGAACTATTTGTATAGGATATTAATAAATTGTGGGTTTGTATGGCAGCTATAACATTTGTTTTCACTTACGAGAATGGGTTGCCATTTTCAATCATCACTCGCACCTTTTAAAAAAAATAGAGACTACATTGATCACTCATGACTGCAGGAGAGATCTTATCTCAATATGAGTGATAAAAATATAAGGGCTTCTAGTGCGATTTTATTCTCTATTTCTTAAAAAATGTTAATCCTCCCATAAGAAAACATTTTATCCTTTAGGAAAGAATTCTTGATTCTTCCAATAACTTTGCTTTATTTTATATTAATAACTTTTTTCATTAGTTTTACTATTAACTTTTGGCTTCTAGCAATGTTTTATCACTAGTGAATTCTTTCAGACAACCATAGGGTAATATAGTAAGAATTAACATCTTAATAAAAGAGAATAACTTTTTTGCTTTCCTATAAAGTTCAAGACCAAGATAATTTTCTTACAATCATAGTTAAGAAAAGGTTTTTCATGGCTTTTATAAAGACTCCAAGTGAAACTGTCTTAAATTATGTTATCAAGTGTCTTCTTAACACAAATCCTATACACATGACTATTGCTTAAGCAACTCCAACATGATTAGAGAACTCAGAAGTCAAAGATGTTCCAATCCAGAATTAATTATAACGGAGCTATTGTTAAAGTCTTTAATTTCCAGTCGCTGCCACAGATTTAACAAAGTTCAGAGCATTTCCAGGCTTCTACATTGCCATAAAACATGTAGTTATACCTAAAGGAGTCACTTCACCAAAATTCTTTTAAATTTACAATAGGTACCAAGTGTTTGAAGATCACCTTCACTGCTTGTCAAGATTAATTGTTTCTTTGGCTTTTATCTGAAATTATAAAGACAATGAACGAAGATAGACAAGAAAGCAAAGGAAGTCAAACTAAGAGGTACGATCCCTACCAGTCCTCTTCATTTTTATCTTTCAGGCAGAGGTTTTAAAGATGTATTTGATTTTATAATACAAAGCAGAAATGGCTTCTTTCTGGAATTCCTCATGTAGGTTTAAATATCTAGATAGGGTTGAATATAACCTTTTAAAGTTAACATGATATATGGGAAGAATTGTAACTGTAACCCTCATCTTGCTACACTTTGCATCTAACTGATTCAAATAATGAGCTTCCTCTTTAAAAACCTTAAAAACATTTATCCATAAGGACATGAAGGAAGAGGATTAACAGGCTAAATTTCAAATGTCTACATTTTAAAACAAATTCATGCTTATAAATACAGCACTATAAAATTCTTCTGTGTGCCCTGAAACCTGGGTGCTATAATTGCCTGCACTGTATTTGTGAAAAGTATGTGCTATTTTCTAAATTATTTAAAACTATTTGCATTTTATGTTGAAATTTAAACTCTCAGTGTTTGTTTAGATTAACTTTAAAAATAGAACTCTTACCTAAGCCTTGTTTTTGTCTTGTAATAGCATTTATTCTTAATTTATTTTAATATAATTAATAGTATAAAATCAATTTTCAAACATTCAAACATTTAAAAAACAACCTCTGTTCTCATTTGTTATGAAGAATCAATCATTGGTCATGAGAGTGTTTGCCATGTAATTGTAGGTTGCCTTCTATGCAGCATAAGTAAAGAAAGAGTATATCCACTGCTAATGCAAAAAAACTTTTCTGTCTTTCAAATATATTTCTACCTACATCAGTGGGACAAATCATTTTTGAAACTCTCATTAGAAAGCATTACATAACACATGTCGCCACTATATGTGCAATTTCTAAATCATATCTTTCATTTGCCTTTTTTTGCTTAAATTTGCCAGGCTGAGTTTGAATCACATAGCTTTTCCTGAAGTGACGGGAAAGACAAATGATGCAGAACTGACAAGTTTTCTTTTCTATCTGTGCACAAAATCATTTTGACTTTAATTAAAGTTACTGACCACCAGGGCTTTGACTGAATTGACAGACTATTACTTTACTTGTTAAGAAAATCAATTCTTTCAATCAAGAAGGTAAATCCGATTTTGTTTCAGATACAACCTAAAATGATCTTTATCAATGTTGAGATAACCAGTCCAAAGCAATCATCGCTAAAGAATAAAGTATTTCATAACTTACAAAACTAACATTAACACTTCTCTAACTTGTACCTATGACTATATTAATTTGGAATTTTAATCATTTAGACTTATTCTCTACTGCGTTAATTCCATAAGACACTAAAGTACTAAAATTTTATTCACACATATATCATAACTTCATTGACAATACCTAGAATGACATTCCTTATGAAGCATTAATGATACAGAAAGTATAACCTGATTCAGCATATAGTATTTTCATAGAAAACCGAAGCGTTCTTAATATAACCTACTGGGCAGGAAATAAATTCACGAAAGGAAATGGAAGCTTCAGTCTAATGGTGTTCTTAATTTTGTATGTGTTAAATCAAATGTTTTAAATGAATTTAAAGATGAGGAAAATATGTTTATTTTATCACAAAAATTATAGAGCATTAAAATTTCACAAATTACAGCTCCACTAATTTGGAATTGTGGAAAATCTAGATATTTTTTTCCTTTGCTGAAGTTTATATTAGAACCAGTGTAGAGAGATTATTCTTCTTAAGATTTTTTTCAGCTCATAACATGGCCAGAGACAAAGGCTCGGTTCAGGGTCTATATGTCTCTAACACTTCTCTAACATTTGACAAACTCTCTTTTTAAAAAAATTTATCTCAGGCTCAGTCTTTCTCCAGGCAACAGAAGCCGTCTAAAATTTAATAACACTATTTTCATCACATTATATTTATTTTTATAGTTGCCTTCTGTTTTCAACAGAGGATACTGTTTTTTTATTCACAATACTAATATAAAGTTTTCTCTTTAAATTCAGATTGCAAAGTGAATCAATTTAAAGAAAATATTGTGTAATAACTATACAGGTGGTGAGCAAGTATGTCTAAAAATCATAAAAGTGGTAAAAATGTCTAGATGTTAGGAAGTAAATATGTATATGTATATCTATATACATATATATAAGCATACATTAAAAAATTATGTATGATACTGTAAGAGGCAAATCATCTACTTGGGTAAACAAATTAATTTCAATCTCTTTCCCAATATCTATTTGCATACCATCATGTTAATTCTAAATGACTTCTCTTTACTTATTAAAGTGAGTCCATCAAAACTTTTACTCAACATTTTCATAGCTTATTGTTCAGCACAATAAAAGCTCAAAAGTTACAAAACCAAACCCTTTAGAGAAAAAAGTCTAATTTGAAAACTTCATTCAACAAATGTTTATCAATCACTCATACATCTGACATGTTGAACCAGATTCAGGGAGGGACAAAAAGATTTATGTGTCCGCTCATTAATCAAAAGCTATTTTTTAGTTGCTATAATATTTAAAGCCATTTGATATATAAGATTTTATTAAAGAAAGGCAAAAGGAGAAGGAATATGCAGAGGAAGAGCAAGAAGAGGACAAGAAGGAAAAAGGAGACAGAGAGGGAAATAATTATTAAGCAAGGATCCTGAACTCAAAGAGATTGCCATCTAGTTCATTATTACTTATTACTGCCCTTGAGTTTTTCTTATTGTCCTAGATACTATTTCATTTTCTCACATATTGCCTTTTATTAAAAAAAAAAAGTCAATGTATTATTCAGTCAGAGGTAATATTTAAGAGACATTTTCTTTGAGTGTCAGATTCTATGAAACTCAATAACAAATTCATGGAATACAAAACAACACAACTTTAAACCCACAGCAATGTTTATAAAATTCTGCAGATGTGGCCTCTCACATATTTTTGGTTAAAACAGTGATGCTGCCCCAGAAAGGACTTAAAATTCAGTGAAATAAAGTCACAGTACTCACTCGAACATGTGCATTTACTATGAAAACCCACATGCAAAGCAAGACTTGAGATTTAATTATATAAATTAAAATCATTGGAATAAAGCTGCTGCCCTCCATAAATATGGTGCTTCTAATTTTCACTAGATTTGTACATCTCACTTAGGAGGAATGGGCTCATGATGCCATAATATATTTATTAAACTACTTGCATTTATAGTCTTCCTTTCTTCCTCTTTACTGTGCCTATAGACTATGAAGACTTCTTTAGAAAAAGCAAAATGTATTGTTTTAAGAAAGGGTGGGAGTTTATTTAACATGAAAACGGATTTTGATGTTCAACACCTAAAGGAGATTTTTCATTTCGGATGTACTTACTGAAGGCAGATTTCCAAAATAAGTTTTGTACCATATGTACTCAAACATCACTGTTTTAAAAAATAAAAATCTTAAAGATTAAAAGACTTTCTTCATACCCTAAATTCTGTGTGACAGTATCTTCTGTATTATCTTGGCATGGAATGCCTTCCCAATGCATTTTAACCTGATGATGTAACTGGTATGACTACTCTCTAATCCAGCCTTACATTTGTATTGATGTAATTATATAAATTAAATATAAATATAATTTGCATAATCACTCCTCTCCCCAAAAGGGTTATAAAACAGCTATCAAGCTAGTAAATACAATAGCAGTCATCAGTGAATCAACTTTCATTGTTTTCTTACCTTCAACCCACAGCATGGAAGGAGAGGTAATATTTGGTGTCAAAGAGACTGAGCCAGAAAGCTGGCCCTATAGGAAATGTAGGTTTAGTGATCCAGTCCTGAAATCCTCTGCCCTTCACTGTCATTTCACCAGATTCTGGGGCCAATTCTATTCCCCTTGCCACAAATTAGGGAAATATGGGTCCAAATATTAGCAAACTCCCAGTTCCATCTGACGCCTATCTACTTCACATTCAACAATTGGCACCTGAGCAACTTCTGCTATGGTCAATTCCCACCTGATACCACAATTCTACAATCTCCATCCTTGCCTGTCTTTTCTTCTCATTCAACACTGCCATGGTGTGCCAGGTACTGTGTTAGCAATGGGAAACAAAGAACAAGTCTCTTAGGATAGGGGAACTAACCAGTTCATACGATTTTAGATATTCTGTCTCCTACGGCAGCTTCCTCTAATTTTGGTTCCCATAAAAGTAAAAATATTGTTATTTTTTTCTTAATGTGAAAAATTTTGCAATATTCCATAATTGCAGCTATTTCAGTCTTTAATTCCACTTAAATAGCATTTTCCTGCCTTGTAAGTTATAATGAAAGCTTTCGCTTATCCTTCTTGCAATGTTTTTCCCTTAGTTCTTACTACTGCTTCTACGATGGTCTTGGGTTGATAGCTTCCTTAATTAACTTCTCATCACATAGAATCACTGGTAATTGGAAATGAATACCTCAAACTTATTTTTACTATAAAGCTATTTTTAATATTCCACAAGATGTGCCATTTCTTCTTATTCCTTAAACACTTTTTAAAGTAAAAGAATGTTATTATTTCAGGAAAGAGAAAAAGAGAGCTATCACAAATCTAGGATATTCTTAGGGGTTTGGGTGGTACATTAGTTTCCTATTATTTAGATCTAACATAGCCTCCTGGCAGCCAGAAGGAAAAACACTACTCACGCAATGAGGGTGACAGAGAAAGAAAACAAAAGAGAATCACCGAGGCCATTGGTAAGATAGTGAACTACCTCTAGGCCTCTTATTTCCACAATGTCTATGAAGTAAACAATAAAGATCTCTGTAGTTGGGGTGGCCCCATAGTGTAGTGGTTAGCACGTCTGCTTTACACACAGAAGGCCCATACCCCGGGTGCACCAGGCCCTGCAAGGCACCCTTCCAAGGCGCCCCCCAGGCACCCCATGAGCATGTGGTAGGAGACACCCCATCTTCAGAGATCCAGTTCTTAAGAGGAGATGGCAACAGCCGTAGGTCAGGGGTGGAAATGGAGAGGGGGCAATTAAAGAGGGGGAAAAAAAGATCTCTGTGGTTTGGACCACTTTTAACTAGGAATTCTTTTACCTGAAAGCCTAAACACCCTGTTACAGTCTTAAAGATCTCTATAAGGATAATTTGACTAGTTTGCTGCTTTAGTCAAGGATGGAGGGAGGGAGTCACAAGATGGACCAGATTTCTGGCGATGCCTATTCTGGGCTTCCCAATCAAGTTTCCTCTGACAGTGTTCTTTACTTTGATCTTCTTCAATGAATATAAACTGTCATCCTCTGCTCAGTATCTCAGAACAGCAAAAACATGGAGACTGACACGGTGAACTCACCTCCACCATTTCCCCTGGCCTTGACCCTTAGGTGAGGGTCATTAGCTAATTCACAGAGGAGAAATAAAGGCAGTTGCCCATGGACCAAGGAAAGGTTGTAAACAGAAATGTCCTGGCAAACTGGCCCTCTGTGCATAGGAGTGGATGGAAGGAATCCTTGATGTGCAGCTTTTGCCAGTTTTCATGCTATAAATAATTCCACCATAGATTTCAAACTGCCAACAGTTTAATAACCAACTAAAAAAGATTCCTGAATATTTAACAATCAACTCTGGAAAGTCAGTGCCAGATATTTAATGTTATCACTTTTTTTTCCCTGAGAAACCACTGTGTACCAACAGGAGGCATTGTTAAAGGAAAGTCAAGCACATAAAAATTACAATCAAGCCTTCTCCTCTTAGAGCTTACAGTTCAGCTGCAAGCCCAGCAACATTTATAAGATAGAACCAAAAATCACTTCTAAGGCAACATACTGTACATGTAAATTAACTTAAAGCAAAGTGGCATCTAAATACCTAAAACATAAGGAAAATGAGTACAACAGCCCATCTCATAGGGTGGTTGAAAGGCTTAAATAAAATCACAAATTAGAAGACTCTTGGAGAGTTATAGGCCACTGCAGAAATATAAAGGATCATTCCTCACAGAGTAGAGTGAGTCTAATCAAACAAGGCAACATCTGGATTCCCAGAACATAGTAATTGATGATGACAAGGTCAAAGATGGAAAGGCAGAATGCCTAGGGATACTGGGAAGAAAGAGCAGCATAAAGAGCCCATAAAGACAATGGAGAGAATTGTGTTCACAGAACCAAATTATTTTCTATCACACTACTACTGCCTTTTTCATCCCATTTATTGTGCAACCATGTCCAAGACTTTAACTCCTCTAAATGTCTCAAAAGTTACATCTGCAAAAAAGAAAGAAGAGAGAGACCCAAGGGCTGTTTTTAGGATACTCAGGATAAAACCTAAACAATCTTCAGAATAGGCTTCCTCAGATTCAAGGTCTAACCATGGATGCCTTAGTAGATAAGAAGCATGGTCTTTGGGGCTGAGTTCTGACTCTGCCACTTCTTAGCTAGTGCTTTGTGTAAGTGACTTAAATTCTTGGTGCCTCAGCTTCCTCATAAATAGAGATGGAAGTCTTTAACTCAATGTGGTTTTGCAGATTAAATGAACTAAGGCATCTAAGTTATCTAGTACAACAAATGCCAAGCACATAGTTAAGAATTCAATAGCCGATAGATGCTATTATTATTGATTTTTAAAAATCACATTCAAAATTTGAATTAAAATCTTCTTAAATAAATAGTAAAGAAATAATAGGCAATTAAATTAGTTTTGCCACCTATCTTGAAATGAAATGGTTTCAAATCAGCTAGGAGCTTAACTTCTACCTTTTAAGGAGCTTCTTGTGATTAAAATCCATTGACCAGTAGCAAGAAAATGGCTTAATACTTCATGTACATCCAATATGGAAGGGAAGAAAGAAGAGAGAGACCAAGGAAGAGAGAGCTATAGTCTTTCTGACCCTCCAACACTTGTCTCCTCCTACATGATCATCCTGAGACCCATTTCTGTGGCCAGAGGGTTAGGATATGCTGATTGGCTAGAGTTGGGATGTTTGAAAAATTAGAGATCCTAGTGGGAAAAGGAAAGAAGGGAGGTGGATACTAGGCAGGTGACCTACAAATGACCCTATAATTTCAAAACCACTTTCTTTACTCATCTGTTGACCTCAAACCATAAGATACATGTCTATTGTCTATTCAAAAATAGACATGATTTGCACTTTGACTGCTTATAATTCTGGTTAATACCATATTGTAATAAAAACATGATGTTGGCTGCTGTCCACTCTTGCCCTTGGATTTTCTACCTCCATAAAAATGGTAGAGAAAGAGAAAATTCCTTATAAACGGAATACTTTACTAACTTCAATATTAATCATTACTGTATTTTTTGATAGAGCTAATTTTCCTATTTCACTATAGAAGGTTAGTTGGATATATAACAAAACACCAACTCAACCAGTTAAAAAGGAAAAAAACTTAAATAGTTTTACTGCTAAATAATGAATGACAACCCATTTGAGTGATTTTAGTCTAAATGACTGCCCGAATTATAACTTCTTGTTATGTGACATCCATGAAGATGAAATCCTCCTAGAAAAGATCAGGTCCATATTTCTTGTATCTTTCACATGCATTTTACTCACTGTTTTTGTCATACAAACAAGCTTAAATCTTTGACTTAGCACTATCCCAGTTCCCAAGCCTCACGTTTCTCTTTATGACAGTAGCTTTCTATTATCATGATGGATGAAAATCCAAATAATATTTACTCTATCCTATTGGAAAAAACATGAAAGTGTCCAGAGGAGAAAAATCTCTACAAGTAATAAATGAAATACATCCGCCAATAAAAAGGAATAGAATCTTGGTCCCCGGTCTCCTTTTGGAGCACCACGCCTCCCATCAAAGTAAGACTATGGCAGAAATCTAAACATGGCCTTAATTCATACATCCCAATGTGAGAGACATTGAAAGAACCAGAATTAGCTGAAATAAATTTGAAAGAAAACAAATTCTTCATAGATCCCTTATAGGACACATTTCTCTGTATGTAATCCCCATAATCCAATGGATTCTTGAATGACAAAGCAAGGGAAAAGGTATAAAGTCAGGGAAATTGAGAGTGATGTGAGCCTGTTATTGATACCAGCTGTGCTTCTTTGCCTCTATGCCCCATATATCTTAACATCTATCTATCAAAAGAACATATCCTAAAGAACAGCATGGTGACAGAGATGAATTTCAATCTGACAAATGCAGTGAACTAAAAAATGAACTATATCATAAACCATTGCTCTTTCTCGATCTAAACAGAAAACAAATTCTGAAGAAACTTACTTTCTCTATGGGAAATAACTAGGGAAATGTGAAAGGTGTTTATTGAATTTCTGAAATACTCCATGGGTAACCAATCTAAAACCATGCAGAAATTAGCCTTTCACAAAATGCTTTAAGAAGTTTTATGTTAAAATGTGGCTTTGTTTGCTCAAAGTGTTTTCAAACACTAGGGGGTTTTTTTCCAACAAATAATGAGTTTTACACTGCAAATGCTGGATACAAAGTTAATCAAATATTTTCCCTTTTCAACCAACCATTTGATATCATGGAGACACTGCCGTATTCATTCATTCATCCAATCTATCCATATGATTCACTATTTTTCTGTAAAAAAAAAAAAGCACATATTGATTAATGAAATTATCTGTCAAGCGATTGTGCTAACTTTTCTAAATTTCATACCTATTAATTTTAATACATTTTCATTAATTTCTGCATTGTGAAATTGATTGAGTGGGGATATCTAATCTTTAAAAAACCCTTTATTGCTTAAACTGTACTTCAGCAGTTTTTTAATACCATTTTGTGATCTTTTCATTAACACTATAAAAGTTGTCTATATCTCCCGTCATGAAATGTACCACTATTTTAAGTAGCTAATCTTCTGAAATTTTACTGCATGATGATCCCAGGTTATCAAATTGATCGTAAAATGGATCATGAGCACCAAAACATGGTGTTTAAATGAGTGTACTGTGATGTGAACTGGCAAAAGCCTCTACTCTGTCTCATGTTTGATGGGGAGCATTTGGTCAATTGACTCCTGTCACATTTGATATTGCCACCTCACATGTGTCAGCACCCAAAAACCTGCACATTGTGTACTACGTGGCAGCAACAAGAATGGAGGAGAGCTAGAGCTATTTGCCGAGGTAAAGAAAAGAGCAACTTCACTATATAAATGATGCAACAAATGATACTAAGATTTCAAGCTTAAATAACAAGAAGAAGATATCACTTTCAGACACTAGAAAATTGAGAGGAGAGCTGATGAGCATGTGAACGAAAAAGGGGTCACATACCAAACCTGACAAGCTCATGGGAGGCCAGCATGGTGACCCTACAAACTCAGAGACCAAAAGTAACCACATAGGATGGTCTGAACATAAAAATTCCTGACTAAAAGTAAGTCATGACAGGTAGTCACTAGGTCTATAGCTTCCTTAACAAAGGTCAATCTTTACCTTAAGTAAGCCTGTCTATAGTTTTTTTGCATCTAAGATAATGTACCTTTGAAATGTCAGAGCAATCTCCTTTTCCAGACATCTCAAGGCACACCCACCTCCCCAGAGCACTAGACCACAGAATCCCTCATTGTTATCTTGTACCCCACTTACCATATCTTTACGATGTATGTGCTAATTATTAACTATCCTGTACCCACCGATGTAAAAGAAGTATGTCTCTCTCCCTCTTCCTTTTAATCCAATCCCAGGGATCTCCCCACTTTGTCTTCTCCTGCCTCTCTAATCTACCACCAATGGATTTCATGTACCCTCTTTATGTCTCCTCCTTGGATTCTAATATATAAAATAAGCTGCAAAACTGTCATTCTCCCAGAACATTTTCTCAATCGTTGACATTTTGCTTCCTGGCAATTGTCATTAGTTTGATTCAAATAAACGCGTAAAAATTCTCTACAGTTTTGGATGTTTCTTACATTGACATTTACTTGACACTGTGAGCAGGGTTCTGAAGAAGCCCATCCAAGACCACTCTGCAGACCTGGAGCCACTGCCAGGTATCAGCAGGGGCCCATTGAGCTCCACCAATTCCCCAGTTTGCATTGGGTGAACTTGGGTGAGTTTTTCTTAGAATTCCGGACCTTCCTGTTTTAAAGTAGGAGGCCCTGACTTTATTTGTGCTTTTCTTTAAAAAGGAAGGAAGGAAGGAAGGAAGGAAGGAAGAAGGAAGAAGAAGAAGGAAAGGAAGGAAGGAAGGAAGAAGGAAGGAAGGAAGGAAGGAAGGAAGGAAGGAAGGAAGGAAGGAAGAAGAAAAAAGAAAAGAAAAGAAAATCCTTGAAGTGGCACTAAAGTTTAAGGGTTGAGCTAACTGAGGCTAAGCATAAGGGATAAGGGTTGGGATAACTCAAGGACAAGAGAAAAAAATGGTGGCTGGTTTTTAATTTTGGCTTTTCAATTGGAGTTGCTTACTGTGAGTCTGAACAACAATCTTTGCTAGATAATGAGAGTCTGAATTCGTTCATTTCTGAAGATAAGGAAATTTACTCTTTTCAACTGGAATTTTAAGCATTTGAGTGACTAAAGAATCTACGCAGAGGTGTCAGAGAGTACCCCTCAAGACAAGTGGGGCCCCATAAGAAATTCTAATACAGTTGTAATTAAATAATGGAATTGCCATGGGACATGCACATAAAGGCTGGTCACCTAGTGCTCCAAGCCCCCACGGCTGTATCAGTCAGCCAGGGAGAGACACCTAAGAGAGTTGGAGCAACTTGGGAGGTGACAGCCCCTTGGAGTCAACCCATAAGCAGCACACTTCAACCCACTACACAGTACCCCTAGAATTGTTCAAACTCTGCAGCTCTGAAAAGAAAACTAAAATTAACACAGGAAATCACACCTCCAAGGCTGACAAGCCTTCACATCTCAGCCCCCATTAATACTCCTGCAGCTGTGCACTTCACAGGGGGACACTACTTGTCATGCTTACAGGAATGGGAAGATTTAACTAAGAGTGACATCAACTTAAGATTGTCAAAATGGAGTTCTTTTGACACCTAATTTTTTTTATTTTTATTTATTTATTTATCTATCTATCTATCTATCTATTTATTTATTTATTTACTTACTTACTTATTTATTTATTTATTTATTTTTTGCACACACCACAGAAAAAAAGAAAAGCCAGCTCTAATATCAAACTGAATAAAGGGGAGGCTTACCTCAACTGGCAAATAGAAGCCTCTGAAACAGAGCACAGAGAGACTTTCTTCTCTCCAGGAAGTTAATAAGAACATTTTAGAGACTGCCTCTGAACTAAAGAAGGCTTCCAAAGCTGCTCCATGCCAGGACCCCACTTTTCCCCCTTCTCCAATTGCTCCTCTGTACCCCTTCATTTGTTGTCCAAACTTACTCTCCTTTCTTCCTCCCACTTCTCCCTCTCTTTCGCTTCTACACCTCCTCTACTGCAACTTTCTACTGATCTAGGGGAGACACAGAATAGAAAACCGGACCAGGATAGACTAGGGAAAAAAAATTCTGACAGCTCCCTTTAGAGAAAAGCCAGTCTCTGGACAAGGAGAACCAGATATGATCTACTCTCCTTGTACTAGGATTAAGGAATCTAACTAGAGATTTCCCTGACCCTCTCCAGGACCCTGATGGGTTTGCAAAGGAATTTGATTTAACTGTTAGAACATATACAGTCCTGGCTATTCTGACCTCTTCCAATTAATATACTTACTGGTTTCTGAGAGCAAAGCAACAGAATTACTAAATAAGGTTTCCTGGGAAACTCTTGTAGAGGAGTCTGTTTTTATTGTAAAAAGTCAAGTCACCTTAAGAAGGATTGTAGAAAATGGAAATGAGATTGAGAAAAAGAAAAGAAACAGTACCAAGCATAGGGCTGCTCTGAGGCCTATGAGAGGGCATTTTCCCTTCTTACTGCTTCTTTAGGAGAAATTGAAATTACCATAAAAGGGAAGACTACTAAGGCTGTTGTAGATACTGGGGCTAATTTATTTGTTCTTAAGTCTGCCCAATTAAGTTGCCCTCACCCTTGGACTAAGCTTCAGTACAATCGGTAGGGACATCTAATCAACCAATGTCTGTTTTTAAGTCAGAATCTGTTCCCTTCCAACTAGGGAATGTTATGGGCAACATACATTTTTACTAGCCAAATCTGCCCCAATTCACCTCATAGGGCTTTCTTAAAACCAATGGTGCCCACATATACTTTTCCCAGAAGAGTAAATATATTTAGAACTAAATAAATCAGATACTGAACCAACTGGGAAAATAATGATTTTAAAGGAATCTCCACAAAAGGAAACTAATCTTGAGACTGACTGAATGTTTGTCACTGGATGTCCCAATGCAACTTTGGGCCTTTTCCAATACCAATATTGACAAAACTAAGTCAGCCACTCCTGTCAAAATAACTACTGACGATACTTGCCCTCTACCTAATATTCAGCAATCCTTAATCCTTTAAGACCTAATGCGCTAGCTGGAATCAAGCCCATTATACTAGATTATTTTAAAAGGTGGCTTATAATTCCATGTACAAGCCCCTGTAATTCTGCTACCCTTCCAGGAAAGAAATCAAATGAAAAAGGATAGAGATCTGTATGGGATCTCATAACTATAAAAATAAAAAATAAAAATAAAAAGACATCCTTTAGTTCCAAATCCAAATATCCTATCACTAGCCATTCCTGTGGACTGCCAATATTTTTCAGTAATAGATTTATATAGTGCCTTTTTCAGCATCCCTGTAGAAAAAGACAGGAAATGCCTCTTTGCTTTCACCTGGGAAGATCGCCAGTTGACTTGGACAGTAATGCCCCAGGGATAGACACAGAGTCCCACCTTTTTCTCTCAGATACTAAAAGCTAATTTGAATGATGTTGAATTTCCCAGAAATTCCCATATGTGGATAATGAACTTTTATGCTCTAAGACATATTAGACTCCCAAGAGGACACAATTTACCTATTATTACAATAGATAAAGGGACATAGAGTATCAAAAACCAAACTTTGATTTTGTATCTTAAGATGGGCAACTAATTAATCCAGGAAAACTTAGAGGAATCTTATCCTTTCCTCTTCCAAAAACAAACAAACAAAATATAGTTTACAGGGTTCCTGGATATGACTGGATGCTGTCACAATTAGGTTCCAAATTTTCCATTAATGGCCCAGCTTCTATGTCATTAAAATCAGATTGACCCGATCCAAGTCAATGGAACCCCAAAGGAAATAAGCTGAAGAAGCTCCAAAGAAACTATTTTCTAAAGCTCCTGCCTTGGGATACCTTCATTATAAAACGTCTTCCTTTTTATACATGAAAATGAAGGAAGTTCTTTAGGAGTTTTAACTTGAAAACTTAGAGACCTTCATAGATCTATAGAATATTATAGTTATCAATTAGACTCAGTAGCCTAAGGACACCCTCCCTGCATGACAGCCATCTCTGCTATAGCCACGTTATGCAAACGAACAGAAGAGATAGTTATGGGCCCTCCTTTATTTATATTCCTCATTCTGTTGAATCTCCACTGAACTCTCAATTCACTCAATACTTCTGTCAGTTAACTGGCTTCTTATGAAGTACTCTTGCTTTCTGTGCCTAATATTACTTTAACTCAATGTAATAGCCTTAATCCAGCAACTTTGCTACCTTCTCTGCAGGATGAAAAACATCTACAATCGCATATTGCTTGCTAACTGCCTTCTTATTCCTTGGTATGATTTACAGGAAACTCCTATTAATAATGCTGACTTAATTTGGTTTATGGATGGATCATATCTGAAAGATGAACAAGGGCATTACTGAGCTAGATACACAATAACTCCCATGGTGGACATAATTGAAGGTTCTTAGTTACCTGAATAAGATCTGCCCAACAAGCTGATTACTTGAACTTAAGCTTGTCAATTGGCCAAAGATCAAATAGCCAATATTACACTGATAGTTGCTGTATCTTTGGTGTAACTCACAATTTTGGAATGCTGTGGAAGTGACATGGCATCTTAACTTCTTCAGGGCATAAAGAATAGAAAACAGGTTGCAGAATTATTAGATGTCATACAGCAACTGAAACGACTGGCAATTATCAAAATTCCAGCACATTCTAAAGCTGCCACCATGGAAGCAAAAGGAAATAATTTAGCTGATGCTGCAGCTAGATAAGCAGCAATAAGCAGCCAAATTATCCAGACCTAAGAATGCTTTCTTCTCCCAATTAAATCAACAAAAGACTTTCTTTTGCAGTTTCAATGGACAGCTACAGAAGGACTAAAAAAGAGAATCTTTCACCCAAGCAACATATGGTTTGGGCCCAATCAGAAACCAGTCTTTCCTATAGGGGCTCAATTGCCTACACTTTAACACGTACATGAGCTAACACATTGGGGTCTTGAGAAGATGATTTCATGGAGTAAACAATATTAGGAGAATCCTTCTCCCACAGTAGCTTATAAACTGTATAGCAGATGTTCTATCTGTCCAAATTATAACCCTGGAAAATCACTCCACAGGTCCCATACATTTCCCACTTCCTTTCAGTCCATTTGAGGTATGGTAATTGGGTTTTATCCAAATGCCACTACCTCAAGGATACAAATATGTATTGGTTATGATTTGTATGCTTTCTCACTGGGTTAACGCATTCCCTTGCAGGAGAGCAACAGCCTTAACAGTAGATAAATTATTACTGGAAAAAAAAATAATTCCCAATTGCGAAAGCCCTGCTGTTACATAGTAACTGAGAGACTCATTTCATTGGGCAAATAATGCAATTCATTTGTAATATTTGGTCTATTTTACAGAAATTTTATTATATTTATCACCCCAGTCCTCTGGATTGGTGAAACACACAAATGGTACAATCAAAACTCCACTAGGTAAATTTTCAGAAGCTTTTAATTTCCCTTACCCAAAATCTCTCCCTATATGGCTCTTCAACCTGAGATCTACTCCTTCTGGTAAACATAGCCTTTCTCCTCATTAAATAGTCACTGGTCACCCTATGCATCTGGATGAAGAGACATATGAACCAAACATTAAAAGGAGACATTCTGCATTATTATTAAGGACTTATTAACCAGCTTAAAGAAATTAATAAATTAATGACTGATTCATTTCACGGCGTGTTCCTGGGAGACAAAGTCTTCAAAAACCACGACTTACAACCAGGATTTTGTCCATTGGTAGAGACAACAATTAAAGACTCTCCAACTTTGTTAAAGGGACCTTATTAGCAGACATTGAATACTCCTTGAGGATGAGAAGCAGCCTAAATCAGAGGTAGACAGTTATCCTAAGACATTGAGAAGGACTGTATACCTACGAATTGATGTTGAACTTAAAAAAACCATTTATTTGATTGTCTTTACCAATCTGCTAATAATATTAGTCATAATAATAGTTATACTTGTTCTTTGGGCTTTTCTAAAAGCTTGTTCTTATATAGCTCAACTGTTAATAACTGCTGAAGGTATATAAGGTAACTTTTGTATTATCAATTATACTTTTTATAGTTCTTCTTTTGAAATTTAGAAAAAATGTTATTGCAGAAGGAAGGAAAGAGATATGTGTATGTTTTTGAGAGAAGTTGAAAGGAAGTAGTTTGTCCTAAAAAGTTGGCTATATCTGAATGAGTGAAAAGAGACAAACTAAGAACAAGGGAAGTTGTAGATTAGTGGAAAAGGTATACTGAGAAAGGAATTTTATGTATAAATGTTAGAATCCAATTATGGGAACGTGCTTACCCCCAACCCAACGAGGACTACTAACTATATTAATTCAGATGGAAGGTGAAGTGGCTAAAAAAAAAAAAGCTTCCTCTACAATGACCGCTGAGGCCCCGGGAATTTACTGATGAAACTCTTACTGTCCTCCTGGCCTCTGAAAATTTTTAGATGGTAATTGTAATTTACACCATTGTGTTCTTACAGCCTTGGCCCCTATAAAACCTTAAAGTTACAATCCCCCATTGCACAACTAACAGGAATCAGATTAATAATGAATGACACTTGGGAAGTAGATGGGCCATATTAAAATAATAACATCAGTAAATGGAAACCATTTCATGGTCAGATTGTAAAAAACCAAAGAGGTGTATAGTGTGCCCTCAGACTATAAGTAAATGTTATACTATATTCAAATTACAGAAAAGTGAGACAGAGAGAAAAACTTGGATCATCATAGCTTGTAGGTTATTCATTCAGAGTTTTTTTCTTTTTGTTCTTAATGAAGGCCCATAAGAGCTGACTGCCTACCATTTTCATGCCTTTGCCTTTTGGAAAAAATTAAGTCTTGACTTCTATCCAAGGTTATGGCCTCACCCCATGCTGAATCATCCAATATTTCAGCAAGATAAATGACGACACAAGACTTCTAGGAATGAGCCTTCCTAGCACCATGGAACCATATTATCCAACCAAAAGGTTGGTCATGAACACAACCTTCAGGCTGATTTATGACCAAAAGAAGAAAGTGTGAATGAAAAGGGGGCCACATACTAAACCTGACAAGGTCAGGGGAGGCCAGTATGGTGACCCTACAAACTCAGAGACCAAAAGTAACCACATAGGAAGATCTGAATAAAAATTCTTAACTAAAAGCAGGTTATGGAAGGTAGTTATATCCTAGGCCTGTGGCTTCCTTGACGAAGGTCAATCTTTACCTAAAGTGATCCTCTCTATGGCCTTAGTGCATCTAAGATAACATATCTTTGAAATGTCAGAGCAATCTCCTTTTTGAGACCCCTCAGGCCACACCCACCCACTAGCACTAGCGCATGAGACCACAGAACTCTTCATTATTATCTTATTACCTGCATGCCATCTCTATTTGCTGTTAATATTAATTATTAACTATCCTATACCCACAAGTGTAAAAGAAGTGTCTCCATTTTACTTTTTATTCAGTCCCAGAGATTTCCCTGCTTTGCTTTTTCCTAACCTCTTAATCTACCACCAATAGATTTCACATAACCCTCCTACATCTTCTCTTTTGATTCTAATGTATAAAATAAGCTGCAAAACTACCACTCTCCAGAGCATTTTCTCAATCCGTTGAGATTTTGCTTCCAATTGAGCCAATTGTCGTCAATTTGGCTCAAATAAACTCATAAAAATTCTATACAAGTCTGGACATTTCTTACGTCAAGAGTAATTTGAAAATTGTTGGGCATGGGGTAATGGAGAGGCATTCTAGTTAAAAAGTCATAGGCAATTGGACGTGGGATACTGAAACCTGAGTAAGAGAAATAAGGTGGAAATGTGGAGTTATGAATAAAGATAATGCCCATGTGAGAGAGAGGAAAAATAATAGAGAAAAATGCAAGGATAGAAAAATATATATATAAATGAATGGATGAATATGAATGAGAGCACTTAAAGAATGCTTAAAGTTACAACAGAAGATGAGGACAAAAAAGAATGCATAGAAAAAAATAAAAGGAAAAACAGCAGGTGAGAGAAGAGCCTTGAAATATATTCATTCGTTCATTATTAATTCATTCAACAAATATTTATTGAGGATCTACTCTGTCCTAGGCACTGTCCTAGGCCAGACTCTAGAGTAGGGGGAAATAGCCAGGTGCAAATAAACACGGCCTCTCCCTTCATGGAGTTTACAGTCTAGTGGAGAAGAAAGCGAGAAGCCAGGCAAATAACAAAATGCTCCCCCTCCACACACCCAGAAAGTAAATATAATTGTGACAAATGATTCGAAAAGAAGAATTAAGAAAAACAAAGTCTAGGTGCTGGGAGCATATATAAAAGGGAACTGCTTAATCTGGTTTAAAGTGCCAGGGAACATTACCCTAAGAAAATGACATTACCTCGAAAATGAATA
>NW_024356249.1:11387149-11472672 GCF_902729225.1 Pteropus medius | reverse complement strand
AGGAAGGAAAATGATAACGAAGTCACGGGGAGCAAAGATATCACAACACTACAGAAGAGAAAAGTAAAACACACAGTGTATAGCAATGAAGAGGCCCATGGTAACTTTTAAGAGGCCTCATTTTCTTCTTTCCTTCTATACTTCCCATTCTAGTCTCGAAAAGCCAAGTATAAGTAGGCAGTACAGAAAATGTTGGAGTAGACACTACTAGATGTTTACCCAGTATCTGTTTACCCATTCTGCCTTACTAAATAGAACCCTAAGTTTTTTAGAATAGCAATGAGTCCAGCTAAAATGCTAATTTTGCCAGCTTGCCTTCCAGCTAGGAGTGACTTTATGACAAATCTGAATAATAAGAGATAAGCAGAATGCTGCTGGGGATTTCTAGAAAGTTTTGCTTTCCTGATAGAACAACAGCTCCTCCCTGTGTAACACCTGGTTTTCTTTTTCCTACCTTGAATGATGCTGTGAGGCTGGAAGTGAAGCAGCCATCTTGTAATGTGAGGCAATCATAAGAATGAAAGCACATATTGAGGCCAATGAAACTGAAAAATAGAGGGTGCCTGGAATTTTAATGACATCTTGGAGCTACTGGACCAATTTCAGACTCTTTACCTATGGGCTTTTTGTTATGTGAGAAAAGCTAATTCCTATTTGGTCAAGCCAATGTAGACCAGTTTTTGTTACTTGCAGTCAAATATAATTCCTCATTGATAGAGGATTGTAGGGGGCTGGGAGGGTTATCATTGTTAAAAGTGATCAAAGTAAAGATGAATGACATGGACAGAAATAGAAACAGAAAACCACTTCCAGTCCCTTTTTTCAATATAGACACTATTATCGCCACAATTACATGGGATAATCAAGTTATACAATAAAATAAGTGCTATCTTATTTAGGATGATGCTTTGGAACTCTAAAAGTTATCCCCAGAAGCTGTTTAACTTTAAACCATGGAAAACCGGTATATTTTAAGACATCTAGTTGTCACGTCATAAAAATTTTCTTTAAAAAAATAAAACATTTTCCATTGTTGTACATTAATCAAGACCATCCAAGGAAGTAACGAAAGTATTCTGAAAACTCCGCCATGTGCTGTGGCAGGTGGTGGACATTTAAATGGCATTATTTATCATAAGTAACATATAAAGGAGGATCTTAAAGTCGCAGATTCCAAAAATGTATGTCAGTTTGGCAGAAGACCAGTGCTTTTTTAGTTATTAAAGCATAAATAGGTTCCCAACATTTTTCTTTTCCTAATTATGCACACTGATTTGTCACGACACTTCCATTTTGAAGGGTATATAAAGTCGGCTCTGTGTAGCTTGACCAGGAACCATTACACTGTCACATTCTATAATGCTGTCCACTGTAGCACGAATTTCACTGTAAAGTGTGTCCAGTCTCAGGCAGCTTTGAAGCCAAAAACCTTAGACTTTGAATCCTATCTCTATTACATTCAAATTGTGTCACTTGAAGCAAGTTATCCAATCTGTCTGAGCTTTGCTTTCCTGAATAACTGTGCTCATGAGTATTAAATGAGATTCTTCATAAACAACACAGTGAACACAGAGGCCTACCACACCGTAAGCTCTCTGAAAACATTGTCTACCTTCTCTTGTGACCATTCCTGTAGTGAACTGCATTTGGGGGATTTTCATGAAAGAAAACAGAAGCAAAAGCTGTTCCTGCAGAACAGATCCCAACCTAATTAAGTGCAACATGAAGAGAGGGTTTTTACTTAAATTCTGATTATAAACACACAGAAGATGGTAAAAATCAATTGTGCCCATTATTGGAACATCATGCAGACCAAAGAGCATTTTAAGGAAGGACTATTTCTATTTTTAAAAGACTAAGTTAGTATTCTGTAATCACAATACGAATCAGGAATCACAGAAAAGAATTTTGAGGACTCGCTCTCCTTGTCCTTTAGGTGTAGGGTGGGGAATATGCCTGGGCAAAGCCCTCAGCAGAGAAGGTTAAGGATGAGGGATGCTTCTGATGAACTGCCATCTCCTCATGACCCTATGACCCATATATTCACAGCTGTCTGTCCCATAGCTGTCCGTCTCCCTCATTTTGAACCAGCACAGAGATACAGCAAATTTCTCTCCTAGGAGAGCATTGGGAGAGCCCCTCACCAAGCGTCATCTACCTAATGAGTCATCTCAATGACTATTTCACTCATTTTAGGGCAGTCTAGCAGGCAAGGGACAGTAAAAGCAAAACATTTGTAAGCAGGACCCTCCTGATAAAATAGCAGTAATATTTCTAGATACTGACAATTTTTTTCTTGTAGGAACTATGAACGGTAACATTTCCTTGGCCAGTCACAAAAATGTCGATTCATTTGTTAATACAAATGAGTTGCCACCTTGGTTCCCACCTAGGAAGGTGGGGGTGGGGAGAGAGAGGAGAACCATCATTATTGCCTTGTAATTATTCAGAGATTTTATTTTATGTTAGAGTGGCCAAATTTGTATTATTCCTTCATTGCCCTAATCATCATCATAAATCAGAAAACAAGAATCTCAATGTCCAATTACCATTCGAAGTAGATACAGGAAGGACATTAAAGCTCCCTTGCTAAGTGGAAGAAAAGGCAACACCACAGAGCTTCCTAAGGGAATGCACACTGTGCTGAAGAGAACATTATTGAAAAAAAGGATAAGCAATTGTGTGATGTACGGTTGCCAACACTTTCTAGTCTTTCGACTTCAGTTCTAAATGCTTACAAGGAATAATACCTTCACATTTCTAAAAGGCTGCTACAGGAGAAAGCCACTTACACCCACTTACATTCACAAGTATTGCAAATACAGCAGTTATGACTTCAAGAAGAGAGGCAGAGACAGAGACCAAGAGAAACAGAGAGATTGAAGTCTTGGCTTCCACACTATAGAGTGCCATGGTCAGTGATGTTTTCCACCAAAACCCTGCCCTGACCAGCAGGCTTAGGGGTCCCACATCTCACCAACATCTTCCTTTAAGGATCCTGAGCTCCAGAATTACTGCAGAGAGAGATTTTTTTGAACGTATATACATTTCTAAGAAATGTAATAAACTCAAACCTAAACTATTAAATTATTTTCTCTCCTTTGTAATTTTTATTTTTCTAATAATAAAGTTAGCAACTAAGGGTTACTAACTTACAGCAAGTCATTTACATATGACTGACCAATTTAGTCACTAAAGCTATATAGCTGTAGATGGTATGAGAACCAAGCCAGCTGTTTGGGCAGTTCAGTCGATGAATCAAAGAGGCAGATCTTCTAATCCTGTGAAATTATACCCAGATTAAATATCCGTAAGTAGATTTTATTTGGGAAAAGGCAACATCCATCTATAAGGCCATTAAGAAATCTGCTATCTGTCATATTTCACACAGGGACCTTAGCTATTCACACAAGACCATTTTTAGAAAACAGATTAATTTTGTCACACAGCTAACAACTCCTAGTTATTAAGTTTGTTGGACTAAATTCACTCAATTTTTAAGATGCTAAATATATTTCAAGATTAGATTCAGATTTGAAAGACTACAACAAAACACAATGAAAAGATATGAGCAATTTTTATCTCTCTGGCTTTCAGAGAATGTTTTTAAATTTTTATTTTCTTCCATTCCAGTTGTGTAATTGAGTTGAATTATGATAAAATGATATGTCATCCAAACCTAACTCCTATGTTTTAGTCAATTAATAATTGGCACAATATTAATTGTACTTACCGATTCCACCTTCTCTGTCTAGGAACTAGCTGGCTCACAGCCCAAACATAATAGTAATTCACATTTAAAACTGCATTTGGATCTTTTTAGAATAATAGCATTTATTACTTTTCTCTGCATTGACGATGTCTTCTTATTCCAGTATAAATTTTATTATGGCTACACAGGTCACAACATGGTAAATATCTGAATTCTAAGTAATCTTGGAAACCACAGTTTTTTAAGTATAGTTCCACTGTAGCCTATAAGGATCTCTGATGTTTGGAAAATTAATCCAAATTTTAATTCATTAAAAAATGGAAAAGTTGATAAAGTATGTAATAGAGTGTCTATTAGAAATGTTGATTTCTAATATAAACCTAAAAAATTTTTTTTTAATTTAAATGACTATAATGGCTCTTTTCTCAGCCCAAAGCACCACAGATTGCTCCCCTCACCCACCTTTGGCAGAGAAAGAGAAATGAAGAGGGATGGGGAAGCGGGGGTCAAGGTAGAACAAAGGATTTAGCCACTGGCAAAGGCAAGTAAGAATAGATCAAGTCCAGTTTTCATGATCATTTCTTCTAAGGAGATAAATGTGAACTGGGAAAGAAAGACATCAGTGACTGAGAATTTTTTTACTTGTCAATAAAATCCCATTGATTTTAATGAGAGAATATTATACTTTCTATAGATTTTCTTTCACCAATCACCTTCACCTCAATTTTACAGCTTTTAAAACCAAACCTAAAAGGCAGAATAGTATTGTGACCTGAATTCAAAACCAAACTCTCCCACTTAATTTCTCTAAGCCTCAATTTCCAAATCTATAAATTGGGAATAATATGTATATCATGATAACACATTTTTAAGTGACTTTCAAAAAGCCTGTCACAAGGTAGGCCCTCAATGCATGATAACAATACAATACTTTAAATATAAAAATATTAACTGACTTTCTAGAAACCCACCCATGTCCCTTACTGTACATGCTACCATTGTGAGCGGCCACACACTTCTATTTGCAGGGTACATTACTCTCTAATACTCAGCAGGAATACTTCTTCTCTGTGTTTTCAGTGGCACTTTTGTTTTCTAAACTATTTTCTTCATAACAGGCTTTCTCTGCTTTTATTACGGGTGTTTTTTCTTTACTTAGAATGTAATTAAAATGTTTATGAACTTTATTTATTCATCCATTATTTAAAGTTTTTTATTATAGCAAACATTTTTAAGTCTTCATTATCAATGAATGCCAACACCTCTCATGCTGTCAGTGGTACTGCATGGTGTCTACGCAAAAGGGACCAACACTAAGTATAATTTCCACCTGTACAGAGAAGAGGGAGGTTGATTTCCAAACCTGAAAACTGGTTTTTAAAGACTAATTTTATTTCTCTTTCCAAATATTCACAACAACTGCTGATATTCTGAAACCTAAAACCATGATTATTTCTCCTTTAAGTTAAACTATTACTCTTACATTTCAAAGGGATGTTAGCTGAGAAGCAATAGGCTTTGATCATTTCATCAAATAAAAACTGTAAAATTGAATTCAAGGAGATAGACTGAAAAAAATCTCCTTGGCTGATGAAAATTTCCAATTTTGAATCCATGGTCATCCCTCATTTAATATTTGCACAGCTCCACAGAATCTTGTTTGCTCATTAAAGTGAGGCACTCCATAAATAGTGGATTCCAATGTGATTTTTCTATGTGTTATAAAATTTCAGAATATTAAGAACCATAACGTCTGAAGGGCATTTTAGAAAAGGATTTGGTAATTTTTCTAAGATGTATTCCTGACAATGCCTGTGACTTCAAAATATCTCTCTATCTAGAGAAGAATATTTCAAGTGTTTCTTCTGATATGAAAATCTTTTCTCCAAGGCTAAGCCTGCAAATAAAGTCATTTTTAGAAAAGATGAAATTTAGTCAAATATGGAATTGGTTTTAAATCATTGCATGGCTAATCATTTGCTTGACTAAACTGATAGTTTGTCATGTCTTTCATTTGGTTATTAACAGCTGCCACCTCTTCTACATCATTTCTGGTGTATATTCTCATGAAGATCAAATAAGGTAAAATTAAAAACATGCCTAACACAAGGTGTGGCACATAGTGAGCCTTCATACATGGCAGCTGTTAATATTTTAATAGCAATTATTTTATAATTGTTATTAAACTGAGGGAGAGAGAAAATGACCTGTCCAGTGTTAGCCAGCAGGACTTTCCACGGTTTTCTGGGGCTTTTCTTCATTCATCATTAATGATGACAACAACAATTGAGATTTAATACTTTTGTGTCTATTTAAATTGAGAAAATAGAGCTAGTTGCTTTTTAATTGGTCTCCATTCCACTCTTGCCCTCATTCTGTCCATTCTCCACACGTCAATCAAAGTCATCGAACATACATCAGAACACGTCCGTCTCCTGACCAAACCCTCCTAAGACTTATCTTTACATCGAGAATAAAATCCACCTTCATCCCATGGCCTACAAGGCCTCGCAGGAACCCGTCCCCAGCCTCGTCTTAGGCCATGTCTTCCTTCCTTCTAGTCATGCTGGTCTTTATGTCTCTTGCCTTGGCCAATCCTATTCCCACCTAAGGGCCTTAGCATCTGCTGATGTCTTTGCCTACAGATCTTACCACTCTTGTCTTTCTTCCTTTCATGAAGATTTTAGCTCAAAGCCAACTTCCTCGGGGCGACCTCACTCATACCCTTACCTAGAAAGCTTCTCCCTCCCGCAATCCCACTGCCCCCTCCATCATACTCTGTGACTCATTCTATTTTTTTTCCTTCGCTTCTGCCAATAATTTTTTTACATAACCCATTTATGGAGCAATCTGCACTTATTGGGATATAAATAGGAAACGCTGCCCTCAACAGTACCATGTCGACTTCCTTTCTCGAGAAGAAACAGGTTCCTCATGGCATCTTGGCCAAACTCCATAGCTTTTCAGCCACTTATGACTGACAGCAGTCTCACTTTGGTATTTAAAACTTGGCCCTCTTTATTTTCAAATACCCATCTCAAAGTTAATTCAAAGCTACTCTCCCTCTTCCCCATCACAGGCCAGACCTTAGGATCTTATGGTAGAGAATGGAGTGAAATCCACTCTTTCACACACTTTGCCTTTCCTTTTTCTCTTTAAATTTCCTACTCTTGTCCCATCAGACACTAGACTCTCAGAGAACCTCAATCTTAACCATCACACCAGGAGAGAAGCTGCACAAGTAAGAGAAAGAAGGAAGAGTTAGCCTCCCTCTCTCTCTTATGCTCACACGCTCTCTCTCTCTCCACCACCCTCCTTTCCTCCTTTCTTCCTTCCTTCCTTCCTTCCTTCCCTTTCTCCCTCTCCCTCTCCCTCTCATTCTGTCTTTTGTTTGACTTCTAGGACATGACAGTATTTTCCCCTATCCTCCTCCCTACCAAAGTGTTATGTTTTTAATTCCACTGTGTGCTAGTTTAGATCAGGAACGGCCTCTCTTTTAGTTCACAGTTCATTTGTTCATTCATTCGCATGAGCACACAGGTATTAGATATTTAGTAAGAGCCAGGCGCTGTGGTAGGCATATGTCTAAACATTTCTTGAACTCTCTTGTATCTTCGACATTCACTTCCTTTTTCTTTTGTAAGTCATGTGTTGTACATGACTGGCAGTCAATATCCTGTCCAAAGACAGTCCACAAGATAGCTAGCCAGAAGTAAACTCTGTTATCTCTGTTTAGCTAAATCTTTATATTTCTGAAAAATAGAGGCGCTAGGCTTGCTCTCAGTGGAAGCAGCTAAAGTTGCTTTATTTTAATAATTAAAATCATATCAATTCTAGACAACTCTGAGAGAGAGGGAATCTCCTTGTCAGGTAAGCTATCGTTTTTTTAATAAACTTTAATTTTTTTAGAACGGCTTTAGGTTCACAGCAAAATTGAGTAGAAAGTACAGAGAGTTCCCACATACCCCCTGCCCCCGCACATGCACAACCTCCCCACTTACATCAAAGAGAATCTTTTGATATGCCTGGACACGTATTGGTGGAAAAAGGTTTTTAGTGTCTTATTCTGATTCAAGATAGTTCTGACTAAGGAATCTGCTGAGATGAGGAGTGGGCTTTTCTGACAGAAGCACCCTCTCCCTACCTTTCCAGGGCAGCAGCCATGACACTTTGTCCTTCCCCCAGTTAAGAGCCCTGAGACTTGGTCCAGCTCCTGCACTTGGCTACTCCTTAAATGACTCCCCAAAAAAGCAGAGGCACACTACCAACTGGAGTCCTCTTGCACACACACCCCTGTTGAGGGCTGCCACTAACCAGGATGGTGTAAGGACTACTCTGTTTTCCTAGGCACACCACACACTCCTGTCCTAGGTTCTGCCAGTGGACTCCAGGGTCTATCTTGAGATACACCTCCCCTAATCTTCAGGGGTACATATCAAACACCCACCCCTTATTCTTTTTAGAGAGGGCTCAGGGATGGAGCCTTCCTGCTAGGCTCCAATAAAACTCTCCAAAACTCCTCTCACTCTACTCCAAGGCAGTGTTGAAGGCCTCTGGATTCTAGCAGGGAATGAGATGTTAGGCCACCATTCTGGCAATACCCCACTATTGGTTCACTCAGAGCCCTGAGCACTTGGCTCCAAGGAGAGGAAAGGACTTCCCACCTCTCCCTCATGGGGAGGGAAGGGAACACCCAGGCTCTGAATATACACACCCTAACAGGCTGACTCCCCACTTTTCTCAGTCTTCTTATATTGACTGGTGATAGTGAGCTTAGTGGTCAAGCTCGTTCTTACTTGGTGCTTCTCAGTAAGCACTGCAGGAGGGCTGTTCCAGTGTTCAGCAACACCTTGAACTTAGAGGTGCACATAGTTCTTCAGGTCCTCAGCTTTGAGTCCAAACCCCAACTCTAGAACTAAGCAGGAAAATAGCATTGCCATGTATTGATTTATTCTCTGCCAATCTCAACTCATTCCTTTCTTAATCTCCACCATCTCAGTCTACCCGCAGCACCTAGGAAAGTGTTTGACTCATAATAGGTGCTCACTAAAGATTTGTTAAATGAATCCTGTTTTGAACTTTTCTAAAACAAGGAATTAACTACATCATAATGCAACTCATAACATGCTGAATGGTCTTAGTTTTCCAAATAAAAAAAATCTTATTTTTAGTTAGCTAAAATGTGCATTCATTTTATTATATTTCTGCCCAATACAACAACAGAATGACATTTTTTTCCTGCATGGCATCCCTTTTAAAGGTTCCCAGATAGAGATGATGACCCTGACGATGACTCCTTTCCTCCTGATGTCACATGGTTTCCAGACCCACTGACTGTCCTTCTTTGAAGCATTAATATTACTTTTAAGATGTGGTCTATCAGTGAAGAGAAGCGGACTATCACTTTCTGAGAACTGGATGCTCTTCCTCTGTTAATGCAGCTTACGCTTGCATTAGAACTTGGTCGTTTGTTGCATAGGGTTAATTTTTTAGCAGAGGAACCACATAGTTGGCTCATATTAAATACGTGGTCAACAAACCTCAGGTTTTCTTTAAGGGGACTACCGCCAAGTCAGACCTTCACCTCCCAAACTGGTTTAAGTACCTTTTTCAAATATAAATGTTGAATCTTATATTTAGCTCCATCACATATTCTCCTTTTATTTTTGTCCTTTTGTTCCAGTCTCCAGAGGTTTTTAAAATCTCGATATTGAGATATTAAATTTGCCATTATCTGCAAATTTGACAGACATATTTTCTATAGCTTCATTTAAACCACATTTTTTTTTCAATCACATGCAGAGAATGGAGCCAATTCAGAGGACTGGGGTGTCCTATAGAGACTTCTATTTTGACTGGCACTTTTTGAATTACCCAAGTAAAAATCCACCTAAATCTGTCTAATGTTACTCTCAGGCAGACTACATTTTAATTTCTTTTTCTTTTTCTTCTTTTTCTATTCCTATTTCTATTTCTATTTCTATTTCTATTTCTATTTCTATTTCTATTTCTCTATTTCTCTCTCTCTCTCTCTCTCTCTCTCTCTCTCCCTCCCTCCCTAGTAAAAACTGTGGAAATTTTAAGATATACCCCCAGTGAAATAAAAATATGATACATCTACAACATTCCAATGATTTATTAAGTAATTCACCTTATCCTCAAAGATATGTTTAAGTCAGTACTGTACATGTGTAGTCAGCTTATTTTTTTCATTAAAAAAAAGTACATTATTTTCTAGATTATCACAAACTACCCTGAATAGCATCAATATTGTTGTTCTGATCTTCCAAAAGCCTTTGTACCTTTTTAAAAATCTGGATATCTGTTTATCTTCAGACTCCTCTTAAGTTCCATAAATGTCCATAGAACCCCACCACTTCCAGAGCCCAATCTTTACATTCCATTAGTATTTCGGAAGTTCTATAGCTGAGCCTAGAGCAATGACAGTAGCTGGACCTTCTATTATCTCCTCATCGATCTTAGAATTTGTATTAGTCATCTCTGGCTGCCATGGCAAAATATCACAGACTGGGTAGCTTAAGCAACAGACATTTATTTCCTCACAGTTCTGGAGGCTGGAAGTCCCAGAGCAGATTGCCAGCATGGTTGCATTCTAGCGAGAGCTCTCTTCCTAGCTTGTAGATGGCCATCTTCTAACTGTGTCCTCACATGGCAGGGACAGAAAGAGCCACAGCAACCTCTCCAGTGTCTGTTCCTATAAAGGCACTGATCCGGTCATGAGGGCCACAACCTCATGACCTCATCTAAACTTAATTATCTCCCAAATGCTCCACTTACAAATATCATCACACTGAAGCCTAGGCCTTCAACCAATGGATCTTGGAGGGTTACAATTCAGTCCATAGCAGGAATTAACTAATTGTTCATATTATTTATATTCCTTGTCTTGCCCTTTCCCAACTTTAAGATTATTTGCTCTGCTGGAAATGATGAAATAGAAGGAAATTATTGAGTTTTCTTCCTTTTTTCCATAATCTATCCTATTATATTGTCATCTCCAAGTAGTGAGCCTATTCTTTCACTATTACTTATTCCAAATTTAAATCTTTAAAAAGAGATTTTATGGTCCAGTAGTTTTCAGAGCTATAGTTTATTCATTCTGTGAGTCCTCCTGACACCACTGTGCTCATCCCAGGAACTAAATCCTCACAGACACGCTCCATCGGGTCCCTCACTTTCTGCTTTGGCATTTCCCGTAATCATGCATCAGTATTTCCAACAGGATTCTTGCCCTGCAACCCTGTCACATTCAACTCATTTTCATTGATGGCTGACTGGCCTCTAGCAGCTTTTCAGAATGGGCAGTGCTTGACCTCTGCTCATTGTCCACCCAAGACACACACCTGAGCTTTGCAGTCTAGCGCCAAAGAAGACGGTTCTTACCATCTTTCTAGCAATGCTCCTTAAAAAAAATTGACACTCTGTACTTTGTAAAGGTCCATTTACTGCCTCTATTTGGGGTACTTAAAAAATCAATACCAATCTTAATTTCCACTGGAGATAAAGAGCCCAAATCTTTAACTATGCATGAACATAGGAAATTTAAGAAAATAAAAAAAAAAAAAAAGATGGTTTAGCCTTCAAATTATCTGTTTCCTTCTCAGAACTCCACTTTTCCCAACCTGGATGACATCCAGATTTAGGGGTGAGAGAAAGAGTTTATGGTTTTTTTCTATAAGATAAGGAGAATAAGAGTTTTTTATTTTTAAATTTTGATTTTGCTTTGTTGTTATTGTTGTTTCATTTCTACTGGAGACTGAATTGGGAAAGATCTTTTGCTGTGCAACCTGGGAGCTTTTATCTAAAACTTTCCTCAAATGCCATTTTAAATATCCTTAATCAGTGGGTCTCCATCTAGAAATTACTTTCTTTTCTTGATTTTTGCCAATATGGCATATTGTTTTAATTGTATTTTCCTGACCATAGTGAGGTTAAGCATTTTTCCATTTATATTTGTGTTTTTATCTGTCAGATTTTTTTAATTGAATGTAGAGATTATTTATATACAGTAAGCCTCTGTTTGGTATATGTATTGTGGTTTTTGACTTCTAGTCTGTTGCTTGCCTTTGGACTATTTTTAAAATGTCTTCCCCACTCAAAAATTGTAAAACTATTCTTCTATGTCAGCTTCTAATTCTTTTAACCTATAGAAATGAGTAACATGTTTTTATCAAAATGAAAAGCAATATTCTCTTTTTTCAGCCTCATCTTCTCTGTCCTAAAAATCTTAACCTTTTTCTTCTAGTTTTTCCCAAAGTTTTATATTTTAAGCCTTATATATCCTTGAAATTTACTCTAAACATATTCCATGACCCTTATATCAGATTTTAATACCTATATCTCTAACAATATTAATTATTATTAATACTAATTAATTAATTAATAATAGCAATATCGAAACATTTATTGAACACCTATTATGAACCACGGACTTACATGGCTATTTTACTTGTACCATTTCTATTGAGCCTTACAAAAATTCTGAGACTTTATAGGTGAGGGAACTTAAGATTAAAGAGGCTAAGTAGTTTGCTCATGGTTGTACAAGTCATAAATGCTAGAACCGTAATTCAAACATGGGAACTTGGGATTTCTGTCCCCAAATCCCATAATCATGGCATTTTACTGACTATGAAAAAATTATTCACATTTTCCAATAAACCTCGAGCTAGAAGGGACTTTCCTAAACATTAAATCACAATTGCTAAAGATTAAGAAGTACATACATAACATATATAGCACATAGTATATAGTATATAGTATATACATACATATATATAGTATATGTCTGTGTGTGTATATATGTGTATGTATATGTGTGTGTGTGTGTGTATAGTATAGTACTGATGACCCACAGAACAATTTTCCCTCATATAAATTCTGGATGCCTACATTAAAAAGCATAGTCTTCATTAATAATGAAAGCTAAAATCATATGTGTAAACACATTGCTTTTAATCTATTTAATTATTTCCCCATAAGCACTAAGTGCAAATCACAAATTATGCTGTCCACAAGACATGCCACAAAACTTAAAGCTTGGAAAATTCATTGCTATGTCTAATGGAATAGTTTTTTGAAAGAATGAAAATTCTGAATCTCCAAGATGGAATGTCCCTATTCACTGTTTCCTCATTCCATTAATCAAATTGGAGATCAACACAGAAGGCAAACTACACAGGGACACTGCTGCATAATTAATTTGCATATCTCTTCATCAGTTACATGGAAATATATTTTCTTCTCATGCACTTTAAATTCAGAAGTTGCAAACTGCTAATACTCAGTAGTCAAAATCAGATCTGCAGAAAAATCATTGTTCTACACAAATGAGTGTACGTTTTTCTGGTTTGCCATAAGCAATACTAGCCCCTATTATATCATACTTGACCCGATGAGCTACATTTCTAAACCTGGCTCCACCTCTATAAGCATTTGAGTTTATGGTCCCTGAATAGATCATGTGATTGCAAAGACAGTGAGACAGAGCCCATTTTAGAGACCTTATATTCTGAGCCTACTATAGGCACATTTCCCCAAAAATAAAATAAAGGGGTAAAGTCGCTTTCTCACCATACAATCAACCAACAGTTGTTCTGCTGTCCTAACCCTATTCTTCCTTCTCCTCCTTTTCCTCTCCATACCAAGCCCTAAGTGGCAAGGTTTATAGTTGTACTTGTTGTTACTCAAATTCAGACCAGGATGCTGCAGAGTCAGATTACAAAATTGGTTACACAATCTGTGTCACAGAGGTACATCCTTGACCTTCCACAAATCCAGTGTTTTCATTGTGTCATGTATGGTATAAGCTCCAGGGAATAAAAGCAAAATTGCACTCACTTTATCCCTCGAATAACCTTGAACATTGCTGTAGAGTGGATCATGGAGACAAAATTGGTTTTTTGGAAAAGGAAAGAACCTGCTTTCCATCTTAAAAAGAGCACTACTGTAGGAAGGCCTATAAAACTCTGAACTTTTACTGAAGTCATTTTAAAAGTGCTTGGTTAGAGTGGGCATAGAAAAAATCTGCAGCACTTTAAAGTAGAACCTAAGAAAGTGGTTATGGTCATAAACTCCAACAGCTGGGTTTACATCAGTTTCTAGTGAACAGCCAGGTAAAGAACTTTAGCCTTCAAAAAGAGATTTCAAATATATCTTTTTAAATCATACAAATGATGTCAATGCTGGAAATACATGCAGAGCTGTATTTTAGACAGTGAACAATATTCCATTAAAAAAAAAAAAAAGCTTCTCTTCTCAGCATGGGACAGAAAGTCAAAAAAAAAAGGCTATCCACCACTACGAACTCAGATTCCCTGGACAGTCCCATCAAATCATTTCAAAGACAAGGGACTATAATATTTGCATTGTTAAAGCTGTGTCTGTATGATGCCTGCAAACACTTGATTAGGTTGATGCACTCAAGCAATCAGTCAACTTTATGAAACGTTTACTCAAGACCATGTTGTCTGCCTACATTAGCCAAGCGATTGGCTTATTTGATTGACTGGTCACTTTGCTGGACCCTGTCTGCTCTCCCATACCCTCTTTGGCCACTTGGAACAGTCATCCATAGCACTCACTTCTCATTTCTACATTCTGCAGGGTAATTACCTATTTTTTTTTGACTATTTATTTATTTTATGGTGACAATGGTTAACGAAATCCAATAAATTTCAGCTGTATACTTTAACAGTAAGATATATATATATTCAGACTGTGTGTTCACCTCCCATAGTTAGATTTCTTTCTGTCACCACATATTTGATTCCCTTTACACCTCCTCACCCCTCCCCACTTTCCCCACCCCCTCCTCCTCCCCTCTGGTAACCATTATCCTATTGCTCATGTCCATGAGTCTGTTTGTCCTGCTCATTTGTTGCTTTTAGGTTTATATCTCACATATAAGTGATATCATGTGACTTTCAACTTTTTCTGTCTGGCTTATTTTGCTTAGCATGATTATCTCGAAGTCTATCCATGTTGTTGTAAATGGCAGTATTTCATCTCTTCTTATGGCTGAGTAATATTCCATTGTATATATGTACCACAGCTTCTTCATCCAATCATCTATCGTAGGACACTTCAGTTGCTTCCATGTCCTGGCCACTGTGAATAATGCTGCTATGAACATCGGTGTGCAAATATCTTTCCAGGTAATTACCTATTTACAAGTCTATCCCCCTCACTAAATGCTGAGCTCTTCCAAGGGCAGGGGCAGCCTCCATCCATCTTCTACCTTCAGTGCCTTGATTAGTGTCAGAGTCTGTAGAGTGTGAGGGATTAGTCAATGGCATGTATACTGGCAAGCTGCCCTATGGTATGAGAGGAATTTGCCATATTTCTTAATCCCTACATGTTTAATTGCATCATTCTAGCTAGAGGGCCCTCTAAAAAAGGTTAGATAAATGCTTCCCCAAAAGTGCCTTTCCCTCTTCTATTTTCATATGCCACACCTTCCACAAACCACTCCCTGACAATTTAACAGATATTTCTCCTCTGATCTCCTAAACTGTTTACTCCAGATATCTGAGCATTTAATTGCAAACTGCTGACTTGTTCTATATTCATCAGTATATATTTTGTATCATAGCCACAAAAATTATTAAGCACTTTGAGATTTGGACCAATACATCTGTTAAGCTGTGTCCAACTGTTTTTTAGTTATCAATTAAATAATAAATGATAACTAACATTGTTCAGCATTCTATACTTTATTTCGCTCAGTTGCTATAAGAGCAGTTCATACCTACATCTAACATATTAGAAAATGGAAGCCTAGTCTATGGCCATGCCACCCTGAACAAGCCCGATCTCATCTGATCTCAGAAGCTAAGCAGGATTGGGCCTGGTTAGTACTTGGATGGGAGACCACCTAGGAAGACCAGGTGCTATAGGCATAAAAATTTTAAAAATAAGAGATTGTAAGCTGACAAGGTCCTTGCAATCTGTGAGGTCAACCAAGGGGTTGCTTTGCCTAAAAAAAAAAAGAAAAACTAAGATAAAAAAAGAAAATGGAAGCCTAGAGAAGTTAAGGAACTTGTTTGAGACACACAAATAGTAAATCTCTCTTGGATCCTTATAAATAGAAGTAGGGTAGCTTTCTGTTCGGGCACATGTTCTAACAAAGGCTCTTCAATGTTTCTAAGAATATGTTTACCCTTTCCCCGGCACTATGATTAAGGCATGTCAAACTTAACATAGATTCTACAATCTGAATTCAAACTATGTTTCATAAACTATGTGGAAGGAATCCCTTCTCTGGCAGGACTCCTTAAAGCACATACATTTTCCATATGCTAGAAAAATCTATTGCTCACTGTACAAGAGAAGTAGGTAGTTAAACTCCCACAGTACTGGTCCATTATAGAGCCACAGAATTGGCTCTATTACTGACTGACCCAAATGGCAAGTTGCCAAGTAGCCAATTCTATGTGATTTGACTATGGGTGCATGATTAGGTTTGTGAGGACACTGTTAAATTATAGAGTCCCCTTCATTAAGATGCTTGTGGGAGAGTCCTGTCTGGTCTTGGTACAAAGGACAGAACTTTTCCAAAGTGATTGTTCTATCTTTCCTTTAAGGATCCTATGGCATTTTTAACTAATCAGGCTTCCCTTTTTGGTTAAAGCTGAATTTGTGACCTATTCTAAGCAAGCGAACATGTTTTATAGTCACCTTAATCTTCTTCCTGATTCTATTTAATGGCCCACATTTACTTTTTAGTTTTCCCCTGCTTTTAACTTAAAGTAAATAAGGATAAACCATCAGAGAGGAGAGACAATACTGCCTATCCCTTCGCTTCTCTCAACCTTCCCTGTTCCAACTATTAATGCTTCCCCCCAACATCATCAGCTCAAAAATAGATTTTAGAAAATCATTTCACATGATGTTGTAATGGTTTTAAACCATTTGTTGAGTCATAGACCCCTTTGCTAAAGGAATAGATCTTATCTCCAGAAAAATATACACCCTCCACCCCCAATCCAAAATCTTTAAGTACATATCCAAGAGCTCTTTTAATCTCTGAAGTTGAACCCTGGTCCATGGAATAAACCCTTGCTTGCTTGAGTGAATGCACAAAACTTCTAGAATCACCTCCCAGGACTTGCTGCAAGCCCAGAAGAATGGGAACTCATTGAATTTTTCAATTCCCTGTCACCAATGCAGAGCTCCCACTCCACTGTTAAATGATGGCAGAGAGGTGGACCAAGGAGCTTGCAGAAGCAGGGACCGAAGCAGACGGTACTTTAGCCCTTCAGAGCTCAAGGATTTCAAGAAACCATGGCTAGATAGATGCTGAATTTCAGCTCTGTGTGTATGCTCAAAATATACTATACACAGTATCAGCAAAAAACTGCCAACTCTGATGCTTTCAATATATATCTAAGAATTAACAAAGATTCTTTTAATATATACCTAAGAATTATCAAACATCGTTTGAGTGTGTAAAAGAAATGGCAATTACAATTACATATTAAATATAATTTATGACTAATTACCACATGTAAATTAAAGTTGTATGGCAGTGTACTTATATATCATTAATTTTATTATAAGCTGCATTTGAATCTCATGCTAAAAGTTGTTTCCTATCAGTTGGGCCTCACAATTTCCAACATGAAGGGAGACGTTGACAGGAACCATATCTTACATTCCTTTTGTTTTCCCTTATCATCTGAATAACATGGCAAGAGATGCCTGGAAATTGATAATCTTGTTATGGGGACCAGAGCTTGCATACATATCTGAAACCACTAGAGAAAAACCAAGACAATATATAAGATTACAGTACATATGATTTACAGAAAAAAAGGAGGGGGGCATTGCAAGGGCCAAAGTAAGAAGGCTACATGGAGAAAGTGGATTTTGAACTTAGCCTTAAATAAAATGTAGGATATGAATTTGATGAAAGGGCATTTCAGTTCAGGCAGAAAATTGTTTTCTGTGATATAGACAATATTCAAGATTTTAAAGAACTCTTTATTTCATATTAATGTACCCATTATATTATAATGAAATAATACAATCTTTGAATGAATGCTTATAAATAAAGACTTTAGAACATTATTTTTATTTATTTACCTACAGAAATATATATTCATATCTTGACTGTTAGTTTAAAAAAAAAAGGGCAAGCGAAAAATCCAGAAGCTATAAAGTTGCCTATAAAGCTTAAATAATACAGATAGAATAATAAAATCACCAACAGTAGATAATACAAACCAACTTTATATTCCTTGGTAAAATGAAGTAGCAGGTTGATGAGAGGTATTTCTTCAACTTCTTGGTTTGAACCTACTAAAATAATGATTATACTTGATCAGATAACAACTAAAATTAATGATGATTGTTAGTAAATTTGTATCATCATAATAACCATAGCAAAACATATTATTTTGTATATGGTGAAAGCAAGTGAAATGTTTGAAAGTCTGAGTTAAAACTAAAGATTTTGGGAACTCACAAAAACAGCTAGTGGATGAGGAGAGCTCTCCTCCACCAGCTGCAGTGCCCCAGGGACTTAGCAAACTCACTGCATTACAATCTGAACCGGTTAGGGAGTCTGGGTGTGTCGGTCCATGTCCTTCAAAAAGCAAACACTCAGAATGGATTAAAAGCAAAAGATATTTTTTCAGTTGTTATGGGCCGAATTGTGTCCCCCCCTAAAAATTCATATGTTGAAGTCCTAAGATCCAGTACCGCAGAATATGACTGCATCTGAAGATACAGTCAGGCTTTGAAACAGGTTAAAGGGTATCTAAGTTAAAATGAGGTCACTAGGGTGAGCCCAAATCCAATAGGCTCAGTGTCCTCATAGGAAGAGGAAATTAGGACTCAGGAGACACAGAGGGAGGACCACAAGAAGACAGAGGAGAGAAGATGGCCATCTCCCAGCCAAGGAGATGAAGAAAGCAACCCTGCCTAAGTCTTGATCTCAGACTGCTAACGTCCAGATTTGTGAGAAAATAAATTGCCTTTGTTAAAGCCACTCAGTCTGTAGTGTTTGTTATGGCAGCGGTAGTAAACATTATAGGAAACTCCTATGAGAGGAAATGAGGAGGGAGCCAGTGAAGGCTGGGAGAACCAAGACCCCACAAGGCTGGTCTGACCCTGAGTGAAGAATAAAAGAACGGAAGGATAAAAGGAAGAAAGGGAAAGAGGGAGGGAGGTAGAGAGGAAAGTCTGAGACCATGGTGCAGGTCTAAGGTAGGTCTGGCAAGGCCACAGAGAGCCCTGTATTCCAGGAATGGGCTGCCTTGGTACCTCCACCATGCTCACTCACCAGCTGAAAACTGCTCATGGGACAGATTTCAGAGCATAGAAGTTGGGGTCAGTTTATTACACTCCCTGCATCTGGAAATATGAAAATTGCATCTTCATGGCTGTCCATACTGGGAAACCTCCATGGATCTGGACAGTCCAGGAAGGACTTTTTATTCAGACAATATAAATGCCCATAGAAATTTCCACTGAATAAGCTAGTTTTCCAATTAGGTTACCATGTGAAGCTACAGTATGTTCTCATTTTCCCTCAGACACAAATATCGTTTCACACTCAGCAGAGTAAAAGCTAATGGAATCACATCCCATTGACTGAAGAATTCTGGCCACATGGAAGATAATTAATTGTTCTGTAAACTACCTCTCTATTCCTTGTGAAAAGACATACTAGCCACCCAAATTAATAAGGTAAATAAAGATAGTGATGACCCTGATGAGCAGTGTCCAAAGCGAGAGCTATAGAAGATGGGACCTAGCTTGGCTGACCCTGGAGTGGGAAAATCAAAGGTAGTATTTGGGGTTTGGCCCCAATATCCCACAGATTCACTCAGCCCCACTTCTTTTGAGCCTGCCTTCTTTCTTCTGGGTAGAAAATCAAAATGCCTGTTTTAAAGCTATAAGCTATCTAACATGCTATGTAAGAAATAGAACATAAAAAACAAGCATGTGTGAAGAGAGAATTCGTCATATTCAAATCAAAATCAAAATGTAACCAAGTTAATCTGACACGCAAATTCAGTTCCTGCATCTTCAATACCTAGCACTGCGGCTGAGAGATGTTCAATTAGCGTTAGAGGAATAAATAATGACATACATATTGAATTATAGAGTTTCATGGTGATTAATAATAAATGGAAGTAGTTCCTGTAAATGACTGTGATTAGCATGTCTGTGGTCAGGTAAGTAGGAGGTAAATTATCCAGAGCAGAAAGTTATAGTGAGCCTTTTCTGAAGTCCCCACAATCCAGAGTTAACCCCAAAAGAGGGAAACAAAATGGGGTGCAGACAGTGGGCTGAGATCAGCAGGTTTTAGGGCAAGACTGCATTTGTAGAAGGGAAGAGCTTGAGGCATTTCATTTTATTTCCCATTATAATGCCAGTGAAGTGTAATATTTGGAGAGAGGGCTGAAATATATGACATCCAGGCTTCTAAACCAGTATCATCTCAACTCAGAATTTATCAGTGTCTTCCCGATGCTGACAAAATGGAAGCTTTTGTTCATTCATTAATTCATTCATTCAGTGCCCATGATCGGGAACAATGCCATGTACTCGGAAAACACAAATTACTAATATGTATTCTCTATCATTGAAGAGGAAGTTATATGTATCAACAGGCAATTACAGTACAATGTTTAAGATGTGGTAATAGATGTTATGTTTAAAGAGCTTTCAAAGAAGACAGGGAAGACGTGGCTACAGGGCAGTAATGGGATCACAACAGGTTAACATTTGAACCTGGCCAAGTAGAACAATGGAAAGCAAGGAAGCATATTTTACATAGACAGAAAAGCAGAGAAATAGCAGACGCAAAGACATAGGGGCAATAGTTCTGATTGAGATGAAGTGGGAGGGTGTAGGTGACAATAAGGTTGTGAGAAAGAGAAAAAGGAATAATTTTAAAGACAAAATTCATTACAAATAGGTGGCTCTGGAGTCACTTGAAAGAGATATTGGGTAGCCAGGGGCATGGTGAGGCAATGGGCATCTGGAAGAGCAGTGTCCAATAAGTTGCAAGTGATGAGGGACATAGGGTCCCGAAAGGGGAGTTGGAGAATACCAAAGACAAGCTTGATTTCTTTATCCTTTTCACGTGCCATATTAAAATTCTTTTTTTAACTCTTCTTAGGACCTTTCTCCAGCCATGTCCAACCCCTTGCTCGGAGTGGAGAGGCAAGCAGTGGCCCTGTACTGACACGATGGCACTTATGGGGAGAGAGAACTCAGGATTCACCAGACACTGCAGCCGCAGCACACAGGAGGACATCTGTTCCCAGGATCATTAACTCTTCTGAAATCACCTCCTGGGTGCCATGCCCTCCCATGCACAGGCGCACGCACACACACACACAACCCTTTCTGAAGCAGAAGCAGCTCAAGAGCTGGAGATTTCCCATTCCTTGGTGTCAAGTGGGCAGCCCATCCTCCCTCCAACTCCACCTGATGCTGAACTCTGAACACTGAACGGAAGGAAGATCCAGCTATATGGCTAACACGCCTGACTCTGGAGTAATCAAGCTTAGAAAGACAATTACCTCTCCACATGGGACTTCAAATGGAGTCTATTTAAGTCCTACAACAAGTTAGCTATTAAAAGTAATTAAAACAAATTTTTTATTAGTAATATACCTAAATTATGCATGTATTGTCTCTCTGTAGGTACTCTTTAGCACTAGAGTTTAGCTAAAAATCAAGCAATCCTCATGAAATTTAAAAGTAACAAAGTTTAGCTCAAAACTCCACATCCCTCCATGTCAAGTAAGGTAGCAGAGTTAATTCTGTGGGAAAGTCCAGCCAGGACTGGGGTCGGGCAGGGTGAGGGCTACTTAAGGCTGTTGTGAGCAGAGAATTAAACAGGAACAATATCGAAATGATAGCAGCAATAACTGATGTTTACCGATCGCTGCTGTGGGTTGGGCATTTTCTTACTCAATCATTTATTTTTATATACAAAAAAAGTACAAAAGAAAATACAGCAACACCTATGTACTCACCATCCAAGATTAACAAATGACATTTTGTCATATTCGCTTCAAATTTTTTATTTTAAAAAACTTACAGATGAAGAAATTTATATTTCCTACATCCTATTTCCCTCTTTTCTCAGAGTCAGCCATGAGGCCATGACTCTGGGGCATATTCAGTAATATCCATATTTTGCTACATTTGTATGTACCTGCACGTATTTTAATATTTTATATTTTAGCTTTATTTCCTGAAATCTTCTTTTATCAACTCAAATGTATGACTTAAAAATTTATTACTGTTGATTAATCTGTTCCGTGGCACTTATCAACTTTGAACATGCTATTAAATTTATTCGTTTGTTTTGTTTATTGTATGTAGTCTTCTTATCTTTAGACTGTAAGAAATATAGGGACTTTTTCTGCTTTATTCAATAATGTATCCTGAGCACATAAACAGTGCCTGCCATGTAGTAATGCTTAACAAATATTTGTTGAATGAGTAATATAAGTTCAGTTAATTATTTAACTTCTGGAATATTCTACTTTATGCATCCTTCAAAATTCGTGTGTTCATTTCTATACTAAAGTTTATTTGGGTTATTTCTAATTTTTTGATATTGCAAACAAAATTGCATGAAACCCTTGTATACACACGTATAAGTCCCTCTATGGCATTTACCTGGAGCAGAATTACTAGGTCATGGGATATGTGTACTTTAAACTTTAATGAATATTATCAAATTATTCTCCAAAGAGGTTGACCGCCTTTCACTCTCACTGCTTTACTATTTGCTCATTAACTTGGCATTATCATTTTTTTCTTTTTCCAGTCAAAGTAAAATGGCATATCCGTTTCCTATTAATTTACATTTTCCTGATTACTCACTAGTATGATTATGACTTCATGCATCCCCAATTCTCTGGATTTCCTTTTTTATGTGGAATCTATTTGTATTCTTTGCCTGTTTTCTATTTAACTATTATTTGCCTTTTAAAAAATAACTTACAGGAGTCTTTGATTGGACATATATGCCAATATCTTCTATCAGGACGTGAACTAGCTTTGTTTTAAGGTCCTTAGTCATTCAGAAAATTTCCAACTTCACATAGTCCAATCCATTAGTTTTTCCTTACCCTGATGTCACTAAGATATCCTCCTATATCTCTATTATCTATCTATCTATCTATCTAATAACTGCATTTCCTATATATGATTTTTCACATTTGGTCTCTAATCCATCTAAAATTTATTTTTATAAATGGTATATAGTGACTTAATTTTATTTTTTAACAACAACAACAACAATACAATGAAGAGTCCATTCTTTCCATACTGACAGCAATCCCATCTCAATCAAACACCAAGGCCCCATATGTGTGGGGGCACTTTCTCAAGCTACGTATTCTATTCTGTCCTATTTCCCTATCTCTGTGCTAATTCCAAATTCCCAACTGTGCCATGTATTGAGACCTTTTTATAAATTAATTTTTGGACAAGTCCTTGTTTTTTGCTTTTTTTACTTGTTTATTTCAGAATTGTCTAGCTATTCTTATAATGTTATGTTAGCATATGAATTTTAGAATCTGTCAAGTCCCACACACTCATACACACTCCTTCATATATACATATACACACACTATAACACAACTTTGCAGTATTGAAACATCCACTATATGAATTTAAGTAAATAATATTATCTCACTAATAATTCAGGTCTTCTTCTCTATCTCTCAATAATATTTATATTTTCTCTATGATGGTTTTATAGATTTTTCTTATATTTATTCCTAAGGACCATGTAGTTTTAGTTGATATCATGAAAATTATTTTTTCAATTAATTTTAATAGGCTACTTCTGGTATATAAGGGTAAGAGAAGAAATATCACCAGTTCTGGAGTCAGTTGACCCTGGTTTCATCACATACTGTCACCACAGACAAATTCTTTAATCTCTCTGTGACTTAGTTTTCACGAATTTCAATGAGAATAATAACAGAGCCATCTCATAAGGTAGTTGTGAAAGGTAAATAAATTAACATACGCAAACTACCTGACACAGTAATCCAATATAAATTTTGACTTTTATTATTATAAAACATCATTAATTTACATTAATTGAGTTTATATCTAGCAGCCTCATAAACTCTCACATTCAAATAGTTTGTAGATCATCTTAAATTTTGTTTTAAATAATGATATAATCTACAAGTAAGAACAAATTTTGTCTCTTCCCTCTTCCTCCTTACATCTAAAAATATTTCTCTTTGGTCTTATTATATTCCCCAAGACTAACAGTATCATAATAAGTGGAGAAGGAAGTAGAAACATTTCTGTTTTACTTTCTTTAAAAGATATATTCTAAAGTTTCACCTTTAAGATTTATGTTGTCATAATTTGTTGTTGAATACTCTTTATCAGATTAAAAAAGGCCCACTGAAATCTTAGTTTGATGTGAGTTTTTATCACACATGAATCTTAATGTAGAAACCAAGATTTTTCTTAATTTAATCCCTACATTGCAGTTTCCACTGAACATTTAGCAACAATATACATTGGGCCAGGAGTCAGTAACTACAGATTATACAATTTGTTTTGTAGGAAAATAAAGATTAAAAAAAAAATAGTTTATGAGAACAGTTATATTATCCATGGTTGCTTTCAAACTATGATGGCAGAGTTTAGTAGTTGACAGAGACCATATGGCCCACAAAGCCTGAAATATGTACCATCTGGCCCTTTACAGAAAAAGTCTGCCCATCCTGATATACATCATATTAAATCCCTCTTCTTCCAACTTTCACTCTACAAGCAGGAAAGCAGACCAAAGGGGCCTTTTAAAAAAATATCTTTTCTACCTCCTGAATCTCTATTCCTTCCACTTTCCCGCACATCTGCGGTTTTCCTTTTCTCTTCTCCTTCCTTCCCCCTTTCCTTATCCCCTTTCTATTCTCTTTTTCTTATTACTTTGTATTTTTTAAATAGCAATGCCAAAAAAAAAATCTCTTCCTCTGATTAAGTTAAAAGGAAAGCTGGTCATCAGTTTTTCAATATCTCATAAGTGCCAGGTGCTATGCTAAATTAGTTCATTCAAAATTCATTCACTCAACAAATGCATATTGAACCTATATGCCAAATATTATTGCAGGTGCTTGAGCTATATCCATGAACCAAATAAAGATTCCTGCTCTCATGAAGCTTACAATTTAATGGAGAGAAACAAACAATAAAAAATAGAGCAAATAATAAGTGATGAAGAACAAGCAGGCAGAGAAGGGTAAAGAGAGTTGTGGAGAGGGATTGGAGTACAATGTTGTACGAGGTGATCTCATTGAGAAGGTGACATCTGAGCAGAGACTTGAAGAAGGTGAGAGAAGGAGCCCAAAGGTCCATGGCAGGAGTGGTCCTGGTATGCTCAGGGAATGGCAAAAGGGCCAGTGCAGCTGAGATAGGTGAAGCATAGAAAACCAGAAGGTGAGATGAGAGAGGTTATAGGAGTCAGGTCTTGAAGGCCCTGGTAGGCTTTACTCTGATGGAAATGAGCAGCCACTGAAGGGTTTTGGACAGAAGAGTTAAGTGATTTAACAGATTTTTTTTAAAAATCACTATGGCTATTGTGGTGAGGACAGATTGTAGAAGCTGCAAGGCCATTGCAACTCTGGGCAAGAGTCATGTCATTTTATACCCCAACATCTGGATGAGACAGACACTATCATAATGCAAGGCCATTGCAACTCTGGGCAAGAGTCATGTCATTTTATACCCCAACATCTGGATGAGACAGACACTATCATAATGTCCTTTTGTATTCTTACATACAAAAGGACATTATGATAGTGTCCTACAAAGAATACAAAAGGATAACTTGCCAGGTTACTCAGCTACTGTAAAGCAGAGCTAGTGTAAATCCAAAGTCTATCTAAGGTCAAAAGGTGGTATCTGGAGTCTGACCAACTTGGCATTCACTATGTAAGAGTGCTTCATCAACAACCTTTATTCAGTGTATAATATTATAATTATTTGAAGAGTTTCATGATTTTAGTTTACTTATATATCTATTTTATATTTCATAGATATTTTTAGATAAATCATATTTCTTTTTAATAAAAACTATGTGGATACTGTAGATCCAGACTTTTGGATTTTGTTCTTGAATAATTCACTACAAAAAAAAAAAGTTGAAACCTAGACTTTCAAATATTAGTTAGCTTCAAACAAACTTAAGGATGCATCAATTTATTTACTTTAGCTCTAAAAATTAAGAGTTCAACATTATATTCCTACTCCCCTATAGAGTCTCAGATTATATTCTTTAAAATTCACTTCACCAATTTGAGTGTTGAGTCTTTTTTTTTCAATGTGCTGACTGAAAGATACATTCCCAAGTTCAAATCCCATCTCATACACTGGCAATGCCATCTTCTGTGATATTATTGGTAGGAAAAATGGGTATGTAGAGTCGCTAATGAAATATTTCTACTTACTCTGGTGACAAATTAGGTGGCTCAAGCCACTCAATATAAAACATAAACAACACAAAAATCGGTCATACAAATTTGATTTCTAATCTATTGGTGTTGAGTCTTTAAACCAGGCATCTTGACCCAGGTGTATAGGTAAATGATGTTGAGAAATTGAAATACATATGTGTGTATAATCAATATATGGAAATGCAGCCAAGAATTTAAATCAACCAGCCATAGGCATTTATCATATTTACTGAATGGCCCCTAGGCACTACCTCAGGCCCTGAACCCCTGCCCTCATTGAGTTTACAGCCTAGTAGAGAAACTAAATAATAAATATACAATTATAAATATTGAGAGAGCCATGAAGGAGGAGGGAGGGTGCAGGCTTCCTCCTCGCATGGGACCAAGCCCAGTGAGGTAGGGAGAGAAGTGTCAGAAAAGCCTGCCCTGTGGAAGTGATGTTTCAGCTTGACTTGAAGGATAGTACAAGTTAGCGAGGAGACGAGCAAAGAAGTGAAGGAGAAAAGAACTTTTCAAGTAAAGAAGAGAACCTGTGCAAAGGGTGTGACACAAGAGCGAATCCAACACCTGGGGGGGAAAAGAAAGAGAGAAATCCAATGTACCTGATGGAAAGCAGGTCATGTTGGACTAAAAGGTTTGGATTTAACTCGAAGAGCAGACAGTGCCACTATGGGGAATTTTTATCAGTGGAGTGACATGTCTAGTTTTCATTTTTTAAAGGTCAGTCTGTCTACTATGTGAAGAATGGATCGGAAAGGAACAAGAATGAAGAGCACTTAAGAGGCTGTCATAATCATCCAGAGGAGGGGGGCCGAGATGTGGAGGCAGTGGGGTGGACAAAGGTGAACAGATTTCATCAATGGCACTTATTTTCTAACTGGTGGATGTAAGGATCATTCACCAAGATGGGGAACATAGAGGTGGTGCTTCTTCATGCCAGGTATGACCCCACTTCAAGAGTGTTTTAGGGGTGGAGGAAGAGATGTTGGTCTATTCCAGGACCCCTTCTTTGTATCAACCTGAATTGTTGATTGCAAAAGATTTTACTTCATTTTACTTTATTTACTTTTCTCGCTGAAGAGTGTCATCCTTGCAAAGATTGAGAAAGAGATGCCTTTTGAAAAGGGCAGGGGGAAGAAGGAGAGAAGTTCTGATAGCAGAACTTTCCAGAGAAGGCTGAGCACTGGATGGGGGTGCAATGGGAGGAACAGGAACCAGATGGCCATCAACAGAGAGACCACTGACCCAAAGAAGACACACGTGGAAGAGCATTCTGATTACTTTAGAACTCTGCTAAGGACTGGCAATGTTCTAATTGTAACATTTCCCTTTTTGCTTTCCTTTCTTGTTGAATGGGTAATGTACCTATTGATTATACCATAAATATGACAGGGGAAGGAAGGGAAGACTGCTTTTCTCATTCAGTTGCCTTTTTAAAGCCCTCTTCCTGGTTCCAAACACTCAAAAGGGAATACAGAATTTACAATTATGGGTAAGTTACTTCTGAGCATTAAATTAAATTAAATTCTCTCCATCTTTCTTTCACACAATAGCTTACAGATACCAAGATACTGAATTAAAGAATCATGTTTCTATTTTTAAATTATACTCTATATTATATGTTAATTATGGTAAAAATATTTTGCAATAATGCAAAGAAATTCGAATAATCAGTTGGGACTACTTATGACTTGCTCAGTTCCTAAATATGTGCCCTGATAGCTCTCAAGTGTGGTCTCTAAACCAGGAGCAACAGCATACCTTGGGATTTTGTTAAAATGCAAATATGGGTCCCACTCTAGACCTACTGAATCAGAAATTCTGGAGGTGGGGCCCAGGAATCTTTTTCACAAGCCCTCCAGGTTGATTCTGATGCATGATAATGTTTGAGAACCACTACCTTAGAACAGTGTTTCCCAGCCTTTTCACATCTCGGCAAAAAACAGAAAGTGATAGTATTTGTACAGTTAAGAGACTGAGACTATTAGTGGCCTGAAGCTATCAACTCAGGGGCTCCAGCTGTCTGTCCTAAGCCCAGTTCTGTAGCACTGGTCCAAGCAGCTCACGATAACTCTTCCATACCCAGCAGAGAGAGTCTAACCTGGAGAAATTCACACCAGTGAAAACAGAAATATATATGAATATTCACGGCGGTTTTGTCTTTAATAACGAAAAACCAGGAGCGGATAAGTTGTGGTATGTTCGTACATTGGAATTCCAATCACAGTTAAAATGAATTAAATGAAGCTACATGTTTCAACACAGAGAAATCTCAAAAACATGTTGAATCAAGAAAAATGAACTGGTTATAGAAGAATACATTCAGTTTGATAATGTTTATGACATGCTGACCAATATTGGGTATTGTTTGTGGCATGTCTAACATGTAGCAAAATTATAAAGTCATGCATAGAGTTTGGAGCTATAGTTAGCTCTGGAGAAAGATGGGGAGAGAAAAGGAGATTATGGATGTGTACCAACAGGCTTCACTGATTTCACATCTTAAAAAAATCTAAATAAAAATAGCAATAAATTAAGATTTGACATGGGGGTGGGGGAGTGTTTCTTTTATAACATGCTGCTGTTCCTTATATTACTTTTTATACTTTTCCGTATACTTGAAATATTTCATTAGAATTTTTTGATAAGAAGCAAAAATCAGTTGGAGTCCTCTATCAAATTACCAGAATTTTAAGGCAAACTCTGACAATAGGTCTTTGGTGTTAGGCAGATTATTTTCTCTCTCTGGCCTCAGTTTCCTCATTTGCAAAATAGAGGGGGTTGAATTCAGTGACCTCTCTCAACTTTTATGATCTATTTTGGGTGCTCAAATAGAAAAATCCCCAGCCCCTGGCCCTTTTCTTCTCCATACATAGGCTGTAGCCTCCTCAGCTGTTGTTCCTGGTCCAGCTGTCCGCCCTAATAGCCCCTTGTTTACAATGGCCTTGGCAACTGGAACAAGGTCTAATAACATATCACAAAGTGGGAATCCTAAAACCTGTGTTCTAAGATATATTTTAAGGCAGAAAGAAGAAAAATAAAATGAGGAAAGTTTGGCACAAAGACAAGCTGTGTGAGATTTAGAAAATGACTTTGAATTTGCAAGCAACCTTTCCTTGAAGAATCTTATCCCTAAGCAATGTATTTCACCAACTGGAAGAGAATTTTGAATCAGAATTACAGCAACATTCACTACTTTATCCCTAGTCTTCGGGAATCACCTCCATCTCCTTATCCCCCACCTCCACATCAGCTATGATTCAACACAGCTAACTAGCTGACTCTTTACAGGACAGCAAGCTGTACTTCTCATTTTCCATTGATTCTCTTCAGCTCTCTTCAGGTTATGCCTTATATGAGAAATTCCCTTTCCAAATAGGTTTGTTTATTTATCCTTTGAATGTGAACGGTCATTCTGATACATGAACATCATATCGATGAACTATGTCTACAAAGGGCAATTGATTTTGATGAATTTATTATTTACTACAAAATATTTTAACTGCACAAAAAAGTATACCTACCACCAAGATTTTTAAGTTTCACTAATTTGCATATTCAAGTCAGCAGGCCTTGTGGTTTTGTGACACCATATCAGAAGTACAAGGGCGTCAGCCCCCTTTTGAGAAAGTTGTTTAGTGTGATATGGTAGGAAACATAACTTATGCTGACTGACTAGGAATATGAGTCAAAAACAAGCAAATCTGGTTTTAGCTCTAAGACATACTAAGTCATCTTTGGAAATCATCTCTTGTCCTCAGTTTCCTAATATATGATATGTACAAATTGGACTTTGTTATTTATAAAGTCCCTCTAATCTCTGACATCTTTTGGTTCTATAAAATGACCAAATAGACCAATTGTTCTGGTCTTATATACACAGTCTCAGTCTAAGTTTTCAACTTTTTTGGTTGAAAAAAATAATACATTAATGAGTCAAGTAGACTCCAGCTGGTTTCAATGCAGTGTGTGTGTATAACTTCCTATCTGTTGTAAATTACAGTACTATTAAATACCAGTCAGGTTTTTAAGTCTGCCCTGGCACATCTCAGTGATAACGTTAATACCCAAAAATAGACACTTGCTCCATAAATAAACTTTTTAAGAGTTTTGCCCTTGTGTATCACTTTAACAACTCATAGCCTCCATTCGACATTATCTAGAACTTTATACTTCTTACTTAAGTACTCTTGTGACATTTTTATTATTAATTGCCATGATGATGTGCCTCTCTGGTGATTAGAAAACAAAGCTAAAATAATGAAGCCTACAATGAGAATTAGTCAATTCTCACTTAAATACAGTTAATTTTTAGTACCTCGTAGAGGGTTTACTTTGTGAATTACCTGTGCTACTTATTTTATTGTCATCAAACTTCTTAATATGTAGACTAGATGCTGGGACAACCAGTAATTAGTTGAACAGATATATTCAAAAGGCTAGTGATTAAGAAAAGAATCTCATCCTGGATGATGAATTGTGCCACAGGGTTCTGTTCTTGAGCTTTTCCTGTTCTTAAATAATATCAATGGCTTAAATAGAAGATGGCAAGGCCCTAAAATGTGAAGATGACCAGAAAAAAATTGGGTGGGATAATGGATTATATAAACCAAAATAGACTTGATAAGGTGAAGAGATGAGTCAAGTCAAATAAACTGAAATTTAACAGAAATAAGTTTACAATCCAAAAAACAAACTTAAGTACAGAATATTTTTTAAAAAGCGGGGGGAGGGGTTGTCAGCTACCCTTAAAAAGAGGATTTTGGTTGACAGTAAATTCAGTATGAATCAACAATATACTACAATTACCTGAAAGCTGGCACCACCTTTAGCAATAATAGAAATGAGAAATGTCTGCAAAAACAGAAGTATCCCATAGAAGTGAGGCCACAGGCCTGTACTTGGCACTGGTAATTTACTTCTATATTGTATATGGTTTTTAGTGCTGAACCTTAACAGCATAGAGGAAGTAGTGTTGAAACTTAAAGATACAAGCAAACTAGACATCCAATTTCATGCACCGGAAGGGTCCCATGTCAGATGAAGAGATACTAAGAAAAAATAATAAAAAATTTTTAAATGGTATATTTAGTCTGGAAGAAAGAAGACTAAAGAAAGATATGATAGCTATCTTTAAATATTTGTAAAATAGTCTTATTGTGAAGGACTTACAGTGGTCAAATCTGAACCAATAGATTCAAAGAAAACAAACTGCAGTTTGGCATAACAAGGAAATTTACAGTATAAGAAGAGGAGATTGTGAGTTCTCCCACGTTAGATAGGAAAATAATAAACTGGACAATCCGTTAGAGGGATATTGTTTAGAGGATTAATGCATCAGTGCGAGTTTTGTCTCAATGAACTTTAGGGTCTTTTGCAAACCTGAAGAAAAATTTATTCACAATCTACAAATTTCCTAAAAGATAGGTGGCATTAAAGACTTACTCATGTTACTAATGGTCGCGGCAAGATATGAAGTTAAATCTGCAATCCACCTGCTTATTCCTCAAATATGCATACACATATACACACACACTGAAAAGAAAAATATCATATGATTCTTGTCGAGTTGGAATAACTAGCAAAACCTCACAGTTCAGATTCTACATCTGAAATTTGTAATAATTCAGGGGGAAATAGGATCAAAGTTTGCCATCTCTAAGGCAAAAAAAAAAAATGTTCACGAAGTAAATTGTTAGTGTAAACAAGATTCTGGGAAGAAAGCTTGGCTTTCAAGAAAATATGCCATTAAAAATAATTAGCTTACGATTTCTGTACAAATAAATCTTCCCAATTTCTTAATGATCCATTCTTTACCCCACATCAGGTGGGACTTACCAGTTATAAGTACTTGTTAGCACTTATTCTGAATACTGTACAAACTTGAAAATAATAAAGTTAAATTTTAAATCTTAAGAAATTCAGTTTTTGTGTGAACTGAGCATTTCCCAAGTTTAAATTAGGCTCCATTAACTCAAGTTATTTAAGTGACTATTTGATGATAGATTGCTTTGAGTTTTTCTTGATTACAGATAAACAAGAAATGACGATAAATCATTGCTAACCAAAACAAAGTAATTATAATGTAGAGAGAGATAAAAGTGTGTATTATAAATAGTCCAAATTTTACCTTAAAGGATCCAAACAAAGCTAGAGATCACACAAACTGACCATAAATTATAGAAACTGAGTAAGCACATAGGACCCAATGCTGTCAAATGCATAATTGGCAAGGCCACATGGACATATGACCTATGTAGTTGCACAGAGCCCTGCACTTAGAATGGCCTTACACTCAGAATGGTTTCACACTTAATGTTCTACTGTCAATGTCTTGAAAGTCTTAATAATTTTTGAACACTGAGCCCTACAGATCATGTAGGTGGTCCTGGAGACTGGTAACTGAAATAGAAAAGGCAAGCAAATAAAATGCATACACACTGGTAAAATCTAAAACTATCTTCATTTATTAATGAGCATCAGTATCCTGTAATCAACACACAGCCTGTTGGTTAAAGTTGTAAAGAATTGCTTTGCTTGTTTAATGTGTAAACCAAAGCTAATTCACAAATTCGCTAATTGTTTTTCTCTGCTCCAGATGTGAGCTGCCAACCAGTGGAGCTAGAGGATGCAAAAGTAATCAGCCACCATTTCAAACTCCATCAAAAAGTCATGTATCACTTTCAAAAGGCACAAAATTTTGGTACATTTTAACTGAAGTTACAGGAGAAGTGATGAAGCAAGTGTGAATTTTAAGACAACAAACAATCTCTTCACTTCACTGTGGAAAATTAGAAGTGGCAAAGAACACTTACAGCAGTTTAGGCTTCTTCAGTATTCTCTAGATTGTGAACTGTCAAAAGCTACATGTGAATGAGGAAATTCTGAACCTTTGCCCAAACTATATTCTTCTTGAGGCAAGTTGTAAAGTTCCTTTCACCAGTGAAAAACATACACTTTAAATCCACATTTACAGGACAGAAGGAATTACCGAATTTTAAATTAAAAAAAAAAAAACCTCGTGTATATCACTATCTTCTCGACTTCAGAATCTAGTTCATTTCTCAATACATAAATCTAGAAATGAAATAATCAGGAAAAAAGTCAAGATAAAGTATCAAATATGAAACCTATCTTAGTTTTAACTTAAAAAATGTCCTTATTTGATTTCAAGTTCATAGAGTCGATGTAGCTCTGGAAAAAGTATTTAATAGTGCCCTAGATTTATATAACATTTGTTCCAAAGAGCATGAAGAACATTCACATACAGCATATAATTTGTATAAAGGGATAATAATATATCTTTAAAAAATCAGTAAAAAATGAATTATTCTCATTTTTAAATGGTAGAACTGAGGCACAAAATGAAAAAAGCTTGCCCAAGACATCACACACACAAAACCATATTTTATAATTCATTTCTCCTTTCTAATATTTTCATATTATTAGAATCTCAGTGCGTGATTATTATTATGAAATGCTTGCCTACAAAAGATATTAGTTACAATGTAATTTCAATCATAAATCATTTTACCTGGAGCTCTATGAGGTACTAAATAATTTTTAACAAATATGTAAATTAAATATAGATAATCTTTTCTTAATCTCATTCTGAAAATATATTTAAATTTACCACCAGCTCATATTCTACAGAGAAAGGAAAACTAATATAGAGACAACCTATGATAGGAGCAGTCTATTACATGAAATTATATTTTGATTTCTAAACCTGCCTTGCAAGAAGAGGGATTATAATTTCTGGAAGGACTCACATGTAAATTTTAAAAGAGCCATAATTCATGCAAAGAAACATTTTCTAATCAATAATTTACAGTTCAGATGCCTCACTACCTTACATTTCTAGCCCGTGGTCAAATAGATGTGCTGCTCAATTTTAAAAGCCTCCTGGAGTCACGTCCTTAATTGGCGTTGTGACGTCTTACGTCATGATGTTGCATCACCATGTGATGACGCTGTGCCATCACACACATCATCGCATGTTGACACAATATCATGGCATAATATCATCAAATTAAATTCATCAGCCCTCCCTCAGCCTGTCCCCAGGAAGGACGAGAGATTAAAAGATTTTCTTTGCCTTGTCAACACTCCTAGTCTGAAGGCAAGCACAGCAGACGTCACAAATCATTCTAAAACTTCCTGGACCTCAAATTAGAAGTATTTAAAAAGTACAAAGGAGCATTTATAAGGATGGTTTTCATGGATGGTTACTTGCTTTACCCCATAACTAATAACATCTGAATCCCATTTTAGAGATGAATATTTACATACATTAGTCTCTCTTTTTTTCAGGTCACATTATAGGATAGTATTTGGGCTAGTGAAGAAAGAAACCAAATTTTTTGGCTCCTCATTTCTTGCCCATTCACCTCCCTCCAATTCTTTTTCATCTTCCCTCACATTCTGAAATAGCAAGTAATGAGAGGGCAAGAGGCAGAAGTAATCGATAGTTTTGACTACAAACATTTATAGAAGGATGGAGGGAGTGCTGAAAGCTGTGACAGGGGACCTTTTGCCATCACAACCTTGATGACGAGCAGAGTCTCCAAGTGAGCAGCCATTATAAATGTGGGGCATTTAGATGAGACGTAACCAAAGATTATCTAAATGATATCTGGACATAATGTGAATTTGCTTATACACTCTTCTAAAAAGATGTAGTTAACAATTCATCAAACGTAACATGCAGGTTGTGCATGGTGTCATGGCATGACTTCTCTTTTATTAACTCGGTCACTTTGTGCCAGGCACTGTTCTAGGTACAAGCGCTCAGGTCAAGCAGAAGAAACAGTGTCACTTTGAAGAGCTCCCAGAGCAATAAGAGAAACAGGTGAGGAATGGATTTCAGGACAATCTGCTAAGGACTCCCTAATGATGGCAAACAAAGTGTACTAGATACTCAGAAAGGAAAGGAATGTCTGGAGTCACCACAGGATCCTGCAGGGGAGGTAACGCGTTTTCAAATCTTGAAAAATGAATAGGTAGAGAAGAAAACAATGCCAGATTCAAATTTAAAAAACTGGGAGACCACAAAGTATTAAACTAATTCATCCTTTCGTAAATTTTTTTCTCAAAATGATTTGTTCATGTGAATGCTATTTTGAGGGGTACTGACTCATGCACCAGCATTTCCATAACCCTTCATCATAATTACAAGCAGCTTCTAGGTGGCTCTTCAATACAGTACATCAATGCAGTAGAGTTATTTTTTAGGTGAGTTTTCTATCTATGAGGCTAAATATGTTATTTTTTCTTCATAACCAAATAAAAATTGGAAATCAAAGTCACTTTGTTTTGTGAAAACATTTGACTAGCCACAAGATCTTGGCAACTTCTTTTCTGGTATGTACAAAAAGATGGATTAGAAAATTCCCTGCTAATGATGCACCTTTTTAAAATAGGAATCAAGAAGTATTTGTTTTTTACATATTGTGGAAGAAACACCACAGCCCAGTCAATGATAACTGTTTACATAATCTGACATTTGTTCCCACATTAAAGCCACTGGTAAGTATTTTCTACTGCTACCATAATCCTCAAGAGGTGTTTATAAACTAGACATGACAAGAGAATAAAACTCTAGGGGATTTCAGCCCCAAAAGACTTGCTTCCATTTTCCGAGAATTACAAATGTTGAGAGGCGAGTTTTTAAACAAGTTTCTAAAAAATGTCATTTCTCAGTTAGATATACACATATTCTTTAGGAAGTCAGCAACTATTTAATTAAAATTGGATAAAATCTTTAATATGTGGTTTTTAACCTGTGCAAATATATATTCATTAACATATCTATTTTATAGTGATAGAAAGCAGAAAATTAGCAGCTGGTCTTCCAAAGACATGCAATAATAACTGGTGAGAGAAGAAAATTTCCAAGTACCAATTTTCTCTTATATATAGAACATACAAAATTTTACATAAATAGGATAGTGAAGAAACAATATATAAAAAGAAATTTAACCACAATTGGATACCTTCTCACACCTGTTAGAATAGCTATAATCAACAGGACAAGTAATAACAAATATTGGAGAGGATGTGGAGAAAAAGGTACCCTCATACACTGCTGATGGTATTGCAAATTGGTACAGCTCCTATGGAAAACAGTATGGAGGTTCCTCAAAAAAACTAAGAATTGATCTACCATATGATCCAGCAATCCCTCTACTGAGTATTTACCCTAAAGACTTGAAAACGCATATCCAAAAAGATATTTGCACACCAATGTTCATAGCAGCATTATTCACAGTGGCCAGGACATGGAAGCAACCGAAGTGTCCTATGATAGATGATTGGCTAAAGAAGCCATGGTACATATATACAATGGAATATTACACAGCCATAAGAAGAGATGAAATACTGCCATTTGCAACAACATGGATGGACCTCGAGATAATCATTCTAAGCAAAATAAGCCAGACAGAAAAAGTTGAAAATGACATGATATCACTTATATGTGGGATATAAACCTAAAAGCAACAAATGATCAGGACAAACAGAGACTCATGGACATGGACATAGAGTAGTGGTTACCAGAGAGTAGGGGGGTGGGGGGGGAGGGGGGGTAGATGGGGTAAAGATGGGGTAAAGGGGGTGAAATAGGTGGTGACAGAAAGAAACTAACTATGGGAGGTAAATACACAATGTATGTGTGTATATATATATATACACACACACATATGTGTGTGTGTGTGTGTGTATGTGTGTGTGTGTGTGTGTGTATATATATATATATATATATATATATATATATATATATATATACACACACCTACTATTAAAGTGTACAGCTGAAACTTATTGGATTTTGTTAACGAATGTCACTATAAAAAAAAAAGTAAATTTAAAAAAAAATTAACTTGAGTGATACCCTTTAGAAAACAAAATAAAGAGAATATGAGGGGAGAAATCTGAAGAAATAGGAATCCAAAGGTATACAACTAAAGGCTACGGAGTTAATGAACTTCTTAAGACATTTCTTTAAGAATTTTTCTAAGTACATCTTTTTTAAAAATACCAAATCCAGATGAAAAACAAGATTAGAAACATCAAAAATTCCTTGTTTTTGCAGATTTATTCAGGTGGATATTAATGTCCTTTTCATCCAGATAGAATTCATTTTATGCAACACACACATGTGGCAAAACTTTTTACTTGATTTATATCTTTCAGAGCAAAAAAAATTTTGTAGTAGAATAATCACCAATAACTTGTCTGTTTTATAGGTTCAGAGTTCCACATACTAGCCTTCATAGATGGGGACCCATTTGTGAAATACGTCTCAGTTATACAGTGATGGATTCAGCCTGGGAATAGGGTGAAAGTGTTCACATGGAGCCTGTTTGCCTCCATAGTCTACACCTACGTTGAGATGTAGAGTCTACACCTGTATCTGAGACAAGTATTACAAGAATGAGTAAACCCCTGTACTCTTTCTTCCTACCCCCATATCTTTCTTCCACTTCTTGAGGACTTTTCAGATTCCCATGAGCCAGAGCAAAACAGCTCATAGGGAGATTTCAAATTTTATTTACCCATGGTAACAACTTTCTTTAAATTATTGAATTCGGGGAAAAAGAAAGGTAAAAGTATTTCCATTAATAAGAACCTGCTAGCTACTAGAAATAGTGCTAGCTGCTTTACATATGTTATTTAATTCAGTTACATCTTTAATAATCTTGAAGAGAATATGATTATTAGCCAATACAAACAACAAAATTCAACTATTTGAATTAATCTGATAGCTCATCATTTTTTTAACAATAGGTATATTGACATATGTAAATGCCTTTATGACCTGGGCACTGTCATTTTTAAATTAATTCAACTTACTATCATTTCCCTCCAATTTCTAGGTGAGCAAGCACAGGTCAAGTTACCAATTCGATTAATAATCTCTGGCTCTGGGGCCCCTCTAGTGGAATGCACAGCCCCGATACCATCTTCCTCTCCTGGTACCCTTCTTTTCCTGCTAATGCTTGTGGACATTCAAGTTCTGCTGTGTCCCCCAGAGCCCACTCTACCATCTGGAAGATTTGCTGCCATTTCTCTACTACCCTTACTGATGACACGAACTTCATCAGTGCTATCCTGGTTCCCACCTGGCCACCCCCGGAGATCCAGGGCTGCAGATGCCAATTTTGGAAGGAATGCTTTCCTCACCAGAATGGAAGTGGTCTACTACACTTCCACACAGGAAATACTTGCTCTCTCACAATAGGGAGGGGGTCCCCAGACTGTGACAAACTGATGGAAGAAGCACAAATCGAAGTTGGGAGTTGGTAAACCTCCATTTTTGAAACACCTTCTTGCCACCTTACTTCTGGCCTTTCCCAGGGTCCCTGCACGGGAAAGGCCAGTCCCAAGGAGTTCAGATAATCACAGCCACAGTGGCTAAACTGGCTGAGCCCGAGTGTACAGATGTATAGAGTCCCAGCGATCTGGTTAAACCTACATGACAAAAAAAGCTACACTGAGAGAGTAGTTGGGCTTGATGCAGCACACATTACAGAGCCATTGCTAGTTACACAAGAAGTAACAATGTAGTGAAAGTGGTATTATGGAAAGATCCATGAGCAGTCGAGCAGTCGGAGGAAGCTAACCCCCTGAGTCAGAGCTGCCATAATACTGCAAGGGTGAAAACTGGGGTTAGGCTGATGGCAGGGGGTGTGCGGGAGTGAGGGTCCAACCAGAGACATTTTTAGCAGGATAAAAATCATAACATATTGAAAGACAAATATAACTCCAAGGAATTTTAGCATGAGGGATGGGAAAATGTTGGACTACTAACAGAACTGGGGTTGTCAGGTGGTTGTGGTGGTGGAGACGGCGGAGGAGGAAATTAGTTTCATTTTAGATGTGAGCCGATTGAGGTGACACAGGGCACCTCCATAGAATTCTCATGTTTATTGTCATGACCATGGTTCCAGAGCCCACAGGAGAAGTCAGGGGTAGAGGTCGGGGGACACCTATTTCCTAAGAAGAGTCTCAACACAAATCTTTTCAACAACATTTAAAATCTCTGGCCAAAATGAACCAAATCCATTCATTCATTTATTTAAAAAAAAAATTAACATGTCTTACCTTGTAAAAAAGAAATGTGTTTTTCTTTTTCTTACCCAAAACTAATCTTCAGAAAGTGGTTCGAACCATTCACCAGTCCGAAGCTTTTACTGAAAAGCTTCGCCTTGTTGAAAGAAAAATTACTTCAAAAAAAGGATAATTCCTTTAACACTCTAGATTGTAACTTGATGACATTTTTTTTTCACAGAGATTCCACTAATTGGATTTTCTTAATGTTTAATAGTAGCAAAGTCATCCCATTGGAGAAACCTTATGTCATTCATCAGCTGCCTCTTCAGGGCCCTGAGAACATCTGACAATTATTTCAATCAAAATGATCATTCACTAAAACACATAATCACGAATAATTTAGCAGAACAATAGATCTATTACTTAATATAGTGCTAACCTTTTATAATGCTTCTACCTAGGGAGAGGACTAATATCTGTGTCACAGAATAACTTATATCAGGCCTTTGCTTTTGGAGGCAACACTGTGATTCATGGAATACCTAAACACACGCCATTATAAACCACATTATAGGGAAAATAGTTAACCTTTGTGTAGCATTTAAGAGTTTACAAAGTCCTTTCTCAGACATCTCATCTGATGCTCAAAACAATCCCACGAGAGAGGTGTCATTAGCCTGATCCAGTTTATAGGTGAAGACAACAAGGCACAGAGAGGGGAAGTGATTTGCCTAAAGCTGCCTAGCTGTTAAGCGGTACAGCCGAGATTCTCCCCTCAAAATCTGTGCTCCATCTTCTACACCACGATTCTCTTTTAGTGTGAAAAATACCAATGCCGACAGGCTTTTTAAAGTAGGCTCTGTCCTTCTCATACAGCTACAGAAGCCATCCATGCTACGGCTCTCTCCCTTCTCTATCCTTTTTGGCTACCTCCCACTGTTGGCCAAGGGTCTCACATGAGTCCTTGCTAGAGAAACATCATAAACTACCATTTCTAGGGCAAAAATGCTTATTTTCTCATGAACCAAATCACATGCAAGCATTTCTGCCGTGTACACCCATCATCTCTGTAGCCAAGGAAGCCACTCATCTGGTAGTAACAGGTGCTGTATTTATTCTGTCTAAAATGATTCCTGCCATGTGACAGTTCATGTAAAAAGCAAATAGAATTCTATCCAATCAAGAATTTCTCTTTATTTCAAATTCTTAAAGGAGACTTGCCTCTCTGTAAGCTAATTTTGTGAGAGTTCCTTTTGCCCATTCAACATTTAGCTCAATTTGAGAAGCTGTCTGGAATAGTCTGTATAAGGTTTCTTTCTTTCTCTAACCAAGACTGCCTATGATGAAAAGCAATGCTTTAGTTCTACAATCTGCTCTTGAGAGTTCCTCATTATGTTTAAATGTCTCTCCTTCGTTGTAAAGGATATTATCCTGTATTTGATGCAAGCAATTAAAAGTGTCATTAGATAAAACTGACATTTCTTTTATAGCAAAAGTAAACTCGATCCAATTTAGAGCAGTATGTCAGGTCACTTCTTTACTAGTTACATAAATCATTTTGTTACATTAATCTTTATTTCCATCTCAGTCATCATTTAATACTTTTACTTATAAATAACAATACTCTAAGGGATTTGTAAAACATGCTTTTAGACAAAGCTCCGGCAGAAGTAGTCTGTGATTTAGGTAAACACCTAGGAGAGAGATGATTTATAATTGCACACATTTCGGTAACTGTATGGCCTGCTCCCTTCAGACGAGTGAAAACAAACAACAGAGCAGAATGCTTTCCAGCTAAATAAAACACTTAACCTAATACGGTCAACCTTGAGTTTGCCTTACCCCTTTGACCTCCCTATATTAGTCAAGGATAATGTCCCAAAACACCTGGTATTAACAGAACTCTTGAAATTTTAATCACTTAGAATTCATGCTAAAAGACATTAGTGGGTTTTTTTAAATTTATTTTTCAATTACAGTTGACATATACTATTATATTAGTTTCAGGTATACAACATAATGATTAAACATTTATATATCTTATGAAATGGTCACTCTGATAAGTCTAGTAGCCATATGACACCATATACAGCTATTACAATATTACTGACTATATTCCCTATGCTGTACTTTACATCAAGACGTGGGTGGTTTGCTAATCAAAACCACATTCTTTAAGGGAACGTGCAGCCAGAATTCCAAATTCAATTTGTTAACACACTCAGCAATAACTAAAGAGTATTTCAGCAATTTAGTCTGAGGTTTCAAACTTCGAAAGAGAAAAGAGAGTGCTAGGCCTAGTGCGAAGGGGACTCCAGGCACATTATCCATGCGGGGGCTTGTAGGATGACTTCCCTTCTGGGATGCCTGGGACTGTGAGATTTACAGGATGTGGGACTTTCAGTGTGAAAATCTGGACAGTCTCAGACAAACCAGTTTGCATTCTTTAGATTCAGACTGAAAAAAAAAACCTCCAACTGGAACCGGGGCACATATGGAGGCGGCCTTGCTCCTGGGAAAAGGACAAAAGCTGGATCGCCAGAGACGGAACACAAGGTCAAAGCTGGACTAGAGGCCTTGATGCAATGTCACAGGAGTATTAAACTAAAGCTTTACTGACCCCCAACTGAGGACAAGATTAGCCCCAGAGCAGGACAGAGGCTGGGTCTGCAGTTAGGGCACAGATGGCCACACAACAGAGCTTGGAGCAATATGGGAAGAAGCTATCCAGAAACCTTGCCCGCTGTGCCTAGCTTCTTTACGCTCTTCTCCTAGCCTAATGGGTCAGCTATTCTCTTGCTTTCATTTAAACGGGGACGCACGACTTCATACTTGTGTGGATAGAGTAGCACTTCCCCTGCAACGGTGACATAAGGACATAAGGACCGCACTGGAGTTATAGGGCTTCCTGCATTTGTGAGAGAAAAGTCTTTATGTGTTACTTAAAACACATAAACTTAGTACTCAGTGTGAGTTTGTTATAATAAAGCCCTTTTCATTGGGAGAGAACCGAAGTTCTTTACCACGCTTTCCACAGGCAACCAGTATACATTGCTATATCTATTATACCCAGTACTACGAAACCTCCCCCTTGTGGTTAGGAAATATTTTTCTTTTTTTTAATAAATGCAGGCACCTGAGAATATGACTCGCTGCTCAGGCAGTGGTTGTATAGTCGGGGTAAGCAGATGAGAGAACCACACGAGAAAAAGAACTGTCAACATTCATTTCTTCCCACCAAAAGGTTCCTCTCTCAGAACTAAACATTAGTGATACTTACACATTGATTTATTTCACTAAAGAAGACAATGACATTCCTTCACAATCGAGCGGCATTATGGTGTCATGACTAGGAGCGTCCATTTATTCCATTGCCAACTTGTTTTATAATCACTCTTAGCCAAACTTTCCTCTTCTGAAAAATGGGCAGGATAGCTCAAAATTTGCTGGACTTTTGTGAGAATTACATGAGATAGCAAAAATAGAATGCTAGGTCTGACAGTAACAGATGTTCAAAAAATGTTAGTCCTTTCCTTTTTCCCTGCCAATATCCTTTCTGCAAATGAACAATTAGGTTATTTTCAAATTTGGAAAAAGTTTTCGTTGTCACCATTTATTTCCAATCTCCATAGCAGAATGATGAGAACTAATTCAGTTTACTTCCTTTGTCTTTTATATTAATCTTAGTCTACAAAATCTAAATGTCTTTGTAAAATACTGTTTATCAGAATAAATGGGTATTGGGTAGAGACAACCTGATATTTATACTTGAAAACTTTTCAAATGCATTTGGACAATCAACTCTTCTACTTAGTAGGTGTGCATTACATCTGCAAGTAAACTTGTTTCTACACAAGGATCCTTATATACAGGCTCCATTCTGAGCACTTCACTGGATTCAACTGTCTTCTAAGTAAAACCATAATTTATTTTCAAGTACAAAGGAAAATACTATACTTAAAAACTCCCAAAATTGATTTTTACTTATATCAACAACACAAGCCTCAAGCAGAAGATGACAGAGTTTACCATCCATTTTGAACAAAAATTAAAATTACAGAAATCTTTTGGCAATAATGTATGAAAGTCAATACACTCAACAATTCTTCCCATACCTTGTCCATGTAAAGACTTTCCAGATCACTATAAACCAGGATGCATCACAGGAGCTTGCTGAGAAAAGGGGGCTAGCTAGCATAGAGATTACTTTCTTTAATGTTGATGCTTATTACTACTGAAAATTAAGAGTGATTATCATATACCAGGGACTGACATAAGCATTTTATAAATATGACATATATGATAATGTATCATATATATACATTACATACATAATTGCATATGTTATATATATGAAAAATATACACATAGCATATATATACTTATCATACATATATATGATAAATTACTTCACTGGTACAACACTCACAATTCTATCTTGTAGGGAATGTGATTAACCCCATATTAGAGGTGAAGAAACTAAGACTTGGAAAATAGCCCAAGGTGCCGAAGCTGGTGACAGCAGAGGTAAGACTTGCATCTGTGTCTGACTTTAAAGCCCATACTCTTTGGCCGTTAAACTGTATAAGAGAAGAAAGAAAATTTTTCTCTTCTGTAGTAACATTATAATTTTAACTAAGAAAATTATCGAGACACTTAATTTTATCTTAAGCCTCTAATAGCACTAAATTATGTATAATAATAAGTACCTTGGTTTTAATCTCCAAATTATTCATATACCAGGTTCTGTAGACTACATTTTCTATGAGCTTCAGGATCTGGATCACGCTTACTATCCTACAGAAAATAACATCACTGCCAAGGAAGTTATTTCTCCAAACTTTTTAGACGACACAAGTAGTTTAAGTAAATGTGCTTTAATGTTCTCTTCATCATGTCTGGTGGGGGGAAAAGAAGACTAAAACTTTGAAGTGAGTTTTAGTCACTTCAAAAACTGAATCTCAGCAGACTTAAAATATATATTGTTTGCGACTCAACTTTCAAAAACTTTTAATGGTGAATTTGATATCCTAGAGTATTTAGAGCTGAAACCTGGACTTTTTTCTTACAGACTTCAATGATATAAGACTACCTCGTTTTGCCTTTTTTGTGCACTGATGTCATTAGGCTCAGCCAAAGTCAATCGTGAAGGTGAACAGAAATTAATTTAAGGCCATTTAGAACTATGTTCTGTGCATCACCCACAACAAGCCTCCTTTATTAGCCCCTGATGGGGCCTTCATGAGTTGGAACAGATCAAAAGCTAGGTGGAAATAACCCTGCCTGGTGACTCAAACATCTTTCCCATTCCTCTCCTTATTTGTAGAGGACAGTTTAGAGATAATGGGATACATTTTAACTCAGAAGAAAATGTTGTATCTGAATGTAAATCAAATTCTTAGATTTAAAAATATAGGGACACAGTTGAGATTCATGGTTGACTTTTTCTATACTTTTCTCCTTTGGACAGAAATAAATCACACTGGCCTCCTCTCTATTCGAGATATTTCAAATTGCATTTCAGACCCCTAGTTGAAAATAAGTATGGAAAAAACAGAAATACTTGTCTTTCTGCATCAGAATTTTCCTTCTGTTCCCTAAGGGGGAGGAGAGAGGGGGAGGTAGACAGGGGGAAATTTTTAAATCATTTTTTTCAATTAAAAATAAATTAACTAATTAAAAAAATAAAATTTAAAAAGAAAAAGAATTTCCCCTCTGTTCCCACATGCCCAGCTTTGTCACACATGGAACACCACTAGTATTACTGATAAATATCTCCTGAATTCACTCATGTCTCTCTCTTCCCCTTGATCACTCTGTTCTTACTCGAGCTGTCCTCAGCACTGCCACTCCACCCATCAAGATCTAGTGAGTCTTATACTGACTGTTTCCAGGGCTTTCACCTAGTGGCTCTAACTCTGTTTAATGTATTTATGCCTCTCTGCCCATGCTCACCTGCTCAATGCCTGGTTCACTACAACATCACCCTGTACCATCTATGTCTACCCAATCAACCCTCTAGTCTTACTTAGCTAGGCTAGCATGTCTCTTTCCTTCATATTTCATCAAAGTTGCATTTGAGAGTCTCCAAAGGCTCTCTCTGTCTGAACTGGCTTTTTCATCACATTTTACTGGGCCGTTTCCTTCACAGTCATGAAGAGTTCTGTGCTCATCTTTGAGAGAGCTTTGAGAGAGCTCACATATTTCCAAAAAGTTTCCCATTATCCATAAAATAAAGTGCAATGCCCTTAGTCTGGCATTTAAGGCTTTCCGAGGTCTCTCTGTGTTTGTGGATTTCTTTTTCCCACTCGCTCCAGATTACATTGATCTCCTTTTCTCTAAAACTTTCTAGCATTTCTATCTGTATTGTTTGTTCTTGAACTGAATTATATGTTTTCTTGCACTGTATCATAAGGATTTTGTGTTTCTTGCCTGTCCTACCAGCAACCAAATGCTGAACCCTCATATTATGTTTCTTTGGTAGCATCTGGCTCAACACCACACATCACAGCCAGCTAACAAATAATTGTTAATTCATGAAAATTGAATGAATGAATAAATAAAAATATAATGCTATCTCAAAATAGAAAGAAACAAAATATGTTTATAGAGAGGTAAAAAAGTACAATTCAGGGTAGAAAGCTCTAGGTGTTTTTCCAGCCTGCATGATAAATCTTAAACATTATTTTTAGGCAGATCCTAAAGAAGGTCGAGATAAGGGCAGATGCTGTTCTAGTTCCCTTCTTTTAATTTGGCAGGAGACCAGGGAAGGTGAAATTAGCCTACCAATAGCTTTCAGATAAGCCACACTTTCCTTTTTCTTTTTTATTCCTACTACAAAAAGTAGTATTCTATAGAGACAGCTCCTAGTGGAGAGATGGGAAGGTGAAAGGGGAATAAGGAGAGAGAAGTCAGTCATTCATCACTGCTACAGCTGGAGGAAGGCAGCCTTTTTCTGAGCAGAAGGCAGGAACAAATATCACTGCATTCTAGGTCACTGAGCAGACCTTTGCAGGGATTAAAACTTCTAGGGACTGGAGGGACCTATTAGGGGAGAAATCACTTCACAGCTGAAGAGGGTCAGCCACACCAAAGGCCTTCAGGGTAGAAGCCCAGATGCCCCCGGGTCAGTGTGACCACACGAACAGGAAGAAGGAACTAATGGACCATGACTCCAAAGGGGGCAGATGAGTAAGCACAGAGAGAGATGGTCTACATCCCATCAGTGAAACCCTGGAGATGACTGTTCAGGATGTTTATGATGGAAATGGGTTTTGAGAAGATGAACCCTTTCAAAAGAGTTTGTAGGTTGCTGTTAGCTTAGAAGTTTCCACTTAGTCTTTCAGCAGAGGTGAAAGTATGGGCCAAGGGACTTTATTTTGTCAGATTGCATAGGCTGCACAGCTTAGTCTTCCCAATGTCTATGAAACTAAAGCTGACCTAGCAAAGATTAGTTTTAATGGAGAAAGCATAAAAGCGTTTTGAGTTCAAGCTTTATGAACCACTCAGGCTCTCAGCAGTCATGGGGAGGATAGCAACCCATCAGATCAAGAACTCAAGGAAAGACCAAGCCCAGATTCTTGAGCATAATCAAAATCTCCCTCACACATTTTTATGCATATGGTAAAACTGTGCTCCTCTAAGTAGGCAGAAAATTCTGTAGAGTATGAGTCACTAGCTCTTAAATTTGACGTTTCTGTAACAAATTTTTGTCCTTGAAAAGAAAAATAGTCTTCTGTAGATAGGACTGTAATATTAATAAAACCTTAGGTAACCAAAGATGTATGCTTTAATTTAACTTGTGTTTTCAGTATTATAGAAGTTTTAGTAATGCCAGAATGTTTCACGTACAAATTGCTGTAATGTGTTTGGTTTAATAAGACTTGGTAATGAAGTAGTTGCTATTGATAAGCCCAGATGGCAATACAATAGTATGTTGAACTAATCTGATATTCCAAATAATATTGGACTTTTTAAATAATGGAAGGTAACACTAAAATGGTATTCTGATTAATTATAATCCAGGATACAGGTACCATTAGTGTGGTGGGGAGGCTTTCAAAGCTTCAATCTAAAACTCAGTCTTTTTGCCATTTATGAAAATTTAATTCCACATAGTCCATTTTTAACATTTCCAATTCTCACTCACACATCACATCTGAGCATGAAATTATGCAATATAGGCAAAGGACAAGGACAGCAGAGGGTCACAGATGTGTGTATTGTAAGAGAATGAGGCAGAGTGTTGCTCCTCCTCCGGGGACAGAGCTTTTGGGATGTCCCCACTTGCCCTGTTCTGAGTGATGATCCACAGCTTTATGCATCCAGTAACTGGTTCACACTAACGAATGCTCACATACTACATATCTTTTGAAAAGAAATGATTTTGAGACATGCTTCTTGAGATAACAGAAAGTGTCTTTCCCCATTACACAACTTGCCTTGCCCATGGGGCTATAAGATTCCATTCAGTCTACTGACCCTCTTCCTAATAGTATCAGATATACACTAACTGCTTTCGACACCCTCTCCACCCTCATATTAAATACTGCACTAATTCCATCTTCTGTTGGAACTTTCTTCTTTTAAATGTTAGCACCATCAATTCTGCCAGTTTGGAATCACTGTCTAGGTCACTGTCTAGTCAAGCACTGTCTGGGTTGTACCCTAATCTCCTGCTTGGAAATCTTGGAATTTTAGATCTTCTTCAGGTTCTTGTCAGTGTCCCATTTACACTCTCCCAGGGGAGGTGTTCCAACAGAAAGCCAGACTCACCTTTTATGTATTCTCGAAATTCATTTCACTCTCAGGATTATAGGTATATTTTCTACACTCAGATAGCCACATCAAATATAGGGGTCCCTACCCAATTTGTATGAAGGCTTATTTTATTTCCCCAAAGATTTCTGGGGTAGAAAATGCTGCCCACAGTCAAGTTCCCAGTAAAGATACAAGTGGTAGAGATGGGAGACAAAGTGGTGGCAGCCAGCATCTTACATTTTTACCGGGTGAGGCTTTAAACTCAATCTGTAGGTTGTCAAGCTTAGATTGTGGACCCCTAACATGATAAATTATGGACAACGAATACTGTTTTCCACAGTAAAACATAGTATTACTTGGAGTTAAACCTTAAGTCCAATATAATCAGGTATTCCCCACAATGACATACCTAATGGACCACAGTGCAGAAAATGTGGCTATACTAGTAGTTTGGTAAAATTAAGTTAGCTTATTAAAATAAAATTGATAGAACTACAAAAATATATTTTCTTGATAAATACATTCATGTACTGTTTCTGTTGGAAAGCAATAGAGAAAATGGTATGATAACAACAAAGAAGTCAGAAAAAAAATCATGTTATTTATCGCATTGTCCATGAGATAAATCTCCCTTCTTGGTTTTTGGATGAAATTAAGTGGAGGAGGGTAGCAGTGACATACAGAGCCTGCCGGGAATTTGTTGAACCTAGTTCGTGAACATTGTCCTGTCCTGTTTTTGAGGCAGTTGACAAGGGGACTTGTTCCCACCACTAGGGGAGGACATGCAAATAGCCAATGCTAACTGGTTGGGCCAGTGCTCATTAAGATCCTGAAAAAAAACAGGAGAAAAAAAATAACCAACTCACCGACACCTACCTCCCAAGTTCCCACTGGAGTTCAAATTGAAAAGGGTAGCACCTTATTTATCTTTATACAACCCAATTGCACCTGGCAGGACCCTTATGCAGAGAAAGGACTAAGACATTTACTGAATTGAATTATATGGTGGCAAATACCATGCTTTAAAAGTGTTAAAAAAAAAAAAAAAGACTGTTTGATGTGCTTAGCCACATCAAAAACATCGTATTTAAGAAACAGAAGCTTGGAAAAGGTGGTTGACAGAAAGCCAGATTGGCTAACAGACAGTCTGAGTGTCTGACAGCTGCATTAAAAGAAGAAATTGGTAAACAACTTCCCATGGTACGGTAAAAGATTCATTAAGGCAGCTCAGAGTCCCAAAGAGGGATTGAAAAGCAGAGATCAACCAAAAAGAAAGAAAATGAACTTAAAAATAAACTTTATTCTCTTAGAGCAGTTTTAGGCTCACAGCAAAACTGGACAGAAGGTGCAGAGGTTTCCCATATACCTCTGCCCCCACCCCAACATGCACAGCCTCCCCTATTATAAACATCTCCCACCAGAGTGGTACATCTATTACAATGGATGAATCTACACTGACGAATCATCACCCAAAGTCCAAGATGACATTAGCATTCCCTCTTGGTGTTGTACATTCTATGGGTTTGGACAAATTAATAATGACATGTATCCATCATTAATATATATAGGATAGTTTCACTGCCCTAAAAATCCTCTATGCTCTGAGCGCAACTAGACTTTCAATGTTTTAATACAAAGCGGGAACAGAAACATCTTACTTCTGTTCCACATTCAGACCTATCTTGAAACCACAGCAAACAGGGAAGGTCGGTTTTGAGTCATCGTTATCAATGATGAGTAAATACGAAAAGGGCTGCAGCTTCAAACCCAAGAAAACAGAAAGAACAGAAAGAGTCCACAAGGTTGAGATGAGGCAAGAGCCACTTCAGGAAGCTTCTGGGACACCCAGCTCAGGAGGTTTAGTTCCTGTTGTGGAAGCAGCTCCCATTCCTTTTTCCTGTTCCTCCTGTTTTGTCCCATGACAACGCCCAGATTTCAATGACCTTTCGAAAGTCCCGGAAGCCCAAGATCTAACAGAGAACCTCTAGGAATCTGGCAGTTGATTGAAGCCTCAGGCTGTAATGGGATCCTTTGCTTCATGCTCAGCATTATGAGCATCCCACACCTGGGCTTGGCATTCAGTGAGCGAATCTAGCTCAGGCACTACAAACAAACGTCCTCTCAGGTGGAGAACAGGAGCCACAGCAGTGATGCTTTAGGTTTCTCATGGATTCATAGGATGTGACACCAGGAGAGCTCTGTGGTTAGACAACTCAGTCCAAACAAAGTCTTTAAAGAGGAAGAAAGTAAAATCTGTACAGGTAAAATGATTCCTAGGCTCACATGGAGACTTAGAGGGTGAACCAGGACAGACGCCCTTTCTCCTGACTCCTGGTCCAGTGCTCCATATTCATATGACATCATTTTCATATGACATTCTCCCTTACATAGCCTTTGTTATTCTGAATTGTTCTCTATCTATACTACTTTTTCCAGTCCAAATCTTTAATGGAGTGTGTGTATGTGTATGTCCGTGTAGAGCAGGACACCTGTGCTAGAATAAGAGCATGCAGAGGTCTTGGGAGCATCTATGCGCTCACTCTAGCCCTCTGGTATTCTGCCAGGCAAAATGCAATAATATTCCTTGAACTAGTGTTTTCTCCCATATAGCCCAGATCTTAGCCAGAGGTGCTCCTCCCACCTTGAGATCTAAACTGTATTAACCTAAATCTCCAACTTATTTTCTGTATACATTCATGGCCATCTTTCAAATTGCTGTGATTTCAAGAGCATGTTCCAACCTTATGGTTACCTATGGTTCTAGGTTCTTTTCTAACAAATATTTCTAGTTACGGCTTAGATGGGAATCAATGGGATGTGATGTTGCCTGTTCTACACTGTGTGTGGAAGTCAAAGCCCTTTCAAAAACAAAACCACCTTCACAAGACTACTGCAAGTGTGAGAAGCTTTGGGTGAGGCCACTTACATTAAACAATGCAAACCACTCCAAACTGGCCAGTAGACATGCCTGGTTTTAAAAGTTTCCTCTTCCAGGAGTTTTTTTACTGGCCAGGCAACCCTCCTCAGTTACTTAACCTTTTACCATCCCCTTGACTCCTTTTTAGTCTTCTTTCCTATCCGATTCTTTTGTTCCCCCTTCCTCTTCCTTTTGGCATTGCTTGGGATTCTGTAGTCTTCTCATTCTGTCATCTAGAACAATGATTGTCAATGGGGGAGATTTTGACCCCCAAGGGACACTTGACAATGGCTGAGGCCATTTCTGATCATCACAAGTGAGGGGGTGCTAGAGATCAGTGATGCTGCTAAACATCTCACAACAATGAATTATCCAGCCCAAAACGTCATGGGGTTGAGAACCCTGAGGGTTAAGAAATCCTCAGCTAGAAGAACTTGGCTGTAGCCAGTTTTATTCTCAATGCAGTTCTAGGCTTTTCTAAATTTCTTTCACTCTCCTTATAACGTGGCTGTAGTTTAAAATAGCATGTTCTTATTTCAGTTGCACTAACAAGATCCAGATCGAACATCACCTCCTCTTGTAGCTTCCATGATGCCTCTTTCCATTCTTCTATCTGTGTTTTCATGGCACTTTTGCCTACTACCATTATATCATTCATCTATCTTCTTGGACCATAGAGGTTTGGCAGCATAGGTCATTCCCTTTTAGCCTCCCTAACACAGGCACTGGCATAGAATAGGCATTTACTAGTATTTGTGGAATTGAATTCAGTGTTCACAGAGTAGCTCTCCCAAACTCAGTACCAAGCTTGACAGAATGTTGGAGACTATATTGACAGCAGAGGGAATTATAATTCCTCTTTGAAAGACAAGGCACGCATGGCATGGGAATGACTATATGATGCAAGGTATGGCCTTAGTTAAAAAGACCACACACTGGTTTTCTTAGTAAAGGCATCCAAAGATGACTAAGCACACTTATCAGAACCAACTGTTGTCAACAGAGGATATCAACCAGATGAGATTGTTGTCATCCCAATTTTCAGTGATGGCATCATAGTTTGCAACGTGCATCGCAATCAGGACTGATTTAAAGGAAGGAGTGTAACAGCCTATCTAAATATTGCTAAAGCACATATAAATGCCCATTTTTCTTGACTGAATAATGATAAGTGGTATAATTATTTTACAATTAGCAGTAATTTTCCAAAGTTTTGTGAGCTGTTCATGAAGTAATGAAATTTCAAATGGTAACTTCTAGATAAACAGTTGGTTCGTGAAAAAGAAAAAACATGACATCCATATAAAGAAGAGCATATGTAAAACAAATATGAAATTTCATGATAACATTTCTAATCAACCACTTTGATCTCATTTTCCAAATACTGTTACATCGAGTTGTCCAACTGTGACATATGAAAGCACAACCAAAGTATTATGTGATGTCATTTATACATTTTTCAAAAATTCAGTGACAATTAAACTTCGAAGTTTTATGAAGGTAGATGTTTCATCGTTTTTTTTAATTTAAAGATAAAAATAAAAACAAATAAAAATCAATGGCGAGAAAGAGCAAATGGTGGCAGAAACCACCTTGATTTCTCACGACTTCATCCTGCCGAAGTTAATGGCTCTCTGCCATGACTCGATTACCAGTTACCTTTCCTCTCGCCTCAGCTTCGGGCCACTTCCCTGGAGCAGATCTTGCTTACCTGTAGACTCAACAACTACTTCCCCTTCCTCCTTGCTAGGAGATTGTTCAGGTAGCACTGGCCATTTGCCTCAGGGCACAGTGGCCTCTCCAAGCTCACTGGTGAACCTCAGTTTAGATTAGACTAATTCAGTATTTCTCAACCTTCTTTCCCTCATTGCCCCCCATAGAGCCTTTGGAGACATTTTCTTCCTCAAATACTTCCCAAACCCCTCCCCATGAAATTTTAATACCACAGACAAACTATACATCTGTTCATGTATTATGACCCTGTGGAGGACAATAAATCATTTTAACATCTAATTGTTTTGTTCCTGTGATAGACAGAATAACGGTCCCCCCAAAATTTCCATATGCTAATCTCTGGGAACTGTGCCTATGTTAGGTTACATGGCAAAGGAGAATTAAGGTTGCAGATGGAATTGAAGTTCTTATTCTGCTGAATTTGAGATGAGGAGATTATTCTGAATTATCCTGGTGGGCCCAAAGTAATCACAAAAGTCCTTAAATAGGGAAAAAGGAGACAGATCAGAAAAAGAAAAAAGGGCATCATGGAAAGAATCAATCAATTATTGATTGCTTTCAAGGTAAAGAAGGGGGTCAATGAGCCAAAGCATGCAGAAGGAGGAAAAGGTAAGGAAATGGATTCTTCTCTAGAGCCTCCAGAAAGAACATAGCCCTGCCAACACCTTAATTATAACCCAGTGAGACACATTTTGAGCTTCTGACCTCCAGAAATGTAAGATAATAAGTTTGTGTTGTTTTTAAGTCACTAAGTTTATGGTATTGTAATTAGCAGTATAGGAACTAAACCCTTCCTCATCTCAAACCAATTTTGTTCTCTATGGTGGCGATTCTGCCACCATTTAGAATGTATGGTCTACCTCTGTCATTGTATTTCCATTTCCCTACCCAAGCACTGATTTAGAAATAGGCATGTGACAGAATTCTGGCGAAGAAGATATGATGCAAGATCTTCCGAAGGCTTCTGGGAAAGGTTTTTTGCTCCTAAAACTGTGAAGATAGCCATAAAGATAAAATTCTCTTTCTTTCTTTATCACATGTTGCCATCTATATGTGACACCTGACCCTGCTACAATGAGACAATGAGATCAGAAGGGTGAAGAGAAAGATCATATGCTAAGGATACCAGAGCAGAAAAACTGAAAGAATCTAAGTCCTTTGTGCTTCGTTGGTTATTGACATAACCGACTCTGGAACTGGCAATATCTCCAACCTCCTTATTATGTAGGAAGACAAATGCACTTATTACTTGAGCCAGTTTTAGATTGGATACAAGGCTTGCTATCAAAAGCCACCTTCTTCTTTTTACCAGAAATTAACTCACTCTATAAACAAAACACCCACCATTAGGTATCCCCTCATTAGCTGAAATTTAATACTGTGAACAGAAAAATTTGAAATAACAAATCACTTCAGTCTCAGAGATTATAAGAATGGGATGCTAATTAGAGATGTTGAACAGAAAGTTAAAAAATAACCCTAGAATACCATAGAAGATCCTTTTTGAGTTAGCCTTTGCCCATATTCCCAGCCTATTCTCTTATTTAACCCATCCCCACTTCAGCCCCAACCTTGAATTCTATGTATCCTGTACCCCAGTCACACTGAGCACTAGCCACTACAAACACATGTTTATCAATACCTAGACAATTGAGAAGAATGGTCCCTGGAGCCCTTTTCACTGGCTTCATTGGCTTCATTGAACCAAACCTGGTGTCACCCCTACCCAGAGATAATTATATACTAATAATCTAACTTTACCTGTGTTCTCTCAGAACCTTGGACACATTTTCATCTGCACTTTTCAAATTGTTAGAATAGCTTGATTGCATGAGCCAACATATATCTCTCCCTACACTAACCTGGCTCTGAAGGCAAAATCTCTGGCTTTCATACGTAACCCACCATACTGTGCCTGGCCCAGAATGGAAGAGAGGAGGTGGAAGGAGAAAGGGAGGAAAGATGAATATGAATGAGAGAGCATGAGTCTGGAGCTTGGATGAGACATCAGGACTTTAGATATCATTTGGGAAGTCATCAGCACACAGATGAAAGTTGAAAGTGAAAGCTTGGATGAGGTTGCCAAAAACTTATCCTTCAGAAATATTTACCATTGGGGTGGGAGGAGGTAAATGTGCCAAGAGGGAAACAGGAGACGGAGCTCTGCCAGCTGTGAAAGGAGGCAGTTTCTGGAAGAAGAAAGTATCAGCAGCAGTGGATGATGCACAGGGGTCGAGAAGAGAGAGGTCTGGGAAAGGCCTTGGAGTTGACCTCTGAGAGGTAACCTCCAACAGAGAAATATCACTAGAATGAGCAGTGAAGATGTCAAATGGCAAGAGTTTACGGAGAAAGTAAACAAAACAGCCATGTGCTCACACTGAGCACACCTACATGTGCGATTGCTTGATCAGAAAAGGTAGAGAACAAAATACAAGACTTTTTGCCTTCTTTGGTTTCACATTCATATTAGCTGATAATCTTGAAAACATTGTTATGTAATTTAAAAAAAAAATGCCTTTACACATTTGGATTCAGGAATAAGCCCTTTCAGGGTTTTACCAAACCAGCCACCATGCACTTTGCTACATAAAGAAAGGTATAAAATACAGTTCAGTGAGCCTAGGCTGGCTTGGCAAGCTGGAGATCAGCTACATGGTGTGGTTCCAGGGGTAGGCCCCTTGCTATAAGAGAAAGGGCACTAGACGGGAGCCAGGACACCTGAGTTCTGCTACTAGGTTTTCTACTAACTCACTCTATGACCTTTACTAAGTCATTCATCTCTCTGGGCCTCAGTCTCTCCCTTATTAACCTGCTGTGGTTCTCTGATCTCACTTACTGGTACTGGGAAATAATTCAACCATTCAATAAATATTTACCTATCCAGTCAATGTGCAAAACATTAAGCTAAGAGGCTAATTTTTCTAATGGAAAATTCTGATCTCTATTATCACATAAATCCCTCCTGGGAAAAGTAACAATCTGAGCTATTATTAGTCATTAACACTATGTGGAAATGTTTTCTTGGTTATTATAATAAAGGCAAACATTTCTTAAGAGCTTATTACATGCTAGACCCTACGATTAAAACTTTACATGGATTTTCTCTTTTAATCATCACAAAACCATGGAGGTGTAGAACATTGTTATCCTCGGTTTACAGATAAAGCTAATGAGGCTTGGAGAAGTCACTTGCCTACTGTCATCACATAGTGATATCACTGGGCAACTGCTAAATGGATGGCAGTGTGGCCCCAAAGCCTGTTGTATTAGTCAAGATTCTCCAGAGGAACAGAACCAATAGGATATGTATATATAGAAAAAAGCATTCTTTTAAGGAATTGGCTCATGCAATTATGGAAGCTGGCAAGTTCAAAATCTTCAGGGTGGAACAGCAGGCTGGGACCCAAGGAAGAACTGCCAGTGGTACAATTCGAGTCTAAAGATTGTCTACTGCAGAATTCTTCCTTGCTAGGAGACACTAATGTTTTGTTCTATTTAGGCCTTCAACTGATTGGATGAGGTCTACCCATATGAGGGAGAGCAATCTGCTTTACTCAAAGTCCATTGATTTAAATATTAATCTCATCCCAAAAAAAAATCCTCACAGAGACATCCAGAATGATGTTGACCATATATCTGGGCTCCATGGCCCATCCACAGTGACATAAAATTGACTATAATACCTATGCACTTAACAGAGCTAGGTACACAATAATATTTTTTAAATTATTAGTTTACTCTAAATATTCCCTTTTGTTTTTCTCATTTTTTTTAATAACAGAATGATCCAGATAGATGTTCAAGCCAGAAGTTCGAGAATTATCCCCGAATTAACCTTCTCTCTCATTCTGTACATCCAGCTGCTTGCAAAGACCTATTGATTCTACTTCATACTAGTATTCCTATTTGTCACCTCACCTAGATCCTTGCTACCACAGCTTTATTTAAGGCCTTGTCACTTGTTGCCTGGACTATTACAATAACCTACTAACTCATCTTGCTGCCTACAGATGTATTGAGTCTCTCTGTCCATCTTTCAACCTCCTGTCAGAGGGGCCTCCCTAAAACACAAATCTGGGCATGCTGCTGCCCTGTTTCAAATCCTTCAATAGCCCTATCTCCTTAGTTGGGCGAAAAGGTCCTTTACAATCCTGTCGTGGTTTATTTTCCAGTCTCGTCTCTTGTCACCCCTCCATAAGCCCCCATACTCTTCATATCTGACTCACAAAAACATTTGCACTCCCTTAAAATTGCAATCCTCTTTCTTGGTTCTCAACTTTTGCAAATGCCATTCTCCTCTACCTCAAATGCCAGCCCCCATTCTACCCAAATCAGCTCAAACATCAATAGTTTGTGAAAGTGTTTCCTGAAACCTTTAGGCAAAATACTTTCAGACTTGCCCTCCCAGAGCCTCAATATAGAATTAACCAACCATTGTAAGCAACTCCCCCTTTAGAATGTAAATCTCTGGTTGACAGTGCTGTGTGCTGGTCATCTGAGTAACCCAAACACCTAACAGCATAGTACCTGGATATATGAGACCAGGTAGTTTATAAAAGTTTTGAAAACCTGAGCAAAAATATGACCTTCTAGAAATCACATCTGTAGTTTTCTCCTTTCACTTAGTAAAAAAAATAATAAAACTGCCTATCATCTTATCATGTAATACAGGGCTTAAAAATCACTGAAGATACTTAGAAATATAGCAAGTATCCTCACTTTTCCTTGGAAAGAAGCGTAAGATATTTTTTTGTCTTTTAAGAGGTAAAAAAAAAATGTTTCCCAGCCTCTAGGGAAAATTGGTAACCAAGGAAGAAATGATTGCTAGAACAGTAAAAATGGACAAAGCCAGACTGGGCTGCTCTTCAATATACTTGTAAACACAAGAATCTTCAGACACAAAACAGGTTAGGGGGTGAATTCTGTTAAGCAGATAGGCTGAACTGCAGTCTTCTTGCTGTCCCCAGGAGCTATGCATTTGAGTTCTTGAAGTGTGACAGTAGACTGGGAAACTTTAGGCATACTCTAGACCATGTTCATTATAGTAAATAATACGTGAAACCACAAGTTACCTTCATTATAGAGGAGATGAGCTTTACGGTTCTCAGTGAACACAAACCATTGATTATCTGGTGGACATGAGGTGGTAATAAACCTTAGATTCTAAAGTTTAAGTCGTTGAAGTAAAGCCATAACATAATTGTAACTCTCCCTTTAGAATGTAAATTGTCGAAGGAGACAGCGATTCCAGGCCACGATCACCATAGCCAACCTTGAGAATATTAAGAAGTGTTGCTGTCCCTTCACTAACTTGTCCACCCTTCCTGATACCTGTTTAGGAATCACCGCTACTGAAGGCTAATGAAGGAAACACCACAGTTCCAATGCTAATGACATTCGGACCACTGAATGTTTCAGGGTGAAAACAGAATAACAAATCTTTATCACCATGAACATGGTAAAGGTATAGGATAAAAAGATGCATACCGAGAATCTTGGAAACATAAATCCTGTCAATGGAGCAGGTCCATCTTGATCATAAAATTGAGATGAGGAAAAACAAAGATATACATGCCAGAAGAAGCAAACTAATTTTTATTTTTATAATTAAGAACTCAAAAGCAATCTTGTGCATTTATCAATGAACATCTTTAACTCTGTGAAGCATACATTGTTTGAAATGCTAACCTCTGTTTCTCTGATCTGCATCCCCTCTTCCTTCAGTACCTAGCCCAATGCTTCCCCTCCATTGCTCTTGCAATGTCTCTGGTTGACACTATTCACCTAACCTGCACTTACACAGCTCATGACCTCACTCCAGCCATTATTTTCTTTCATCTTAGCTCTAAGCTCTTGGAGTCTTACAATCGTAGCACATCCATCTCTGTGTCCCTCCTTAGTGCCTACCACAGTGCCGCACCCACAGCCGATGTTCAATACAGCTTATCCAGTGTGACCGAGGGACGTCTCTTCTTGTAGCATAAATAAAAGAAACCAGAGCTCTGCTCCTGCTCCACCTTCATTAATCAAGTCCTCCCTCCAGCTTTTTATTTACAAGCAAGAGAGAGAAAAGCTGAACTCACAAGTTCACGCTGCTGAGTTCAAGACCCAGAGCATATGTCAGCCCGCATGGAGGGCCCAATGCCAAAAGCCAGGTAGAAAACCAAAGTTTCTCAAAGGCAAAAAATAAATAGGGAAAAGAAGAGAAAATACCCTTTTTTAAGGGCAGGTACTGTAGCCTTTCCACATCAGGAATATGTCTTCTGGTGCTTCCTTAACTGCTAAATGATGTTAAAACAGGACCAAGCAGCTGTGGCAGAGCACAGAGTGGCATCAGAGAAGAGGCCAGCCACAGCCTCGCCTGCATCTTCACTATAAAGTTCTATCCTAAAGTAGCCCCAACCCATGCAAGGGGGAAATCTTTCAGTTTGGCTGAATTTCAAAGTTTTATTCCATTGAACTAGACACTTTAATAACTGAAATAACACTTTTCATACACTGAGAAGTGACTAGAGGACTAAGAGTATGAGGCCAAGAAATCCTCCAGAGTGGGGTGTGGCAGAGCCAGATTATCACATGTGAAGAATCAGTAGAAAGAAGAAAAATAAAGAAGTTTAAATAAAAAAGTTTCTTAAAATAAAGAAGTTGAAATTTTAAAATAAATAAGTGATACAACAGAGAATATTCAACATGCCAATTATATTTATATGTTTTAAATCAGCTCTCAATAATAGGGCTTTCCTAGAGTATCTTTCTCCCTTCAAGACTCATTGAACACATAAGGCTTCCATGCTTCCTGACAGTCCCACAGAGAATACCATCTTTTAATGGAGAAATTAAAAAGTCATCGATTTAGAAACTATAAAAAGAATTAAAATATCTTCTTTGAAAATAGAGGATTCAGTTGTGTTTCTGACAGCCAAACCAAATGCTCTAGTTCTTTCCTCTGACCTGAGCTCCTGTGCTTGTTGTCCACTTAACTGATGGTAAGAACTGGCTAATGGCTAAGATGCCCTATTAAGGCAGCTTTTTGGTCGCTGTGTGACTTGTGCTATTTTCACAGATCAGACTCCATTGGCAGTGGTGGGCAGTCTACATCTTGTCACAGACAACTGCTGGGTACGTAAACATGGCCTCTATCAATAAGCATAAAGCCCCTGAGTTCCTTCCTTTGGTTTCCAATACATGTGGGCTGAGAGAAGCAAGACAGAATGTGGGTCCTTTTCAAAGTAGAGGAAAACACCTCGACATAATATTTTGACATATATTATCATTCATGGTTACATTTAAATCCTATTTTGGGGGAAATTTTAGCTAATGCAACTTAATATATGTTGCGAGAGCTTTATCATGCCCAGACACTGAGAATAAGACCAGGTGGCTGCTACCCCTGAGAAGGCCATGGTCTGGGTGGGAAGTAGAGGTGTCAACAGACCAACATCACACAGTGTATACAGTGGATATCTGTGTGGCTCACCTGCCTGGCAGTCTTTTCTCTTGTTCTGGAAGAACACTTCAATTAGCTTTAAGAAATGACCCCTCTCTGTGGCCATGACCATGTGTCTCAAGTGGGGCTCACCCTACCTTCCTCTCCCCAGCTCCAATGTGACCCACACCTGGCCGTAGTGAACAGTACCTTCCCTAGACCACAGTGGTTGCTTGAGTAATGGACTGTGACCCAACACAATGAGGCCAGGCCTGGACCTCTGTTGGAACTGATGGAGTGAAACACACCCTTTCCACTACCATTGCTATAGTGGGTTGAATGGTATTCCCCTAGAAATTATGTCCATCTGGAACCTCAGAATGTCACTTGATTTGAAATAAGAGACTTTGCAAATATAATTAAGAGAAGGAACTCAAGATGAGATTATTCTGGATTAGCGTGGGCTCAAATCTAATGCTGAGTGTCTTTATAAGAGACAGAAAAGAAGACACAAACGCCCAGAGAGGAAGGTGATCTGACAATGGAGACAGATTAAAGTTATGCAGACACAAACCAAGAAATGCCAAGAATTGCTGGCAGCCACCGAAAGCTAGGAGGAAGGCATGGAACAGATTATCCCTCAGAGCCAATACATTGATTTCAGATTTCTGGCTCCACAATCGTGGGAGAATAAATCGCTGCTGTTTTAAGCTACACAGTATGTAGTGATTGTTAATGCAATCCTAGGAAACTAATACAGTCGCTAAACTGGCAGTATGCAAGCCCACAGCTGCTGGTGGCCATGTTCTCACCACGTGGAAGAAACCTGAGGATGAAGCCAACACACAAGAAAGCCAAGCCCAGAGCTGGAACAAGACACATTCCTGTTGACTTCTATTCAAAATGTAGAGCTAAACTTACCTGAAGTCAGATTTACTCCTAGATTTCTTAGGTTTCTGAACCCCAAATTCCCTCATTGGCTTACATTTGAGTCCTGACAGAGACAGTGAAATAAATGCTTTCTTCACTTAAGGTGAGTACAAAGGGTTGCAATTTCAGACTTAAGGAAATCCAAGAAGGCTTCACTACGGTGTTATCATTAAGCTGGATCTTCAAAAATGAAAATAGCTCCAGACAGACACTAGGAATGAAGCATTTCCAGAAGATCGAAGAAGATCCCCACAGGTGCATTAGAAAATGTGCAGGGCATACATATGGTACAGCACAGAGCGCAACGAGCGAAAAGAGAGGCAAGGACAGGCAAGAAACTGGGCTCTTTGAAGAGCATTGTCTCTTCATCCTTCCTGCAGCGTGACAAGGCAAGGATGGGAAACATGACTGCAGAAACCAAAGTCTGCAACCTCAAAAGAGAAATACTAAAACATAGTAAAAAGAACATGAACTTTGCAGTCAGGGAACCCTGGGTTTGTATCCTATGCTACCACTTACTAATTCGGTTACCTGGGGCTGTTACATACTTGGTTTGAGCCTTGGTTTTCTCATCTGTAAAATAAAAATAATATATGCCTCATAACATAGTGAAAACTCAATTAGATGACGCATATTAAGAAAGTACTAATAAATATTAGATTCCTCTTCTTTCAATAATTATCTAAGGAAAATCTTGGATTTGGAGACAATAAGACAAACAGCAAGAGCGGAGAGCGAAAGAGAGAGAGAGAGAGCGAGAGAGAGCGAGAGAGAGCGAGAGACCCAAGAAAGCCTCCATCTTCCATTGAAGCTTTACTGAAACTGGTAAGCAAACATTCACATTTAATAGAATATGATGCATCTTGGAATTTACAAATCAAAACCAGTTAAGTCAGATCTTAATTTTACGTCATTTAATGAAAGATACAGTAAACCATATTTTTAGAGACCAAAGTGTCAAATTGCCCATTTCTATGAAATTTGACTACGTGGATCCAGAAGCGTTTACAGAACCACCATTGTATTATGAGTGCACAAAAATGTTCAGAAAACCACATAATACTTAGTGAGCCTTAAGATGAATAAGTAACACAAGAGAATAAAAAAGCAACGAGAAATATAAATTAAGAGAAAATGAACAAGAATACTCTAAATTTCAGGGCCTCCTAGAACCCAGGAAAAATAACAATAAAGATCTCCAAATGGATTTTGTTTTATGAAGAGTAAAAATAACCTGAGGGACACTTATCTTTTTAGTTCTTTTTCACTGAAGAGTTAGTTGGAGGTAAATTTTGCAAGGAAATAATTCACTTGATTTCCCACCTCTAAATCATCCTTTTAGAGGAGCTGCATAGCCATTTAGAGCACAGTCATCCCGGTCTAAGGACTCAAGGACATGCCCTGCTTTTGGTCAATATGTCTTAATGGAGTTTTGTTTCAATAGCTTTGATCCCTATATAATCAAGTCACCTCATTCCCCCAGGCCTAGAACTTATATGCTACTTGTGCCTACACCAGCTCACACTCCTACTCGACTTTACCCCTACTCTAGTCCAAGCCATCCCCAGGCCTTGCCTGCAATAAAATTCTAACTCATCTTCTACCTCCATCTTACAATCCAATGTCTGCACATGATCTCCTTCAAATCTCAATTGTATCACACCGCTCTGCAAATCAAACTCCTTCAGAGGCTTTTCGTTGCTTGAGAATAAATTCCATCCTTCTTGCCACAGCCAATGAAACTAGTCAATCAGCCTTTGGCTGTTCTTTATCTCACATGCTGCCACCCTCTCCCTTGCTGGGTTCTAGCCACACTGGCTTCCCAGCTGTCTTGCAAATTAACCATAAACATACATTTGTTTCACTTAATAAGACATGATTTATACTTGTTAGCTTAAATTTATAATTATTAACTTGTTTATTTGTTTTCTTTTAAAATCAGTCTCCTCACTAGAATCTAAGCCCCTTGAGGCCAGAAGCCATCTGTGAGTTCCCAGCATCTAGCACAGTTTTTAGAACTTCAGATCAGCTCCAATCATTTGTCATATGAGTCATGAATAAACAAGCTGCTCAGGGCCTGAAGTCATGAGTCTAAATATTAGAAGTCCCGTATCTATAAGACATCTTATATCATGAATGATGTCACACACTTATAAACTGAGAACACTCAAAGCTGGTGAAAAGAGCAGTAATACATTCAGCATATTTATCTACTTTCTGACTTTGCATCCACCCTATTTGTCAGACCTAGCAGAGCTCTGGTCCTTAACTCAGTTTTGCCCCACCGGAAATGCAGGTCCACCTTCTGGTTCTGGTTCTCAAGAATCAAGTTTAGCAATCTGGGCATTAAAATCGCTGTCATCTACTTAAGCTACTGTTTGTTTCCAAACTTAAACCTGGCCCTGAACTGATTTCCTGGTTCTCTCTCCTTTCCATATAACATCCTGTCACAGATGCAGCCATGCCTCCAGATCCCACGTTTCCCAAGTACCAGCAGGTAGGCCATGATGCTGAATCCTTACCCTGGGCTGCATTCCACCCTCTTTCACAGAACACTTTCATGTGGACTGTTAGCCTGTCCATCTACCTACTTCTGCCTCCAAAATACCTGTTCCTGATGTCCTGTCACTAGGAAGCACTCACCTGCCATGTGTTTCTTTATTCACTTATTTAACAAGCATTTTTAGAGCATCTCCTAGACCTTGAAACTATAGTACTATATGAAGACTAAATAGGTTCTGGTACCAAATCCATTGTGTGTGTGCTGGGGGGTGTCCCGACACAAACAAATCTCGGGACACCAGCTGGCTATTCTACAATTCAATTCAATTCTGACACTATGTACCCAGATATAGCATCAAATTACACAAGTTGAGGGCTCAGTCCTAGAAGACTACATGCCTACAACACTTCAGATGTCAACTGGAAGTTCAGGTTATCGCCTGTGCTTCTGACTGGCTGGCTATAGACTGGGGGTTCCAGAGGCCCTTTCCTTGGACTTAAGACACCGATAGCAAGTCCAGGGTGTTATCTGTACTTCTGATCATATAGCTATAGATCAGAGGTCCCCATTGCCCCCTCCTTGGGTTCAATCAATTAGAGCAGCTTACAAAACTCAGAGAAACATTTTACTTACTAGATTACTGGTTTATCATAAAAAATATATAACTCAGGAACAGCCAGACAGAAGAGATGCATAAGACAAGGTATGTGGGCAGGGGTGTGGAGCTTCCACGCCCTCTCCAGGAACACCGTTCTCCCCAAATCTCCACATATTCACCGACCCAGAAGCTTTCTGAATCCTGTTTGTTTGTTAGGGGGTTATGGAGGCTTCATTAAATGATTGATTAACTTATTAACTTATTGGACATTGGCAATTAGTTCGAATTCCTTGGAGATTGAGGGTGGGACTGAAAGTTCCAACCCTCTGATCATGGTTGGCTGTCCTGCTAACCAGCTCCCATTTCCAAATCTCACCTCATTAACATAATAAAAGACATCTTTATTGCTCTCCTCATTAGGAGATTCCAAGTGTTTTAGGAGCTGTGAGCCAGGAACTGTGGACAAAGACCAAAGATATTACAAGAAATATGTATATTTCTTATAAATCACAACAGCACAAAGATAAATAAGATACGCTCTCCATCTCTGAAGGAAGAGAGAGAAGTGATTAAAATAAACATGGTGCGATATCTGCATGGTGCTCACAGTTCCCTCTTCTCGCCCTCCACTTGCTCTTGACAGATTTTGGTCTGTTTCCTCTCCTTTCTACATGCCCTGAACTCTGCCTGCCCCCAAATCTGAGCAAGCACTGAAAGAAGGCACATGGCCCCTTATCAGTGTCCCTTGAGAATTGGCTGACCACAGCTGAACATTTTTCTGTTCCTTTCCCTTTGCCTGCCCAAACTCCCCTTCAAAAGTTTCTATTAAGCTTGCACTAACCCTTCCCAAACATATAAAAAAAAAAGCATTTTTCTCTGATTCTGCAATGTTTGTGGATTTGAGTTTGGAATATTCTCTCTATTGCAATAGTCTTTCTTTTTAACAGTCTCTCCTTATCTAGTCTGTATTTGTTTTTATTTGAGAGAACACACCGAAGAGAAGTCTAACTTAGGCTTTTCTGAGAGGAGAGGTTGGTAGAGATCAACCTACCAACTTCCTGGAAATAATCTGAGAATGGGAAAAACAAGGAAACATTGACCAGACCCACATGGGGGACAGGCAGGAATTGCAGGATAAAAGGTGACATGATTAACTCTCTTGCCACGTGGCAATAAGTTCAGGTTATCATCTACTACTGTAATCTCCTGATTCATGTTCCATATGGCTAAATAGGGTTTCTCACCCCACCTGCATCTGGTAGTGTTGCCAAAAGCCTCACCTGGTGAGCTTCCTCAGTCCAGGTCCATGCCTCTGTGTGCCTGCGCCCCCGCCCCCCCGACACACACACACACTCTTTGTCCCTCAGATATGTGTTCCTTCTGCCTAGCATGCCGTAGGCATCTCAGTAGAACTCTGGCATCTCTACAACATCCAAGGGGTCAAGTTGCTGATGGGACAGATTCAGGCCCTCTCTTGGCATTTTCATGGACTCTTAGTCCTAGGCATCTCCCTCTGTGTGTTGAGGTTGAATTCCCATAACCTAGATTAGGAGACTAAAAGGATGTAAGAAATGTAAAGAAGGTAAGATTAACTGGAAGTTCTACAAGGGCAGGAATCAGGTCTGACTCATCCAGCACCTTATCCCTAAACTTCTAGGACACACAGTAGGTGCTCAAATATTTGTTGAATGAAATGTCACATGAGCTCCCACAAATAGTTCCACCTAACATAGGATTTCTTCTGGCAATAACATCAAGCATCATTTTGAAGGGGAACACAGTGGTTGCCCTTCATGACATCAAACGCTAAAGGCTAGCAATATACTGTGCACATCCCTCTTTCCCTTAATAGCCCTTTATATGCATGCCAGCTGTGATTCACAATGCAAATGTGGCCCCAGAGTCACATGGCCCTGAGTACCACTGCCTTTGAAGTGTATCTGAGCTGCTATAAGAGGCATTATTTTTCTTTTCCACTGGTACAACTGCCAGAAGATATGTTTAAATCATTACTTGAAATTCCTTTCCCAAGCAGACCTCTTCTCAGAGCTGTTAACAAGAAACAAAATGTGCTGACTTGAATTTCGCTTTCTCTCCTTTCCCCTGTCTTTCCCTGGTGGGACCCCCAGAATCATTAAATGTCCCTAGTCAGGTAACATTGAAAGAAGCCAAGAAAGAAGCCCAGTATCTGTCAAACATGCAGATGTTGGAGAACAAAGAATGTGTGGCACAGTTTTGCCGAGGGATGTAACCCTTGAAATAATTGGCACCTTCTTCAATAAACTATTCATCTTCTAGCCTTCTGGATATATTCTTCTTGAGCCATTTATTTTTGAGGAAACCATAATTATTGCTGAGTTGATAAGTTATGAAGTAAACTGGGCAAACACACTCCTAATTCTCAGGCCAACTCTTTCAGGGCCTGCAAAAATAACAGAAATGGATTCTGATGTTGCTTCATTTCTGCAGAAGGGTGTTTTTATATTATGTACTTCTAGCAACACAGTAAAGTACAGATTGCACCTTAAAGCTCTCATCTTGTTCTGAAGTTTTCAAACAGAATGGCTTTAACAAAGAAATGACTTTGGAAAAAGAAATAAAAGTGTATTTTCTTTTGGGCTAGGCACAGGAGAAGCAGACTCTTGTCATGACTCAGGTATTTGGCTGTGAGGCATGCACAGAGCAGCTGGCAAGGACAAGGGGAAACAGGGCTGGCTAACCTGGTTACGGAAGCTGATCCCTTAGGAGAAACTGGATAATCTAATGGCTAAAATCCATCTCAAGGAAGAGAATAAAAGTGGGTTCTATTCAAAGAGAACTCCATAAATCAGAGCTATATACAGCAGTTATGGTTGTGGCATGGGCTAAATTGCATCCCCCCAAAATTCCCAGTACTTCAGAATGTGATATTTTTTCGTTGCAAATGTAATTAATTAAGGGTCATTGCAGATGTGATTAATTAAGATGAGGTCATATTCATCTTATATGAAATCCTATTGGATTAGGGTGGGCCCTATAAAAGGGGGATATTTGGATATAGACACATACACATACACAAACAATGGGGAGAATGCCATATGAAGATGAAGGCAGAGCTTAGGATGATGTTTCTACACTCCGAGGAACATCAAATATTGCCGGAAAACCACTAGAAGCTAGGGAAGAGGTATGGAACAGATTCTTCTTTACAGCCCTCAGAAGTAACCAACCCTGCCAATACCTTGATATCGGTCTTCTAGCTTCCAGAACCATGACACAATACATTTGCGTTATAAAAGCCACCCAATTTGTTGTACTTTCTTATGGCAGCCCTCAGAAATGAATACATTTGGCAATGAGAGTTAGGTAGCAGGAAAAAATAACTCAAATCAGGAACCACACTGTTAATAGTACAGATCCTGGCCCTTTCTAAGCATTTGCATGAAAATCCCTGAGAGAGAAACTCAAAGCATTCCCTGAGACCGATCCCTTATTCTAGGGATATGACACTAAAACAACATGAAAAATGTAAAGACAGAGAACTAGAAAGGCTCAGGGCTCCAGCACATACTAGGGGCCCAATAGATAGGCAGGGTTCTGCTCAGTGGCTTCATGCACAGTCAGACCTCAGCGGCAATGTGGGAGTAAAGGCAGAGGACCAGACAGCCCCACCGATCAGGTGAAAGAGTTAACCAGAAGAGGCAGTGTGTCATGGCCCAAACCTGGGAGGCCAGAGTTTGAGGCAGAATCCCATTCCTAGGGACCCAGAGTGCGAGTCAGGGGTATGACAAAACATTCTAAGTTTGTAGTAACCATTAAAGAGGCTCAGGGCTCACCCTGGGACCACCAGGTACAGGGTCCATCGTGGCAAAATCATTCCAAAGCCCAGAAACTTGTGGGCTGAGGTTGAGGACAAACTACTGGCCCTGGGTCAGACTAAGAAACTGAACAAAATTGAAACTGCTGCCAAGGGCATGGTGATGCTGGGTGGGAGTGGTCAGGGAGAACAGGGGTTAACGCTGCAGGGCAAGTCATGCACTGATTATCTATAAGTGGATACATCTGAATAGTCATCAGTAGATTGAAAAAAAAAGAATTGCCAAAAACTATGTAGATTACACATATTAAACATTTTACAAATACACACAATACTATGAATTTGGCATCATCGTCTATATTTGACTTGAGTGGTTCCTCCTTTTCTCAAAAATCAATATTTCTGTTGAAGTTACGTAAGTTAATTTCATTCACATCACACGGTATATTACATTTGAGCTTGAAGTCCACAAACTGCCACTCTCCAGTGCCGTAAGCCAGGTCTTCCTGTTACATGAACTGCAGGATGCCCTCTCTTAGGCACTGTGCTCCTAGGCATTGCCTCTAAATGATGCCTTCATTAAGGCAATGATCACATTCTTTTGTAATTGTCTGTTTGCATCTCTGCATCCTCTGATACACAGCGACGAGCTAGGACACAGAGGCCACAGTTCACCTTTGTATTCCAAAAGCCTAGCACAAGTGTGACCTGATACATGGTGGTACATGATATATGCAGGCTGAATCAGTTAATATTTAGAAGGTCCCCAAAAAAAAGATGAGCAAGCAGATTTGGGGAGTCAACACTGACTAGTATTTAATTAATTCATTCATGCGTTCAACTAGATGCCAGCACTATTCTAGGTAGTATAATAGTCAAGAAAAAATAATAATAAGGTTATTATTATTGCTAAGAGGTACAAAGCAAGTTTCAGGAATGGAGAGTACTGGCTGCCTGTAAGCACTTGTTAAGGCCTCACTCTGCCTTCTTATTTGCTCATCGAGCAACCCGGATACAGGCTCGGAGCAATAAGACCACTCCCATGTCTCCCATTGGTGAAGATGGGCTCCTAACACAGGACTAGGAGTTAGCAGTTGTTGAGGACTTACCATGAGCCATACATTTTAATGTATGATTTCATCCAACATTTTACACAATTGTTATCCCCATTCTACAGATGAGAAAACTGGGGCACAAGATTAAGTAATTTACTTAAGGTCTCATAGCTAGGATACGACATCTAGAATTCATACCAAACTGATGAGAAGCTCTTAATCACTCTCCAGCCTGAGAGATTAGGAGTGGGATGAAATGAACCTACAGATGATAGGCTTTATTATTTGCCAGTAATAAAAACAATTGAATTCTAAATATTTTAACAGTACAGAAGCCCCTAAAGTTTCCCATATAGGTTACACATTAGCAAAGAAAATGCATAAGGTATCATTGAAAACATCTCTGCCTTTCAGTTCCCAAGCAAGTCTAACCTCTAGGTTCACAGTACCAGCACAACCAGGAATCTGGTGACAATGGCCATTTAACAGAAACTCATGAATCTCCTGTTATGTGCCAGGTACTCTACTGCATATAAGGAAGTCCTTCCATGGAGAAAAAAAGGCATTCTGGTAGAAGGCATCTACAGAGAAATTGACATTACAATCAGAGTGACAAGTGGCGCCACAGCTCAAGGACTTACCAGAGCACATTTCTAAGGACAAGGTAAGATACCCCAAGCTTATCCTGATCTCAGCTCTTTTAAGTGGCAACTGAATGATCAGACCCAAGCAAAGACAGCTGTCAGGTGACACAGTTAGTAATTCTGACAACCAAGGGAGACAAGAGTAAGACTTAGAGTAGAATGTCTACCATGGTGGTTGTGGAGAACTAGCAAGGAAAACAGAGAGGGTAGGTGTCAGGAGAAACTCAAAATTCTCCTCTCTGACCTTTCAATCAGAATATGACTAAGTTTGAAGGTAATTAACAAATCAAGCAAAGCCCTCTGGCTATTCATCCCACAAACCAGGCAGTACATTTACCAGTCTCATAATAACATACAGCTTTGCCGCACACTGGGAAAAAAATCCATATTCATCCCATTTCTTTCACCAGTTTTACCTGATATCAAATAACACTTTAGCGTTCAAGAAGAACATTCACAGTATTCTATCACTTGAGGATCTCTGAGATCATTAATGGGCCCCCACTTAACAGACAAGGCAATTAATCCTCAGACAAAGTCTCATACCTAAAGAAGAGGGATCTAAAGTTTCCACTGCATCAAACTGTCGTTGTTTACCAGGCACTTAACTACAGCATTAGAATCGTAGGTTTGAAAGCATTTACTGAATGCTGTTTGCTGTTTCACATTAATAGCAGCCGTTGCTACTTAGCAGTTCCTAAGCCCCAAATATTAAGAAAGGCCAGGGTGAAGAACAGCTTTGAAATGACACTCCATTTGATCAGTTTCTCCAGTAATTGTTAAAATCATATACACTTTCTTTGGATCCCTACGAAGCTTCTATAAGATCTCCGCACCTGCAGTTACAATTTGCATTTCCTCAGCCCTCCTTTGAAGTTACTCTTGCCAATTACCTGGTGCTAATATTAATTAAATACGGTTCGCAACTTGAAATGTGGTGTTATCAATGGAACTCAGCTGTAGAAATAGAAAGTAAAATTTTCAAATGAATTAAAATGTTTCCTTTCATTTATGGTATTTTATAACATTAATACTTCTGTCAAAATGATCTCTGCCTGCTGGAAGTCATTTTTCCAAAGCACTGAACATCTGAGGGAAAAAGCTGCTTTTTATGTATTCTTTTCTTTGTGTCATTGAAAATATTTTGTTTTAATCTTGAAATGAATCCATTTCAGTTCATAGAAACTTGCTTTTTGTTTATAACCCAAGAGGGAAAAAATGCTTTCTTTTAAAACTATACTGAGATAGTTTAAAAATATGATCAGTGTGCACTTTTCGACTGTATAATAGGAATGAAATTCCCTTTACTGTTTGACCCTCACCAAAAATAAATCGCTATTAAAAATTTTGGCAAATGTCAGTCATTTTACATACAAAAAAATGAATTAGTTAAATTGGTCTATTGCATTAACATTTCAAACAGATTGTGCCAACCCAATGACCTCTGTGATCCCTTCCAACTCGGAGATTTTAAGATTCCAAACATGTGTCAGACAATAGTTAAAAGCTTCCAGCATTTGCAAATTAGGGGGGAGAAAATCACATATGGTAGAAGAGTTGACAGAATCAGGTCTATTCTGCCCCCTATAATGTGTGTGATGATGACTTGCAGGCCTGTCATCTTCAATAAGCCATTCATAAATATGATGACTGATTAAAGGAAGTGTGTTGCCACACTGTGCAAATCCACAGTGAAAAGATATAATGCCTTCACAAATTTCTTTTATCTTCAAAGATCAAGTTTTAGCTTCCTTGCCCCTTATAATGATAGTGGCAGCATTAACATTTATTATGCTGTCTTCTTTTAAAAAATAATATAATGGGGGAAGACAAAGAAGTGAAAGAACCTGTCTAAAGACTAAAGGAAGTCATCTGTTGAGTCATAAGCTACAAGCCCCAGAGCATATGATGGAAAAGCATAAACCTATATTATCCACCTCTTTATTACAATATCAATGAAAACATCATACCAGATAATTAAAACAAGGCAGAAATAGAGGGCTATTGTCCTAACAACGGAGGGTGTATAACATGGGCAATGTTATATAACAACCAGCAGCAACTAAGCTCTTTCTTCTCTCAAGCCAAAAGAGACCAAAGGGATAAATAAAAATGTATTAGGTCAGAAAGGACTCTCTTAATGTCCATAATTTTCCAGGCGTCATGGAAAAGAGCAGCATCTTTGAATTACACAAAGCGGGTGGTTGAACAGCCAGTACACCACTGTAGGGGAAGTGCCAACTGCGATCACACTGGGAAGTTCCTGATTACCTAGAATCCTGGGAAAGCTGATCTTGAGGATCCCACCACCTACCCGAGTCTGAAACCCTGAATTATCCATTAGATCACCCCATCTACCCAAGTAGTTAGGATTGGGAGAGTGGAATTCTGTAACACTACAAAGGAACTTCTGAATTGGTTATATTATGGGCTTCTCCATTAACCAAATCCTGTCTACTTAGCACCCCTCATCTCTATTGCTAATCTGTCGTCCTCCTAGTCTACCTCCCATCCCGGCACTGAAAATCATCTTCCTAAGTACGTTCTTCTTCACTATCACCCCTCTTAATGGGTTTTAAATTGTGTCTCCCAACAAGATATGTTGATATCCTAACCACAGTACCTCAGAATGTGACGTTATACAGAAAAAAAGATCATCGCAGATGTAATTAGTTAAGATGAGAGCAGGATGGACCTTTAATCCAATATGACTGGTGTTCGTATAAGAGAATATACAAGAAAGGAGAGACGGCGATATGATGACGAAGGCAGAGATTAGAGCGATGCATCTACAAGCCAAAGAACTCAAGCATTACTTGCAAACACCAGAAGCTACAAGAGGCAAGGAAGGGTTCTCCCCTATGGTTTTCAGAAGCAGCATGGCCTTGCTGACACTTTAATTTTCTAGCCTCCAGAACTGTGAGACAACACATTTCTGTTGTTTTAAGCCACCCAGTTTGTGGTATATTGTTATGGCAGCCCCAGGAAACTAATATACCCCTCTCAAGGACACTCCTTGATTCTCTGTCACTGTACTACACACACGTTCAGCAACCCCCTCTCATAAAAGTTCCTGTTCTCCTATGAAAATATGTTCAATATCCTTGAATTTTTGCTCAAGAACTCCTACCATCTCCTGTCACGGAAATCTTCTTCACAGGAGTCTGAGGGCCCTCCCATGGCCACAGACCTGTCAAGAGAAGAGAACACTCTTCCATATTTAGCTTTCGTTTGCTAAGTCTAGGCCATTATTCCCATACCTTTTTTCCATTCATACTAATTTTATTTTTTGCAGCTTTATCGAGGTATAACTGATAAGTAAAAATTATATATATTTAATGTGTACATAATGTTTTGATACACATATACATTGTGGACTAATTACCACAATCAAGTTAACATACCATCACCTCACATAGTTGCTATTTGTGTGTGACGGGGGTGTGGCAAGAACACTTAAGATCAACTCTTTTAGCAAATTTCAAGTATGCAACACGGTATTATCAACTATAGTTACCATTCTGTTCATTGGATCTCTGAAATTTATTCATCCTGCAAAACAAAGTGTGTACCCTTTGTCCAACATCACCCCATTTCTCCTACCCACCCCCGAACCCTTGGAAACCACCATTCAACAAGCTGCTTTTATGAGTTCAACTTTTTTAGGTTCCACATATAAGCAAGTATTTGTCTTTCTGTGCCAGGCTTATTTCTCTTAGCATAATGTCCTCCAGGTTCTTCCATTCTGTCACAAATGGTGGGATTTCTCTCTTTTGAAAGTCTGAATAATATTTCATCACATATATTTTTTCTTTATTAATTTATCCATCAATGGACACTTAGGTTGTTTCCGTCTTGGCTACTGTGAATAATGCTGCAATGAACATGAAAGTGCAGATATCTCTTCACAATGCTGATTTCATTTTCTTTGTATATATATCCGGGAGTGGGATTGCTGGATTGTATGGTATTTCTATTTTTAATTTTTGAGAAACCTCTATATTATTTTTTATAATGTCTGTACTAATTTACATTCCTGCCAACAGTATACAAGGGTTTCCTTCTCTCCACATCCTTATCAACATTCCTGATACCTTTAAATAAAGTTTTTCCTCAAGAGTCTATCCTCAGCCCCCTTCAACTCTCACTCTACATATTCTACCTCAATAATTACCTTCCACACCTCATTTGTCAATTTTATGAAAATGAGGTTTAGATATATGTCTCAGTTCATGCTTTGGCTCTAGACCAATGTTCTTTGTTGCTCTTCTCCACAAAGATATGTACTGGTACCTACAGTTTATTGTGTTTATAACCAAACTACACTCCTCATCCCAAACCAACCTTTCTATTTTACTGTCTCTTTTATATTCATGCCACTTGCATTCTCCCAGTTGCCCAGGTTCAGAATTGTAAGTTCAACTTTAATTTTTTTTCTTACCCTCAACTCTACTTCCAATCAGTTGCTAAGTTCCATAGACTTTGCCTAGCAAATGTCTCTCAAATCTCCTCCCTCTTCCATTTCTACTATCATGCCCAATATCAAGCTGAGACTGATATTGCAGTGGCCTCTCAGCTGGTCTCCCTATCTTCCACTTCTCATTTGTGCACTCTTAAATACACATCCTAATAGATCCCTGTCTCCTCAGCAGTTTCCTCCACTGTCTGGCAAAAAAAAAAAAAAGGTAAAATTACCACCCTATGAGGTGCAATACTCAATTGTGTATCTATGTCAAGCCTTCTTATTTTGTCTCCCATACCTCACTACACAAACTATTTTTCAGTCAAATATTGCTATTTGCTGACCTCAAATATATTTTTTGCCTTGCCTAATATAAATGCTACAGTAAAGGATGCCTTGGGATGAGACTATAACAGGTAGGATATCAAGGAGCCATTTGTCTATTTTATCAAATAACTCCTGTCTTTCTCTCCCTCAGAAGGATCTTGACTAGAGAAGAGCCATCGCTGCTATCTCTGTTCATGATCATCACTTACTCATAAACTTCGTTCTCTAAGATTCATGAAGGATACTTCCCAAGTCTCAAATTTCGTTAAAATGAAAAATGTTCTAACCAAACCTTACAAGCAATTTATCACTAAACTGATTTTCATTTCACTAGCATTCCATTATAATCTGTCTGACTTAATCAGAGATAAAACATAGGAAGCCTCAATTTATACTGAAATTTCTTAGTGATCAATGTGCCTAAAGAGAAAAATTCAGAACAGACTACAAAGAAAATTTATAAGAGTTGGGAAAATATATAATTTTATTAATAGGCAGGCACTCCAGAAAATGGATGCATATAGCTCCTCAGTCAAGATACTAAAATTTTTAAAAACGTGCTATTAACATGGTGACAGAGACGTCATCAGTGTTGTAGTAAGAGAAGCTAATGTTACAGAACTAAAGAATTTTCATTAGTCATCAGTTCACTTCAGAATGGGTTAAGTTGCTACCATTCGCCATTTTCATTAATATCATTGTCATGTAAAAGGTTTAATTTTCGGCTATTTTTGTTCTAGATGAAATCTTTGTCATGAAAATGGGGAATAATTTTGATATTTAATGTATTCCATGGCATACTCTAGCGTGGTACTAATTTGGCCTTTTCAGTATTCTGCATATTAATTGACAATCCAGCTCTCCTCCATTCCCCAGATAAGTAAGAATGGAAATAGAATGGTCAGACAATCAAGTCATAGACTATTAAAAGGATCAACATAGAAAAAACATGTTACTCTTATCAGAAGCATACACAAGGCACTAGAATTATTTTCTCCCATACTAATGACTAAGACAGAAGCAGGAATAATGAATGAATAATGAATGTGACAATATTACCAAAATATAGCAATGCTACCTAAAAAGCGAAATTAAGTATTTCCTACTTCAGTAAAAAATATAAAACAGCCATCTCACTTAACTTTTAAAATAATGCATTTTATCAGATTCTGCAACAATTGGCAAATTATGTCCGGTATTGAATTTTTCATAGTCATCTGTTTCATGTCACAAAGGTATCCTGTAGTCGAAGAATGTATAGAATCACTACAGAAATTTATCATTGCAATGCATACTCTATTATTTCCTTCCTTTTGTTGAATTATCATTCTGGTGAGAACTGACATCAGCTGCTTAAATAATGCATTAACCCTGCCTCTAGAAGCTATTGTTTTCACTTTAGTGGGCATTTCCTCTAAGGATAAACTTGGGATTCTTATCCAAGAAGGTAATATAATTTGCCGGCATTTAAAGTTCAATCGAGTGTTTGGAATCATTTTTATAGCAATAGTGATATAATTTTAAATTCCAAAGAGCAATGTGTATGGCACCACGGACACAACAGGTGTGAATAGTTGTCTGATTAAATCAATTAATCCAATCTGTCCAACAAGACTAGGCCTTTTCTACATTTTATGCACAAGCACAACACTGGAACAAATGTTAAACATATTAAATATTGTGTATAATAAATTTCCATGCCCTATTATGTGCAAAACAGATCCCAGTCATCTGCACATCTTTCAAGAGAACACCTTATACCAATAACTTATTCCAATAACTCTTCATCCTTGCTAATTATGGATTAGCCCAAATCACTCCCAGGATCTTTTCCTGAGTTGAAGTCTCCAAGAAAGACAATAAATTATCAACATAATTTCTTCCTTCAAGTTCAAAATTACTGAAAAACAGCCAATAGGCACTTTGATTTTTTGACAAAATATTATTACTTTTACAGAAAAAAATATTTAAATGTAATTCAGTAATTCTTAATAAGAGTAATAGTATTTGTAAAGTAACAGTAATATGCCTCCTTTCATCTACAAAGTTATTTTGTTGACCATCAGCAATAAGATTCGTCCTCTAAATTGTTTTGTGTTTTGTTCTGGTTTTTTCCTATACAGCGGAATGGATTTACAACCTCGTAAATAAACATACACATGTTGAAATGCCTATAGAGATTTAGATAAGTACCTTGAAAACAGTCCAGAATGGAGCTCATCAGCACCAGGTTCTGACCAAGTTTTTACATTGTGCCCTTAACCCCATTGTAAGCGTCAGAGTTTAAGGTAAGAGTAAAAATGCAAAAAGTCAAATACAACCATAAGAACCTCAATTAAGCGTGGCCTTGGGGGCTATTTCAGCATTGTTTTAAAATGATTACCAGTCTTAATCCCTCCAGTGTTGGATGTTAAATTCCACAGCTTTTTTTTTTTAATATAATGACTTGCTAATGTAAACTTCCATCTAGAACAATCAAAAAGTATGTCATTTATTCAAATTTACAGTGACTCTAATGTGCCAGCAAACTCCCTTGTCAAAACAGACAACTTTAAAAAATGTTCACCTGAGTCAGAAGCGCTATTTCCCAAATTAGCACCAAAGTGTCACCTTGATAGACCATGAACAACAAAATCATTTATAATAAACCCAGCTTCCCCATAGAGTAGACAGCCTAGGTCATGCATCTGTGGGAGCTCTAATTATCCCATACAGATCAGAGGGTGCTTGGAGGCGCTCGGATTTCCACAACCTGTTGCCTCCAAACACAATCATCTGATAAATAAGTGCTTACCAATCTCCCTCGAGATCTGAGTGAAGGCCTCCACACCACTCTCTCCATAGTTGCCCTCAGAAGCCAGTGTTGACACATAATTCCACTTCAGTTCCATCACAATATCCACCATGGCTTGCGCTTGGTAGGAGTCAGGCGGGACCACTCGAGAGAAGAAGTCATACCTGGTGTTATCACTTAGCTCTGGGGCTGTAGATGCATAGCTGATTTGAGGTATCTGCAAAACAAATGACAGGTCATTTCAACCCATGAGGAATTGTGTGGAATGATGGATTGTCACAAGAGACGGAACAGCCAAAGCTATACCAGAAACCTAGATAGAGCAGCCTGAACCCAAATTAAGGTTTTATGACCACAAATCTAGTTTAAAAGTATTTTATAATGGTTTGTGAGCTTACTTTCTTTCAAAGCACATTTGTAAACAACAAGAATATAGTTTTGCTTCAGGTTTCACTGTTTCTGAAACCAAAGCAAAGTATTTGTGCTTTTTGTTGTTGCTTTTTATTTTATATGTGATAAGTTCTGGTGCAGAAATAAGGCAGAAATGAAGATATAGCACATACATGCATCAGCAAAGGTTACCTCCGAAACTGTCTTTGGCTTTAGTAAAGACTACACAATGATGAACAGAGACTCTAATATGTGATTTTTTTTTTACACTTGATACCATTTCAATTTTAAGATTATATTTTTGGTAGATTATTTTAAATATATAGTTTTACAAGTCTATTTACTGATTATTAATATAATCATTGAGTACCATACAAAGATTTCGGAATAACCAACCATGAAATTTCTAACGAAAGTATCTTTCTAACCAGCCCTCTCAAACCATCACAAAACAAGAATCTGAATCTATGACATAATTTCTTTAGAAAAGAGACCATTCTCTGGCATAAAGAGGGTAATTGCTATAAGATTTTCAAAACTAGGAATTCTATATCATTTTTCCTAAATAAATTCAAATCGAGTAACAAATTAACTACATGCCACAAATTTTCCCCTTAAACAAAACTTTTAAAATGTAACATTCATTCAAATATCCAAGTGAGGACTCTTATACCAGGGAAAAGTGCTATGATAACAGAACACATGGTTGCTAAAGAAGTATAGCAGAAGGATGTGAAGGACAGACTGGGCACAGAAGATGCAGGAAATCTGGAAAACAAGGCAAGAAAGGACATTTCAGCCACTGGAAACTGCATGTCCAAAGGAGTAAGGAAAGGGCCTGGTAGGTTCCAAGAACTGCATGTCAGATGACGGTAACAGAGGATACCAAGGGAGATATGTCAGGAACTGAAACTGTAAAGCTAGACAGAAACTAGATGATGAAGGAGAAAAAGGAAGGGTGCAGAATCTATAAGTATCTAAAGCATAAGAAAAAATGTAGGTGATGAGGAAAAATGTGGAATGACTCCATTTTATGGCTTTGGTAACTGGGTAGATGATGTTTGGTATTTACCAAGATAGACAAAAGAGACTTGCCAGAAAAATGATGAGTTTAACTTTGATTTGCTTCTTTTGAGGTTCTTGTGAGATAAGTATAAGCAACTAAATAGAGGGCAATAATATTGGGGGACGTGGAGTTTACGAGAGTCTTTGGGACTGGAGGTAAAGAAAGATGCGTCATTATGAAGGTAGCAGTTTAAGCCATAGAAGGGCTTGTGATCACCCAAGGAAAGTGAGAAGAGTGAGAAGAGAAGGGAAGTTTGGGAGGATGAACTTTGCAGCTGTGCGTCTCATCCCCGCTCAGATACCATGGTGTGGGTGAAAGTTCAGAAGTCAAAATGACTACGAGATACCCTATCTCAGGGTGCTTAATTGAAGATGCAAGCTTGACTCATACACAAAACAATTAACTTTGCTCTCCATCAGATCCTGCAGCCAATGACAGTGCTCTGATGCCAAAGGGGCTGTAGTTCCATCTTCCCATTCTGGCCTGCACACTAGCACCCAACCATCATCACCCATCATCCCTTGGCCAAATGATTCCTAATCCAGATGAAAGTCTGACACCTTTGAAAAGCCCTCAATACATTGAGCCCTACGCCACATTGGTGGCCAATGAAGTGACACTGAACTTCCCAAGTAATAAAAGCCTCAGTTACCCAGGGAGCCGAAGTACAAGAAAGTGCTTGGAGCTCTCCAGGGTGCTGCAGAATCCAGTCAGCTTTGTATAACCTGTTATCTACATTGACTGTAACAATGATTTAGCCTATTTTACCCCCAATTCTTCCCAGCCCTGTTTCCCTAGTGAGACCATGTCAACTTGCTTGTTAACTCTGTAAACCAGTCTTATCTGCCTCCTTTTCCACCCCTTTGCCTTCTCTACCAGATACAATGGCTGTCTTTTGACAGATTGCTCCCTTGATTAAGCTTTGTGCCTTTGTAGTACATGACCGTGCAGCAGAGACACCCCTTCAAGTCTCTAACCACACACCAAAACTTGGCCTTTAACACCTTTTCTTGCTTGCTTCTAGAGGACCTGGGAAAGAGACAATGAATGGCTCAGTGAGCTCTACCCCTCATTAGGTAAAAATTTCCCAAAGATCAAGAGCATGTGCATTTCTATGTTCTAATGAAAGATTCAGCAGCTTGACCTTCACTTTGGAAGGAATTCTGTGCATGTGTGAATGTGGCATGGGGGTGCATTCTATAGCAAACGATATAGCAAGTTTCCTTGCCCTATTCAGATATATAATAATCCTCCCACTTTGGATTATTCAGAGTCCAGTAGCTAAAAAGCTTCTCAGAGTCCAGCCATAAAATGCCTTACACAATCCCCACCCTGCCTATAATAATGAGCCACCCCTTTCTAAAAATGAGCACAAAGTGTGAAAATTGAGTGTTTGAAACCAAAACTAATTATCTCAAATTACTACCTTCAGTCAGTCACTTTCAAGGCTGTTTAATTAGCAGCCAGCATCATGTTTAGGATTAATTAAACAGGTGTAAAGGGTTTATAAAATAAAAGTGCACATAGAAAATGGTCTGTTTGAATAATTAGATAAAGAATATTCTCCCCAACTCTTGAAGAGTTTTCTCTTTGCTTATCAACTTGCGGAAAGAGAATATGAGAGGACATGTTTGTATTGTCATTTATTCAACATTTGCTATGGTCCAGTCTACAATAACAGACATCAGGATATACTGATAGTATTTCAAGACAACTTTTCGAGTTGTCATGAAGTCACATCTCATTTCTATTTTATTGTGGTCCACTACTAAGCATTAGCTCATTAGGCATTTTAATTCCTGTGCCAGCATCCCCAACATTTCCACTGTCCTCAAATTAAACTCCTACTGGCATTTGAAGTGGGAATTGTTTTGAAACCTGAAATGTTTCTTTTTCTTTTCCCTACACTAAATCCATCCTAATTAATCCCTTCACCCTGGAGGTTTCACCTACTAGAAACAACAATAAAAAAGTGGTGAGTGGGGAATAGAAGTAGAGAGGGAAATGAGAGGGAAAAGAAGGAGAATGTACCAAGAAAAGAAGGTGTTAGGAAAAGCATTCTGCATCAGCTCTCCCATCCTTTGTAATAAGCAACATTCTTTATAAGCCTCTGTTAACTCCTACTTGCCCATTCAAAGAATAATATCCAAATTCCTCAGGCTGGCTCACAAAGCCCTGATATCACACTCTGTCCCATCCTCGTGTTTCCACCCCATCCATGCTGCTCCCTGTGTAGAGACTCTCTCTTCTCTCCTCCACTTGGTGATCTTCTGCACCAATGTAACATCCAGCTCAAAAGTCACCTCCTCCCTGGGACACTTTCACTAACTCTCAGGCAGAGCTGTCTCTTGTTGCTCCTCACTCCTATAGCCTCCATCATCTGACACTAGAACCACAACAAGGTGCTGGCTTATGAGCCAATCAGGGACAAAGTCTGTGTTGATTTTCTTGGTAGCCCCAGTATCTGACAGAGCAAGTGCTCAATGACTATTTGGAGGCAAGGAATTAATTAAATTGGGGCAAGAATTTTGGTACAGCCTCTTCTCCACAACCTATGCAGGCTATTCTCCATTTGTCCCTCTCGATCCTTCTTCAGCCTGTTATATGTCCTAAGAGGCTGCTTCATGACTATAGAAACTGAGTCCCTCACCTCAGGCTTTCTGTTGAGTTTGGCCAGTGGGAGACACCAATCAGAGAGGGGAGGAGAAGAGGAGAAAGAAGTCAGAGTGTTGATTTCCCCATCTCCTTCCCACTAGCTCGATGTTTCTCTACCTAAATCCTTATCCACAGCTAAAGCTCATGCTAGGTTCTAGTGACTACTTCCTGCCCTTGTCCTTTCAGGTCTTGCCACTGTTGCCAGTTCCTGCATACTTCCCCATCCTACGTTGGCTCCTTTCACGGTGCCCACATCTTATAAATAGTTTTGTTAACCTCTCTCCCATTACCCCTTGAGTATGCCAGAAGCCTACTAATATACCCACTCTTCCAGGTCTCTGTAGAAGGGACATTCGCTGCCTTGCTCCCCTAGCATCGACCCTGCCCTAACCTCTTAGCCCTTCTCCATCCACTTTTCCTTCCAGCTTTCTCTGTCACTCTCCTTACATGACTTTTTCCTTTCTTTTCTCTTTCAGTGCCTTCAAACATCAAATTGGATCATTTGAAAACACCCGTAATTTTGCTTTTTTCACTTCTTATTTTACTTGTGCTGAGGTTTCATAAGAATATAATGTGTACTTAATATAAGGCCATATTTCCATTACCCAAATAAAGCATCTTTGAGGCAATTAATTGCATAACTCAAGATACTCATCACCATACCCCCCTTTAAAAATTGCTTTAGCTTCCACTCTTCTGATAATTGTTTTAGTTATGAAAAAAAAAACCCTCTTCTTTTCCCGCTACATTTTCACTTCAGCCCACATTAGAGGAGATTCCTACCCGCCACCTCAGCCCTCTCAGGGAGTTCCAGAATACATATTTCTCATCTAGATCTCCACCTCCTACTTGTTCTTCTCAAAGGGGAGGGGAAACCGAATGGGAGATCAGAGTTCCACATTTATTGGGCATGAGTGGCAAACAGGCTCTCTTTTCATTCTCTGACCTGCCCATACACATCTCAGGCTTTTTATATCTATAAGGTAAAGTGATGAGACAGGGCCTCCCTTCTTGGGGAGGAAATCCACTCCTCTCTCCATACTTCACCGATGACCAGGTATTTGAGAGGCCTGAAGCCCAGGCCACTGGTTGAATAAGTGGACTTCAAGGCTTCTGTGGAGGCAGAAGCAGATCTAAGCTTGAGATCTGGTATGGGAGTACGAAGCACCATTTTGGCCTCAAGTCAATGCTGAATTCTTTTATATCCAGTTCTTAACAGACAGCCGTATGTCTGGGGAGTCGTTTGGTGTTTGCCCAGTTGTTAATAAAACCAATTACTTGATCCACATTTAGCTAGTTATTCTGTGGATCTTGGACTTACAAACTCTAAGAGAGCCCAAAAGTTCGACTTGGAGCTCAAGAACACAAAAGTTCTGTTTTAAAAGAAAGGAACTCATTTAAAGCCACTTGGATATGTTGATAAAAATAAAAACAAATATATGTATATGTAAATATACATGTGTGTATATACATATGTATATGTATATACACACATATATATATGCCAAGAATATACATGGTTTTAATAGAAGTTAGCCACGACTATTGTCCTCTAGTGTCCATTTTCCACTTCTTCTGGATAGAACCCTGGATTTTTACCTAGGACTTGGCCACTCAGAAGAAAACTACATTTTCCGGCCCTTCTTTATGGCTATGATCATTAACAAAGTAGTGAGTGCAACTTCTAAAGAGTCTCCTTAAAGAGATAGGGCATGCCTTTCTCATCCCCCTCCCTCTTTCTTGCTGGCCAGAATTTGTAGACTTCAGTTAGCCATCTCAGGCCATGCCCTAGGGATGGTAGGTCAAAATGCCACATGTTGTCCAAGCCAATGTGACATCTGGATTCCTGAAACCAGCTGACTGTTCTTCCTGTTTTCATTCGTCCTTCTCAAATCCATTCTATACCAGCACTCAAAGTGATCTTAAAAAATGAAAATCAGTTCATATCAAAATCTTGCTTAAAGCACTTCAGTCATTTCTCCACTGCTCTCAAAATAAAGCCCAAACCTCCTGACACAAGATCCTTGTGATTTGGCATCTGGCCACCCCTCCCCTTGCCTACCTGATCCAGGTGCACTGGCTCCCTTTCTGTTCCCTGGTCCAGCCACTCCCTTTTTCCAATCCAAACTTCATGCCTATTGCTTCATCATTTTCCCCAAATCTTCCCAGGTTTTTCTCATGCTTCAGCCTCAGCTCAAATGTCTATTTCTCAAACAGGTCTTTCCTGACCACCCCATCTAATGTGGACTTCCCACCCCCATTAATCACTCATCACTCTATTTATTTGCTTCATTACACTGATCTCAGCCTATGTTAATTTATGTATTATGTTTCCCATACTAAAATGTAGACATGCATTTTCTTCGTGTTGTTTACAAATGGAAACATGGGCGACTTCTAGCACATAGTAGGGGTTTGGTAAATGTTTATTGAAAGAAAAATTGATCCACCCATCAATCAAGGACCCCTTTTATTATTTTTCTCCATGCATTGTAATTTTGAAAGATTTTCTAAAACCTATTTCAGTAAAAATGTCACCCATTTCCCATTTCTGTATTACTGAAAAATCTACTAATCTGCTAAAGCTTCTGATCAACATGAGATATCTGTTGTTACCAAGCTGAGGTCATAGAATTCCAGTACAAATCAAGAGCCATTTCAGTCACAACCATGTGGGTACACACATCATAAGGAAGCACACGATTGCCAGAGAGCTTTTCGAAGTGCTAAAAATGGCCATGGAAATTTTATATTTTGGCGAACATTTTGACAGCTCATGGACTTCAATGTGACATTAAAGAAGAATAAAAATTACATTTCTAATCAAGAACCAAAGTCACGAATTTTTAAATCATTTGCCCCTTTTTGCTTATCTTTATCTACAAGATGGATATTCTAGACAGGGCTGAAAATTCTTATACCTCCCTCACATGTTGTCACTGAGTCTGACTGCCTATGACTGAGAGGATAATCTGGGGTGTAACTGAGATGCGAAAAATCTGAGGGACTTTTAGACATCACAAATACTCTTTCAGGGTCCAAGAAGGTTTCAATTCCACTCCAGCTGCCTTCTTAAGGCTTCCCACTGTTTGCACATCAAACCACTGTGGTAAGCTCGAAACTTTGTGTTTGTTCAAAATGGTGCAAATTTTGCATCCATTTCCCCCAGTTTCTGGTTTACCAAAGATCTCTGGGAAGCCAAGACATCCTTGATGATCAATGAACCACCTATAACACAGCTCAGACAAAGCTCCTCAGAACTGCAGTAAATTTAAGTCCTCCTGCAAGAAACTTGCACATATTTGAAGATAGGTTTGCAGACAGAAGACAATTTAAAACCTGAGTCACACACATCTTCACTATCAATTCCTGCCAAAAAAAGGTTTTTGTTCTTTTTTATCTTCGCAAACAACCTTGTCCATTGATTGTCAAACTTACTGGTGGAGGTTGGCAGGGATGGGATCTGTTCAATAGCATCATTGGTTTTCTCTGGTGAAAGATCAGCTTGAAGCTGTGCTCTTCCTCCCGGGGGGTAATGCTTGCCTGAGCACTCCCTCAGTGATGTTGGCCTTAGCAACAGCAGCCATCACTAAGATAGCTTCCTGCCACCTGGTCTTGGGATGGATTTGTTGTTGCTGCAAAACCAGGCCCAGAAAGCATAATGATTACAGCCACTAACTTTGTCTTTTCAGATTTGACTGCTCTCTGGTATTAAAACTACTAGTTGCTTGTGGCAAAACATCAGTATATAATCAGAAATTAGATAAAAAATAAGGAGTCAAGGCTAGAAGTCAGTGTCTAGCACTGACCCCCGCCACCCCCTGCACACTGCCCTCAGCTTTCATACTCCTCTCAACCTCAAGAAAACAAAATAGTGAGAGGGAAAAGGAGAAAGAAAATGTAGAGCCAAAGAGCAGAATAATAAAGAAGAGTAATGGCTATCTTGAGTTTGCTTCCAAAAACATGAAAAAGTACTCTTCTCCTCTCAAACAAGACCAGCTCAAAGCAATCCTGCCCACACAATGGATGATAGTAGCCTTCTTGTTTGTAAAAGTCAATGCCAAATGTGAAGTTCTGTCCATGTCTCTCCTCTCAGTTGAATTCCCACAATTGGCTCAGGGAAGAACACAAACTTTTGGGTTTTGATATATGGCTAAGCTTAGCAAAAGAAAAGAAGGAAACCCATTGAGATGGGAAATTGTGGAGGCTATGGAGAGAGG
>NW_024356249.1:11047405-11386990 GCF_902729225.1 Pteropus medius | reverse complement strand
ATTGTGTTGTAATGTTATCCTTCTCCCCAACATCAGCTCATCCAAAGTAAGTTAACGCTATACCCATACTGAAAGGGCCTATGAGTTGTTAACATAGCTGAGTATAGCATAATGTTGGTAGGTTTAAGGTCACAAGTTTAATTCCATTATGGGCCAGGATGCAGACGGTACCCTCACCAAAACACTCCTCCTCACAAATGCATGGCACCAATAACAAAGTCAACCTGAGAGAGGAAGAGACAAAGTTAATTTATTCTCATTACTAGATAAATCAATCAAAGATGGCTTGCTACTGATGGTGAATCAGAAATTTCAGCAGGCTATACGAAAAAGATCAAGGCATAGAAGGCACACTTCAAAATAAAGAGTGCATTTTTGTACATATGTATGCCTGAAATTATACACACACATTACACTTCCAAAGTCATTTATTTTTTGTTTCAGATACTCCACTTAGATATTCTAGTGAATTGTAAATGGGTACATTTCTCATTACTTTTTCAAGGGTATTACGTGAGTCAGGGAAATAACATATTCAAATTAGGGGACTCAAGGAGTGTTATAAAGGGCCTATTTTCAAGGCATGGGGCAGTATTTAGGCAATGGCAGTAGAGAGCCTTAATCCAGTAAAAGTCAGAGGTGGGTAGAGAAGGGAGCAGTTACAGAAATCAGAAGGAGTCATGAACAAAAGTCATCTTGAGAGAAGCAGTGATTTCCCTGGGGGGACACAGCTAGCCTCTGACAACCTCACAGAAAGGGATCCAAAAAATTATATCCTTCCCTGACCTCCTGCTCACTATCCCCTTGACCAGACCCACTGGAAACCAAGAGGCAAGAGAACCTGTTGATATTGTCTGGACAGTTACCTCCCAGGGCAGTGAACAGAAGGCAAAAGACAGAAGGTGGTTGTGATGGGCAAGAGGACACTATTTATCCTGTGTCTCATTCATCATTGATCATTAGATACTTTAAATACATTTATGAATGGCTGTACAGATTCCCAGTTTTCTATGTTATATTGTTTTATTCATAATGATGCTCTCAAATACTTTTGGCAGAACGTCTACACTAAGATATTTCGGTTTGACTATTGGAAATTCCAACACTAAAACTAGGCCAATTAATTAGAATTTCTTTTGGAAAATACAGTAACTAACATCCTGCTTAAAAAAGAAGTAATGATTTTAATCAAATTGGTAATGACATTTGACTTCTAACCTGTCTAATTTAAAATGAAAGACAAGTTATCTGCGAACATGAAAAAATTTACATATAAACAACCATAATTATACCCAATAAGATTAATAAACCTTTTTTTACATCTGCTAATTACATTTTACAATGAGAAAGCACAGCAGCTCCTAAGGGAAAGACTTGTTATAATCGATCAAGTCGCTAGTAGTCTGGGAATTCTTAAGCCTAACTACTCTGCATATATTCATCCAAAAGTTCTAACAGTAAATTGGATTTAAAACCTTTACTTTTTATGGAAGAAATTTTAATATTTCAACTAGTTCTATAGTTTCTCTAGTTTATGGCTTCTCCTAGTCTTCTATTTTTTTCTTATTAAAAATGTGAACACTATTTTTTTCTAGTTTTCACACATTTCAGTACTTTGATTTCTAGAAAATGATAACCAGTGCATATGCAATATTACACACAAATTAAAAAGGTTAATTCAATGCACACACTTTTTTCTGATTAGTGGTTAAATTAAATTTTTAATGTCTTTTTAATGGTTACTTTTTGATTAATTCATTCAACAAATTAGCTCCCACTATGTGCCAGACACCATGACGGGCTCTGGGGATAGGGCAGTAAACAACACATGGTCTTCCCACCCCCACAGAGCATATGGTCGGATGGAAAAGACAGGCATTAAATAAACAATCACCCAAATAAACACTTAACAGAAATCGTAATGAGGGCTGCGAAAGAGAAGCATAGGCTACTAGGAGTAATGGGGTAACTCGTCTGGTCTAGAGGTACTGGGAAGGCTTCCCTGAGGAAATGACATTAAGCTGACACATGAAAAATGATGGAGAAAAGGGAATAAACACTGAACATCAGCCATAGATTGCCTCTCACTTCAGACTTCCTTCAGATGTGTAAACCACCCCATTTGTAGAAGTGAGGAGGAGGGGCGGGTAACTGGCAGGTACTTAATTTTAGAAACTTTCCAAAAGTTATTAAACCAAAAACCACCATTCCCTGTGCTTTTTACACATAGTATTTTCAAGTAGGATATGCATAATTGGGTTCCTATGTCAGAACTATTTAAGAAAATAACTGTAAATATCATAGGTCCTGAGATTTATAGGGTCAGGAATGAATGAACAAATGAATGGACAGATGGAAGATGAAAAAAAATAAGTGAATCCAGCAGAAACTAAGTCCATAAAAGAGAAATAATTTTAAGACAAGAGCCCAGGAAAATATAAATGTATACTTCATATTACTTATAAGCTCTACTATTTGTTTCCTTAGGAAAGTAAAAAAATCAAAGTGATTAAAAAGTAAAAAGAAACTCTTCATTTTTACTCAGGCAATGAAGGCTTTGGGATAGGATTTCAAAAGACATAAGAAGCAGGTTAGAACTAAGCAGGAGAGTAACCCAGACTTTTTTTCTTAAGATAATATACATTTTTGGTACCTCTCACAAGGAGGAAAGAGAAATAAATGGATCTGTCTACCTCTGAAAACTCTGCTTGGTGACCCAGTATCCCAGAGAGACAGGGAGAATGTCATTCCCTGATTTCATTATTTCTAACTACCACTGCCAAGATTCCACTGCATTCTGGAATAAAAGATATTTCTTTGATACTTTCTCTAGAAAGTTTTCAAGCAGCTTGAGGTTTCAAAAGGAAATCTATCTCAAAGTATTCTTTTAAACAAAAGGTAGGGGAAACTTTGCAAAGATTTGCTTAGAACAGTCAAAATTTTCTTTAACAAGGTTTTTTCACTTGAGTGTGATCAATTACCATTTGTTATATTCAAAAAACCAAAATGACATCATGGCACTGTCTTAGCTTCATTTGCTAAATCACTTAAAAATTTAACACTCCCACCAACTCATTCCCATCACTGCTGACTTCAAACTATCACTTAACATTTAATTCTCCTCTTCTGCTGATTTCTTTCACCACTGTGGTTCAATTTCTTCCCCCAAGCATGTCAGCACTAGAACTTTAAAAAATAAAAAGTTAGTAATTATAATCAATGAATGGAAGTCGACAAAACTTAAGCTGGCAAATTTTTAAATACCAGCTCAATAACTTTTTGCCACTCAATTATACATGGTATTTTGCCACTCAATAATGTATGATTTAAACACTAAAAATTAGGAAGAATGTTGATATGAACATTTGTTGTGCAAATAAGGTTCCCAGTTGACAATTTCTTGGATGTTGGATAATTATCTACATTCATTGAGATCCTGATCTTCAACTGATCATTTATTCCCCAGGTGGCATTAAGGTATTGATTCCGAACACCAAATACCACTGGAAATTTTCAGTTTCTTTATGTTGTCTAAGCTGATGAACTCGGTATGTCAGAATAGGGTACATATGGAGTTAAAGGCTTAATTAAACCTCCTTTACACAGGAAAAAACACTCCATGTCTAAAGACCAATGGCTGATTTCATAAACAGCCATCACTGGATAATAGGAAAAGTTAATGAAAGAATGTAAAGGACTCAGATTCTATTATTACATAATAGGGAATGTGCCAAGCACATGTTCCTCTGACAAGCATCACCTTTTCATAGTATCTAAAGGGCAGCATTTTAAGTTTCTCCAAAATGAACTGATTAGCCCTTTCTGCCCATCTCTGCTCCATCCACAATCTTTTTCTGAGTAGACTAGCTTACTGTTCTTGATAAACCTCTTTTATGTGTCATATCCCATCTGCACATCTAACGTGAAATGCTATGTGTGTGCGTGTGTACGCATGCAGACCTATACATATGTAGGTGTACTTGGTTCATTTTGCCAGCACTTATTTAATGTGTTGTATTGGCCGAGAACTGTGCTAAGTGCTCTATCTCCATTTTATGAATAAGAAAACAAAGATCTGGAAAAGTTCAGTAACTTTCCCAAGGCTAAAGTTTGTAAATAGTAGAATGGGATTCAAACCCAGGCAGTTTGAATCTCAACTTATCTCGTAAATACCTCTACCCTCCACAACCTCAGGTCCATTTTTAAACGTTCATTCTTCAGTAGCTTTGTCTTTTATGAGTGCTCAAGTTCCTGAGGAAGCGACAGCAGTTACCTGTACTTACTCCTTCTGGCTACAAATATTATCCCTCAGGATCACACATCGTGGTTCAGTTAGAGCTTGGGCACTCACTACCACCACATATGACATCCTAGTAAAAGGAAATACTAACATTTACTATCAGCAAATGTAATATCCCTCCTTAGGTTTCTATCATAGGGAAAGAGGCTTCCTCATTGGGACAGTGTCTTCCTAGACCAGTTGGATACCAGCAAAAAGGCTAGAGACAGGGTTGGTGCAAACAAGGCTTGGGCAGGTAGGGCAGCAATCACCCAGGTCCACAAGGGCAGCCAGGAGCTGGAGGAGGTAATCGAGGTTCAAAGGCCAGAGGCGGCATGTGCAAACACAACAGGGGGAAAGTGGCAGAGGCAGAGGTCAGGAAAGGTAGAGGGAGACTGAAGGGTATTCCAGGCAGAAAGAACAACATTTTGATAGAAGCAAACATAAGAAAGAATACATATGCTTAGAAAAAGTGATTGATTCAGTGGTCTCATTTAAATTGGGTGTTCATGAGCCCAGTTCTTGGTTTTCTGTTTGTCCGTTTGTTTTTCATTTCAACAAGCATTTGTTAAGTACCTGTATATGTCAATATTTTTATTTCTATGAAAACTCACTTTTCCAATTTTCCTCACAAATCTCCGCCTCCTTCATTGGCTATTATTCTTTTGTTTCCTCCTTTAAAAGTTAGTATCCATCAGGATATGGCCAGGGCTCTCTTTTCTTTTCACTTCACACCCACCCCAAAAAATACACATCCAGTCTAAATTCTTTACTGAGCTCCAGACCCATATTCTACTTATTTGAAATCTCCACTTGAGTGTCTAACAGCTATCTCAAAGCATGTCCAAAACTCATCATATCTTCCCCAGAATAAATCAGAGGCCAACTGGTAATACCGAGGGCCTCAAATCACAGCAAGCCAATCAGCCTGGCTCCAAACTTATTTGAGTACTATATATTTTATTGTGTAAAACAGTTTCCACCTATGCAGTATTGTATTTTCCTCCTACAGCATACAACGCCTGACTTTAGTCTACTTTGTCTGGCCCTCATCTTCCTTATATCATTCATTGGTCAGATTAAACACCATAGATGAAGACCTTTTAACAATTAAATGTGAGTCCAAGTTTCCTTGAGAGAAAAAAAAATACCCATGTGATTCAGTGTGAAAGATATATTGCAAAAGATCAGTTCATCAGCATTGACTAGAGTTTCCATAGTAATGAAGTTCTCTCTACAACCTTGCTGCTCAATGTCACCAGCATTGACCTATTTGCTTCTTAGAAATGCAGAACCTCAGGCCGCATCCCAGACCTACTGAGTAAGAATCTGCATTTTAAAAAATTCCCCAGGTGGTTCACGAGCACAATAAAGTTAGAGAAGCACTGCTCTGGTCTAAAGCAGGAGCCCTGTAATTTCTTTTGAAAAATTTCCATATGCTCAAAGAATTTAGATGTATTCATTACAAAGGTTATTTTGGTAGATCTGGATGTTGTCATCATGAGGAGATGTAAATGCTCCAAGTTCACTTTAAGATGAAATTGGTACCTTGAGCACGATGTTCACTTTCCTTGAGGTGAACAACATCTCCTGATAGCTGGAAATTTCTTTTCAGAAATATTTCACTGCTCAAAAATGATAATTATATTTTAAATGTATTATATTTTAATTCTTGCATCAAATGCTGACATAAAGTTTATTTTTAGTGTCATGGTAAATGACTAGTGAATACATCACATACAGTGTTGAGTCAGTAAGAGATCTTTAAATATGTTTCTTACTTATTTGGAAATAACATATAACTTTTGAAAAATAAAAATTTGACAAAGGCCGCATGTTTGAATACCAAATATAAGATCTAATGTACGTTGTTATCAGTACATTTCACACAGCATTCATATGTAAGATAATTTAGTGTGATATCCTTTTTTATCTGATTCTCGTTGCTTTAGGAGATCATGAAAGAATTTTTTTCCTCTTTTTCTTGTGCCCTCCACAAGAGCAATCGAGCCTATGTGCCCTAAAAAATGAACAGGCCTCATGTTCTGAAAACTCAGCCTAACAGACACTGTGTTGCTGAATTATTTAGAGAAGGAGGATTACCCAATGTTTGAGAAGAAGGATCTGGAAATGGAAATGGAGGGAGAATGATGCTCTATCAGGGACTGGGAATGGTAGAGATCTTCATTTTGTTCCTTTCCAATGCCTAGGAACCCAGGAAACTCATCAAAGAAGTCTCTTTCCTATGCTTGCCATGGAAGAAACAGAGTTGCCTCCTTTTACTATAGCCCCATAGGGGCTATAGTAAGTATCTCTATAGTGAAAACCTCTGTAGCATTGGAAACATCATAACTGAATTTCTTGACACTCTAATCAATGTGCCTCAGTGCCAGAGTTGCCTGATATAGAAGACAAAAGTTTCTTGCACTTAAGTTTTGAAGAGTGAACTCACTCCTTACACCTACTCCCTATCAGAGGGTACACTTGAGAGTTGACTCTGAGATATACTGTTATTCTTCAGCAGACGCCATGAAAGTACATTGTACATAGTAGATGATTCATATACGCTGTTGATTAATTGCCTACTAGTGACAATAAAACAACTTAGGATTTCTGACTTTTAATATCTGCAGACTACCTGGTAAAGCTGCTTCTCAAAAGCTTCCCACATTTTGGGTGCTTAAATGAAAATATACTTTGCTTTTTTATGAAGAGCTAACTCTTTTTTCATAGACCATAACTTAGATATATGAAGACATTTATTGTCTTTCCAATTCTCTCTAATTTCTAAATAGTCTAAATATGTAAATGTTTTCAAAATGGTTTGCCAGAGACTATATGTAAATATCGTTGGGCCCTCGTTTTTAAAAAGAAGCAAAAAAAGAAAACAAAACTAAAAATCCTTCAGACACTTCTGTCTTTTTTTAAAAATACGATTTCAACTTCACACTTGATGAGATACATCGCTCTTTGGATGTCCTTTAATCTTTTAATTACAAGGAATAAAATTTGAGAAAATTTAAAGCAGCCCAAGATGGCATTTAAGAATATAATCTACCTTAAATTGGAAGTGCTAATACTGAAAATGTAGGCTTTTTTTCTTTCATAAACAAACAGAGAACGGGATAACAGTAGGAATCAAGGTAGCTAAAAAAAAATAAAGTGAGGACAAACACACAAGAAGGGGAGGAATTGGAAATGCTGAAAAATGGGAATAAAGATTTTTCAATAAGTAATAAAGAGACTATTTTCAAGAGAGGGGCTCAGGAGAGTGAAAAGAAGGTTAAATGCTGGATGAGAAATCAGGATTAAAGAAATGAGGCTAGAGATCAAGGAGAAGAGGATGAGTAGAGATGGGAGTGGGGCTTGAGGATTGAACGTCAGAAACAGGAAAAGAAACATGAGAGGAGGAGAAAGCAGTATAAGCCATTGGTAGGAAATGGAATAAGCAAGTGGCCACTGTTCTCTCCAGTCTTCCATTCTTGGTAAGGGGCCACCACTGACCTAATCATTTGCCAATCACCTTTCTGGACTAGTGCATTCATGGTTCAGGTTGGTCTCCTTCCACCCATACTACTCACCTGGGTCACTGAGTCCCTTCGTAACTAATCATCAGCCAGATATTGGAGTAAATCATGTCTGATACTAAACAAACTTAACTGCATTGTTTTGTCCATGGTTCTGATTAAATATTACCAAATTTTCTTTAAAAATTCTTCAGATCAATGTCAATATGGGTGTTAATTTGCAACCTCTTGAGGAATCTTCCTGGGTGTAATCTGAAACTAGGCCCCATATACACAGAGGCCAAAGAAATAGGGAGGCTACTGCAGATTGGTAGGTGGCAGTGTTAATACACAGGAGAATTTACTTACGAAGCTCGTCTTAGGCACCCTCAAGACCAGGAGTTTTCCACACATTCCTACCAAATCTTAAAAGTTATACAGAGGCTTTAACTGGGTCCACTCACATATACTGTCCAGATGATCTCAACGACATATTGCTTTCTCAAGGCTATGTCCTTGAAAATATCTCCCTCTGTGGAAACAGTAGGGAGTAGGTACATTCCAAGCACAGGGGCAGAGCTAAGGAGCCCCCAGTTGCCCAGTCCAGTTCTGGGGTCTACTGGCAGTCACGTCTTCCTATTACCTCTACCAGCAACAGGTCAAGTATTTTTCAAACATTTTGTAGAAAGCATCTTTTTATTCCCCATAAGAAATAGATGCCATCAGTTAAAAATAGCTCTCAATTTTCCACCACCAAACAGACAAACCTGACTTCCTAGGCACCCATTCTGTCTTCCTTTCTTCTGTTACAAGAAAATATATTGATTTTTCTATCTAAGATCAAGCCACAACTTGCACACACAGCAGCCTTTCTACTCTTGACACTAAAGATTACCGCCTCTCCCTCAAATCATTAACCTCATACTCTCAAACCAGCATTTCTACACATGCAAGCCTGTTTAAAAAGGTAACATCTTTGAAAAGAAATAAAACCACTTCTAAAACTCTCATACGCCTACGACTCTCAAGCTGACTTTTGCTTCCACTTTACAACTAAACTTTAAAAAATTATCTAAACTTACCCTCTCTGTTGTCTTAACTCGTACTCTCCCCCAGCATTAAATATGGCTTCTGTCCTAACATTCTACTGAAACTGTTCTGGGCAAGGTCACCAAAACGTTTCATGTCACAAAACCCAATGGCCAAATTTCAGTCCTCATTTCACTTGAACCAACATAATTAAAATCCTGACAATAATTACTCTGGCTTCTTCAACAAGCTCTCCTGGTTTTCTCCTGCCTCTCTAGATGCTCCTTCTTTGTCATCTCCTCTAGTTCATCTTTCTCTGCCTGGAATTTAAAAGTGAGGTTCCTTGAAGGCCTGACCCAAAGCCCAATTTTCTTCACATAGTTTCATTCTCACAAGGTAATAATATCCAATCATGCTTATAACTTTGATTACCTTCCACATTACTACGATTCCCTTAAATTTGGGAAATGTCTCTTCAACGCACATTTCTTCTTTAAAATGCAAATCTAACACCAATTAGATAATGGATCTCCACTTAAAAATGTCAAACTTACCTTAAATTGAATATGATCAAAACTGAATATACAGACTTGTGCTTCTGAATAGATGCACCCCTGAACACATTATAAACAACTAGAAACCTGGACAAAATATATGAAATAACTATTTTTAGACAATAGGCAGTTCAGGACGGTGATCTCTGAGAAAGGGAAACGAATGAGTCGAACCCTATGATTTTCCTGGCTTTTTGTCTGGAAGCACCTTGACTATGGTAGGGAGGGCCATCTCAAGCAGAACGAGGTGATGCCACTGAATTGAAAAAAAAAAAAAAACAGAATTCAAAGGAGCTAAAATGACAATAATCTGTAGGTCAAAGAACCAGAGAAGAGGAAGCTATGGAGAGAAAGAGCTCTAGATTCTGCATAGGTTTCCCCTTGCTAAGTACTAAGTACACTGTACACTTTAAATATATTACAATTTTATTTGTCAATTATACTTCAATAAAGTTGAAAAAGAAACTCACTAATATAAAAATACAGAGAGATTAAAAGTAAAAAGATTATATATAATTATAATATACCATAGAAACATTAATCGCAAGAAAGCTAAAATAGCTTAACTAAATAAAGAAGACTTCAGAACAAGGAATACTTTCTAAAAGACAGATACTTCATAATGATGGAAACATAATAAGAAAACATAATCCTACATTTACATGAAACTAAGTATAGAATATCAAAATACATGAAGCAAAATCTAAAAGACCTCAAAAGAGAAGCATATAAAGCTACAATTGTAATTGGAGATTTTATTATTCCTCTTTCAGGAATTGATAGGACAAGAAGATAGAAAATCAGTTTGAATATGGAAGATTTGAACAATACTACTGACTAAGTTGACTGAATTCACACATAAAATACTCTGCCCAACAACAGCAGACTATACATTCTTGTGAAGTGCACATGAAATATTCACTAAGATAGACTATACGCTGGGCAACAAAACATGTTTAAAAATTTCTTAAAGAATTAACATCATATCAAATTTGCTGTCTGACCACAATACATTACATTAGAAATCAATAATGGACAAATATCTGGTAAATACCCAAATAATTGGATATTTAAATACGCACTTATAAAGAACCCATGGGCCAAAGAAGAAATCTAAAAAATTTTTTTAATTTTCAATTAAATAAAACTGATAACATAACAGATTATAATTTCGGAGATGCAGATACAGCAGTGCTAAGAGAAATTTATAGCTTTAAATGCTTACATTAGAAAATAAAATAAAATAAAGGCCTCAAATCAATTAAGTTCTGGCCTTAAGTTGCCACAGAAAAGAAGAAAAAATTAAAACTAAACTAAAAAGAAGGAAAGAAATAAAAAGATAAAAGCAGAAACCATATCTTTGGGTATAAAAACAAAAATAGAACAATAAAGACAATGAAATAAAAATTTATTTCTTTTTAAAGTTCAATAAACCTGATAAATTAGCAATAATGATCAAGAAAAAATATCAATTACTAATATCAGGAATAAATTAGAAGATATGACTATAGATCCCCAGCTATAATAAGAATACTAAGTAAGTATTATAAATAATCTCATACTGATAAATTCAACAAATTAGATGAAATGGAGGAATTCATAAATTGAGGACACAAATTATTTTTTAAAGTAATTGAAAATTTGAATAACATAATGTATTTTGAAGAACTTGAATTTGTAATTTAAAATTTTACCATAAAGAAAACTTCTCCTCTAATGTGTATAAGGCAAAGATGTCTATCTCACCACTTCTACTCAGACTCATGGCTTCATTGGTAAATTCTTTTAAACATTTAAGGAAGAAATAAAATACTTCTACACAACCTCGTTGAAAAAATAGAGAGAGAAGACACTCATTTTATGAGGACAGCAGTATCTTGATACCAAAATAAAAGATATCAAAAAAACTAAAACTACTGTATAATAGTCTTTACAAATATCAATGTAAAATCACTTAACAAAATAGCAAATCAAATCTAAAAATATATTTAAAAAAAAATAAATGATGGCCAACAAGTTTTATCCCAGATATGCAATTAATTCATCATGTTAACAGGATAAATAAAAAACCATGTAATCATCTCAATTAACATAGAAAATGCATTTTTTAAAAAATTCAATGCCTATTCATGATATAAAAATATGTGATTAAATATTTTATTTTTTAAAAAAATTTATGGCTGAATATTTTATTGTATATATATATACCACCTCTTCTTTATCCATTCATCCATTGATGAACACCCAACTTGACTCCAAATCTTGGCTATTGTAAATAATGCTGCAGTAAATATATGGATGTACATATCTCTTCAAAGTAATATTTCGAATTTCTTTGAATAAGTACTCAGAAGTGGGATTACTGGGTCCTTCTTTGTCTCTTGTTATAACCTTTGCTTTAAAATCTATTTCGTCTGGTATAAATATTGCAACCCCAGATTTTTTTCATTTCCATTTTCATAAAATATCTTTTTCCATATCTTTATTTTCAGTCTGTGTATGTCTTTATTTTATTTTATTAGTTTCAAGTATACAGTACACTGGTTAGATATTTATATAGTTTATAAAAAGATTCCCCCTACTGCTTCTTCTCTCTTCTGGTTCTCCACCTAGCCAATACATTAATGCTAACTGCATTCCCTCGGCCATGCTCCCCCAACCCCATGACCATCTACCAATTACTTATTTGTACTTCTTTAACCCTTCACACCATTCTCCCAGCTTCTCAACTCCTCTCCCCTCTGTCTGTCACCAAATTGTCCTCTATATTGAGTCTGTTTTTCATTAGTTTATTCTTTTTGTTCCTTAGATTCCAAATATAAGTGAAATCGTATGGTATTTATCTTTCTCTGTCTAATTTCACTAAGCATAATAACCTCCAGGTCTATCCATGTCATTGCATATGGTAGGATTCCATTTTTTTAACGGCTAAGTAATATTCCATTGTATATATGAACCAAAACTTCTTTATCCAATCATCTGTTGATGCATATTTAGGTTGTTCCCATATCTTGGCTACTCTAAATTGTGCTGCCATGAATATTCTTTTGATCTGAAGTGAGTGTCTTATAGACAGCATATGTAAGGGTCTTGTTTTCTTATTCATTCAGCCACCCTATCTTTTCATTAAAGCATTTAATCCTTTTCGTTTGAAGTAATTATTGATAGATATATAGTTATTGCCATTTTATTATTCATATTTTTGATATTTTTTTTTCTTCTTCATAAAGAAGTCCCTTTAGCATTTCTTGTAATACTGGTTTAGTATTACAAGATACTTGTCTAGGAGGCTCTTTATCTTTATCTGTCCTTTAATTCTAAATGATAGCTTTACTGGATAGAATAATCTTGGTCGTAGGTCCTTGCTTTTCATCACTTTGAATATTTCATACCAATCCCTTCTGGCCTGCAAAGTTTCTGCTGAGAAATTAGCTGACAGTCTTATGGGAGCTCCCTTGTAGGTAACTAATTGCTTTTCTCTTGCTGCTTTTGTCTGTAAGCTTTGGCATTTTAATAATGATATGTATTAGTGTGGGCCTCTTTGGGTTCATCTTGTTCGAAATCTTACCATCTGCAACAACATGGATGAACCTAGAGGTATTGTGCTGAGTGCAGTAAGTCAGAAAGAGAAAGATAAATGCCATATGATTTCACTTACATGTGGCATCTAAAGAACAAAATAAACAAACAAACAAAACAGAAACACATTCATAGGTACAGAGAATATTTTGAGGGTTGCCAGATGGGAGAAGGTTGGGATATAGGTAAAAAAGGGGAAAGAATTAGAAGTACAAATTGGTAGTTACAAAATAGTTATGGGGATGTAAAGTATAGCATAAGAAATATAGTTAACAATACTGTAATAGCTATGTGTGGTGTCAGATGGGTACTAATTTATCCGGGTGATAACTTTGCAAGTTATATAACAGTCTAATTACTATGTTGTATACCTGAAACTAATACAATTTATGCCAACTATAATTGAAAAATAAAAGAATTATTTTAAATAATAATAATAAATAAACTCAACAAATTATGACAAACTTCCTTAACACAATAAAGAATGTCTATTGGAAAAATACATCTAACATCGTACCTAGTGCTGAGAGGCTCAATGCTTTTCCCCTAAGAGTATATATGAGGCCAAGATGTCAATTTCACCACTCCTATTCAACATTATACTAGAGTCTAGCCATTATATTAGGGTAAGTAAAGAATAAATACAGACAGACAAATAGATAAAAGATAGATGATAGATAGACAGACAGCACAACAGATTGGAAAGGAAGAAGTAAAATCTTTATTTACTTTCAGACAACATAATCATCTACAAAGAAATCCCAAAGAATCTACAACAAATTTAATAAAATGAATGGGTAAATTTACCAATTGAAAAATGAAATTTTCTAAATATCATTTATGATAGCATTGAAAAACATTACTTAGAGATAAATTTAACAAACTATATATAAAACATGTACACTGAAAACTACAAACATTGCTAAGAAAATTTAAAGATATAAGTAAATAAAGAGACATGATATGTTCATTGATCAGAAAACTCAATATTGTTGCTATATCAATTATCCCCAAGATGATCTATAGATTCAGTGCAATCCAAACCAAAATCCTAGGATGCTTTTTATGTAGAAGCTGACAAGCTGATTCTAAAATTTGTATCAAAATTCAAAGAATCTACAATAGTTAACATGATTTAAAAAAATAAGAACATACTGTCGACAGCCTTGCTTCCCTGAACATGCCCAATCCCGTCTGATCTCGGAAGCTAAGCAAGGTCAGGCCTGATTAGTACTTGGATAGGAGACCACCTAGGAAGACCAGGTGCTGTAGGCGTAAAAAAAATTAAAAATAAGGGATTGTAAGCTGACAAAGTCCCTGCAATCTGTGAGGTCAACCAAGGGTTACCTCATCTAAAAAAATAATAAAAATAAGAACATACTTGGAGAACTTATCTGATTTCAAGACTTACTAGAAAACTACAATAATCAACAACGTTTTAGCATATAGATAGACATATAGAAGAATAGAATAAAATATAGAGAACAGAAATAATAGTTGAGTTTCTCTAAAGGTGCCAAGACCCAAAGGAGAAAGGATAACCTCAAAAAATGGTGGTAAAACAACTGAATATCCATATGGGGAAAAAATGAACATTGATTCTCATACTGTCCATAAAAATTAACTCAAAGTGGATAATAGACCTAAACGTAAATGATAAAACTAAAAAACTAGTAGAAGAAAACAAGAGAAAATATTCACAAAATTAGGTTAAGCAAAGATGTTTAGATAGAACACATAAAGCACAGTCCATTTTTAAAAACAAATTTCATTTGTTGAAATCCTAACTCCAAGCTGAAGGCATTAGGAACTGGGGCCATGGGGAGGTGATTATGTCATAATGGCAGAGCCCTCAAGAATAGGATTAAAAAAAGAGACCCCAGAAAGCTAGCTTATCCCTTTCACCACGTGAGGTTGCCATCTAAGAAGCAAATCCTTACCAGACCCTAAATTTGCCAGTGCCATGATCTTGGACTTCCAAGCCTCTAGAACTGTGAAAACTGAAGGTCTGCTGCTTATAAACCACCCAGTTTATGGTATTTTTGTTATAGCGACCCAAATGGACTGGTCTCTACATGCCTCTCCAACCTATTCCAGTCATCCTATAGGTCTCCACACTCCAGCCACAGTGGCCTCTCTTTCAGTCCTCAAAGTAAATATTTTTCTTCTCTCTTTAGGGCCTCCTAACTTGCTGTGTTCTATGCTCAAATAAGCTCACATAACCCCCTTCACCTAAATCCTTGCTCATACTTTATTTTTTTTTTCACTTTTATTTTATTTTAATTAAGTTTATTAGGATAACATTGGTTAATACAATTATATAATTTTCAGATATACATTATAATTTGACATCTGTATATTCTTTTGTGTGTTTACCACCTAAAGTCCAGTTTCCTTCAGCTACCATATATTTGATCCCCTTTACCCACTTCACCCTACCCCTATCCCCCTATATTTGACCCCCTTTAACCATCTACCCCACCTCCCCACCCCTTACCCTCTGGTAACCACTAATATATAGTCCATGTCCATGAGTCTCTGTTTGTTTGCCCTGATCATTTGTTACTTTTAGGTTTATATCGCATATATAAGTGATATCATGTTATTTTTCAACTTTTTCTGTCTGGCTTATTTCACTTCTTGCTCATACTTTAGATCTCTGCACAAATATCATTTCTTCAGGTAAGCCTTCCCATGCCTCTTCCCCCAGCAGGTCAGAGCACAATGACACAGGTGCTCATACCACTCTGCATTTCTCCTTCATAGTACCTACTTTTATTGGAATTGTATTACTATTTGTGTAACTTATTATTCAATATCTATATCTCCTGTATAATTTAAGCCTCACAAGGACAGTAGCCCTTTCCATCTTATTCACCACCACATTCCCAGTACCTTGTATTTAAAGATTTAATAAACATGAATAAACGAATGAATATAGCTTACAACAAGGAACAAAGTAAGACCGAGTGAGCCCACAGTGAAGATCAAAATAAAGTGGCAACACTGACCTTCTCTGAGAGTAAGTAGCTTCATTAATCATTGATATTTTGTTTCTAGAATGCATCTAGAGGGACCCAGAACTCACAATAAAATAAACAAGCTGTAAAAGATGAATGTCATTTTATCTTTAAGGGCTAATTCCTTGTAATCTTTTTTAAAAACTAAAAGAGATGGACTCATTACCTAGGATGGGACAATATGCATCAAGAAGAATAACTAAAATAAATGGAAATATATAAAATATATTATGATACCGGAATTCATAATAATACTCCAAAATTTATTGGTCACCATTAGAAGTTGCTTAGGCACCAAATAATTACACTGAAAATTGATAATAAGCAAGGGGGAAAAAATGATCTAATATTTAACTTGCCTTTTCGGTACCTCAGAGTAATTCAATAATGAATGAGGAAACATTCTTTATAAAATAATTTCATCTAATAAATGCAGAAGAAATAGTTTCTATGTTGGTGACACTCAAATTTGTTTACTGCCTCTAAGCCAAGTTTGACTTGGTTTCTCCACAAGACATTCCATGTTGCAGATTCAGAGATATCGCTCTTACTTCTCGGGATCTTCCAGTGGATCAAGTGGCTGAAGGTTTGTCTGATAAAAGACTCAACATTGAGTTAGTCTGAGATATTTTGTAGAGAATGTTGAAGGCTAGAACAAAAAGTTTGTGCTTAATTTGGTAGGTGATGGGGATCCACAGATTTCCTTTTTAGTGACGGTGTGACATTATCTGAGCTGTGTTTTATGAAAATAACTCTGGCAGCATATATTAAAATAGACTGGAAAGTAGAAGGACTAGAGGTGAGGAGAAAGTTGTGAAGTTATTGCAAAATCTAATGGCCTGAAGTGGGGTGATAGCAGTAGGAATGGCAGATTCAGAAGCCGGAGGAGAAATATAATTAGACAAAGCCTAACAGTTATGATTTAAAATAAAAAGCATAAATGTATGAAATGATACCCACAGTATAATTATTAATAAATGACTTGTGATAATGATAATAATGACTGTCAGGATCCAGCCTGCAAGCTCTAAGCAGTCAAAAATTCAAAACGTTCTGTTGGTAAAATAAAACATTAAATTATTAAGCAATACTATTACATCAGAGTCTAACCAAGTAATAGAAACCACTTGAGTGTTTAAAACAGAAAGACTATAATGTAGAGAATTCGTTACACACAGGTGACAGGAGAGGTAAAAACCCAGAGCACAGTGACACAACATAGAAATTAGCACCAAAAGGAAGCTGTATGGAATGTCTTGTAGAAAAACCAAATCAAATTAGGCTTAAAGGCAATAAACAAATATGATGTCGCCATCGTAGAAACGGTTTCTTCCTCACTTATTAGTGCCCAAGCCAGGGAGAGGATGAGAAGGTAGTATAACTAGAGCCAGTGGCCAGGGTCACCCATGAAAACTGAAACAATGGCACAACAGTACAGTGGGAGAGGAGATACAGCCACTGCCAAAGGGTTCTCAGGGCAGAGACAGAACAGGAGAAATAATTTGAAATCTCCTTCCGACATGCCTATCTCCTATCAGTGCCCCCACTGACAAAGGTCAACTGGAAGTTAAATGACAAAGGATCCAGGGAAATGCAAACTGCAGGGGTCAACCTCCCATAATACAGGGCAAACCAGAAGAACATAACATAAGAAGAACGAACATAAGAGCAGAGAGACCAAAGACCAGTACAACTATGCAGGTTTGGGTGAAAGCCTTCAAATTTCCAGCATAAAATAAATAAAATCTCTTTATTTTTAAAGTATAAAATTAAGCAAATTAAGTAAAAAGTCTGTAACCCTAAACTTGAAACATTAGTCTATACTCATGATTTATTTTTAAATATGTATTTCCTAACTCTGCCTCCTGAAAAGGCTCAGTGCAATAATCACACAGCAATGGGCTCTCCAGGCACTCAGATTATGGTCTCTAAATATCATTTCCCACCAAAATAGAGCAAGGCTCTTTTTAGGAGTCACTGATTCTAGATATACAGCAAGTTGATCCTGAAAGCAAGGACATTATCAATGACTAATAAGGTTGAGTCAAAGGACACTGGAGCTAATATAAAGGAGTTTGTACTGACCTAAGATGGGACAATTTTCATCAAAAAGAATAATGACTGCAATGATATAGAACACATTAAAAAGATAATAATCCAAAAATAAACTGAATCTATATCAGATTACCAGTTTACATTAAATACAAGGATAGAGCAACAAGTTAAATAACAAATGAGAAAGCAATCAGTCAAATCCAAATGTGGAATACTCTACAGTACAAATGATACAGTGTCTCCAACAAATCAGTGGCATAAAAAAAGAAGACTTAAGGAACACATCAACCAAATGCAATATGTACACTTCATTTGGATACGGATTCAAACAAACCAACAGTAAAAGACATTTTGAGACTATTTGGGCAATTTGAATATGGATGGGTTTTAGATGATATTAAAGAATTACATTAATTTTAGAGTGGAAAAGCATAATTTTTTTTAAAAGATGAACGGTATTAACAATAATATGTAGCTGCTCACCCAATGAAGCCCAAAATTGGTCTGAAAGAGCTGGTTCTGAATCTTCAGAAGGATTTCTCAAAGGTGCCTGATTATCAGAATCACCTAAGCAACTTTTAAAAATTCACATTCCCTGTTCTGAGATGACACTAAACAATTCCTCCAACTATTCTAAAAATCATCTAGGTTGGAATATGATACTATAAAGTCAGCAGGGCTATTTGGAGGAAAGTCCCACTGTCAAGACCTGTCTGAATCATTTTGTTTATACCACTGTCTCTATATGGCCCAGAAACCTGCCCCCCAAGAATAAGGCTTATCACTCACTCTTACCAAAGGGATCTGTCTTTATCCGAAAGCTCCTTTCAATATAGTAAAATAACAGTAATAGTATTTACCAAAGTTGTCATAACATGAAAATATTCACTAATCCATTATCCTCTGACCTTTGGGACAGTTATACCAAGTAACAACTGTAGATATCACCTAGGTTTTAGAGGAAATTAGTTTCATAATTTTTGTTTTCATTTTTAAAATGAAGCCTAATCATGTATTCTGTTTTGTTTTGCTCTGTTTTACTGTTTATTTTGCATATAAGGGCCAGGGACCTTCAGTTAATGAGGGCTTCCTTATCTCACTTTCTCAGTTCTTACCTGCCCATATGGATATTGGTTTAAGTGTCTAGTTTAAGTATTTAGTTTAAGGCATCTCATCACTCAAAATTTCTAATTTCTTCTTATGTCATATTCTTAATTATGACTTACATATTTTTAGGCAGTTTACCATAATTCTCATTTCTGTGTCCTTTCAATCCATGATTTAAAAATGGAATTGATTGGTTACATCCACAGTAATTTTGTGATGGAAAGAGATTTGCAGAGTGTCTACTATTCCTTGCCATATTACTGTTGTAATTTAATATTTCCTTCTTTTATCTCTTGTTTCCTGCTATTTATGTTTAATTATGTTTTCCTCCCTAACCCCATGCAGGTCTGAACTCTTAAATGCAAAAGCGTAATCTGAATGGTGTGAACTTAATTTTTAACTCAAATAATAATATTTTTCAAAATAAATAACAATACTTTAAAACATGTTATTTATTTTGAATTCCACAGTCTTGGAGAAAAAAATAGGAGTGAAGTAGAATCCATCAAGCACCACAGACCAGCCTTCATTATCTATGGCGAAGTACAGCTTTCTCTGTGAAACAGCTAATCTGAGGCCTGGATTTTGGACTGGGGTCTTGCCTTGTTAAAAGAAGTTGCCAGAGACACAGCTTTTTCTTGGAAGATAAAGTTGTGACTCCGTCATCCAGTTTCAAAGGGGACAGAGGCAAGTCTGCACTTCATATTCTAAGGGGAAAATCTTCCCTACCCCTACCCCACACTTCAGTGATACCCATCCCAATTTTCTCTGCTTGGACTATAAATGAGAAAGCTCCTTACGCTGCATTTTTTTGTTCCTTTCAACTATTTCTTTTCCTTCTTAAAGCTCTCCTATTCATTCACTTTTTCACTCATTCATTCCTCAAATATTTACTGAGCACCTATTATATGCCATTCTGCTCAATGCTAGAGACACAATGATAAGACAGACTTGATTCAAGAAGCTTAGAATCTAGTGGGAGATACAGAGAACAAATTGGCAACAGCTAATGAAAGCATGACGCAGGAAATAAAGAGGGTGGAGGAGACAATAATGAGGAGGAATCTCACTTTCGTGGAGAGATCAGAAAGGGACTTCTTGATGAATGGGCATTTAAGCTGAGATCTGAAGGACAAGAAGGAACCTGGCTTTGCAAGTACAGGAGGAAGAGGGTTGTGAGTGCAAGAAAGAGCTGTGTAAAGGATAGGGTCTGAGTCCTCTGGGTAACTCCTCTGTGACTGCAGTGGATGGATGGACAAGATGAGTCCTAGATGTTCACTGGAGAAAGCAGGACACACAGTGTGATTTGTCCCCAGATCCACATTCCCTAAGAAAGATTCTTCGAGTAGTAGCTGAGGTATTTTAAAAATTTAATTAACTCCGTAAATCTTTGCCAACTTTAAAAAAAAATCGAATAAACTGACATTTTATTTTTACTGTTTTATTCTTTATTCTCTTTGATGTGTATGCTAATGAATAACCACATAGTCAAAAAAGTAAGCATCACCTTCTAATGCTGCAAAGAATTGAGGCCATTTTGCAATCTATACCAGGTTGTTTATTAAGACATGGGACTCCCTAAAGGTTCTAGTTGGCTAAGGAAGGAGGACTTCCAAAAAAAGTAGTGTTACTGAAGTAGATGTAATCATTAAGCACATGGATTTTGGCATCAATCAAAACTTCATATTATTTATGTGACCTGGATATAATTACCTCCACTCATCTTCACAGGGTTATACCTTAGCTTCCTCATCTAAAAGTAGGTTTTACTATGAAGAGTAAATGAAATATATATAAAGCATTTAATACAGAACCAGCTACATAAAAGTACTAACTGGGCATTAGCTATAATTACAATTTCATTTTATTATCATACAGTCACTCCACTGATGATTTAACTTGCAAGCTAATCAAGAACTCATCATTAAGTACAATTGTACTCAGAGTTTCCTTCCTTGAGAAAAAAAAAATGACAAATTACTGAGAAAAAAAGGGTGTGAAAATATTTATAATGTTGCAATGAAGTTGTTCAACACTTCAAAGGCCAATTTAAAACATAATCACGTCTTGCTACAGATCTCACCTCTATGAAATACCAACTTGACTTGATAAACTACCATTACATAAATTAAATAGACCTGATTTCACCTTAAATCTGCTATGAATTCAATGAAGGAAGTGTGAGAACCAAGTGAGATTGTTTCAAGAATGAATTAAAATATTTTGCTACCAAAAGTAAATGTAGCCAAAATAGAATTTGAATTATAAGAGAGTCAAAATAATTTTAAAAAGGAAAAAATACAAAATAAAATGCAGTATCGATCAGCTTGCTAACACAAGATTTTGAAACATAACTGTCAGAGCAACACCCATGATATTTTCTGGTCTGTTAACTGAAAAACATTTTCTTACATATGAAAAAAGGAAAACCTTTATGTTCTTGAGTTATAATATGTAGGCAAGACATAAAATATTTTGGCCAAGTGAAGAGTCTATCCAAATCTTAGCTAGCTTTCCATAGTTCTGAACTTTCACAAAGACCTTGTAATAAGCTATCATTTCTGCATAATTCAGAAACCGTCTTTTAAAAAATATTAAACATATGACTAATGAAGAAATTTAACAAGATAAAACTTTAGTAGGCAAGGGGACTTATATATTTAATTAATCAATGGTACTACCTGTTACATTAAAGAAAATCAGTGATTCAGATTAAAGATGTTGGATTGTGCTACGGTTTATGTTTTTATCAATCATTTTTAAAAGAGAAGTTTACTCGGTAAGTTAATAGGAGGAAACATTCTTAGAAACAGTATTTAACCCATTCAAAAGAATAAAAAAATGATTTTGAGAAATCTAAGCATGCCCATTTCCATACAAATACATGTGAACTTTGTGTAAAACTAATTATAAATCAATTTTTTTAGCTATTCATTAAGCAGGTCCACAGAAATCTCTTACTGAAATAAAAAATGGGCAGAGGACTTGAACAGATACTCCTCCCAAGAAGCCATACAAATGGCCAACAGACATATGAAATGATGCTCACCCTCACTAGCTATTAGGGAAATGCGAATCAAAACCACTTGTTAGAATGTCTATCTTAAACAGGACAAGTTTAAGATAGACATTCTAACAAGTGGTTTTGATTCACATTTCCCTAATACAAAGTGGGGAAAAGGAACCTTCATACACTGCTGGTGGGAATGTAAATTGGTACAACCACTATGGAAAACTGTATGAAGTTTCCTCAAAAAACTAAGAATTGAATTACCATTACCATACGACCCAGCAATCTCTCTTCAGGGTATTTACCAAAAAACCTGGAAACATTTATCCGCAAAAATATATGCACCCCAATGTTCATAGCCGCATTATTCACAGTGGCCAGGACATGTAAGCAACCAAAGTATCCTACGATAGGTGACTGGATAAAGAAGACGTGGTACATATATACCATGGAATATTACTCAGCTATAAGAAAAAATTTGCAACAACATAAATGGATCTTGAGATTATCATACTAAGCAAAATAAGTCAGACAGAAAAAGTTGAAAACTATATGATTTCATTCATACATGGGATATAAAACTGAAAGCAACAAACATGACAAACAAACAGAGACTCATGGATATGGACAGTGGATTAGCGTATACCAGAGGAAAGAGAAGCGGGAGGTAGATAGGGGTAAAGGAGTCAAATATTTGGCGACAGAAGAAAATCTAACTTTGGGTGGTGAACACACAATGCAATATATATATATATATATATATATATATATATATATATATATATATATATATATATATATATATATATATATGACATGTTGAATTGTACACTTGAAACTTGAAACTTATTTGATTTTATTGACACTCCAATAATTTTCAATTAAAAAAAGGAATATCCCAAGCAATTCTTTTTAGGCATTGTTTGAACTATTATAGATGTTTAAAAATGAAACTAAATTTTAAAATATTCATAATAAAGATTTTTTTACTAATTTCAACTGTGTTTTTCCCACCTCCTCTCCAGAAGCAACTTTGTTCTGTAGTTCAGGGAAACAGATGAGAAAAATTCACTTCAAAAGTCAGAGTTGGGAAATAATGAATTAATGGATAATTTATTAGGAAAAAAAAAAAACAGGTATAAGACTTTTAGAAGTAGTTGGGCAAAGAGACTCTATTACATTCATCTAGAATTGTTGTACTTTTTCCCAAGGAGACTTTAAATATGATAAGATACGTCACTTTTTCCACCTGGCTCGCTCCAAGAAGGTTGCCCCTTTCTGACAAATAACAGGGGAAATGCCCATACAGATCTCTTACCTGTTATTATCTCAGCAGGCAATAATTTCCAGGAAGTAAAGATTAGTTCTTTTTCCTCCTCAAACTAACTACATCTTGCACAGTGCTGTGTACATCATAGATATTCCTCAAAAGTTTAGTGAATTCCATTGAAAAATTAAGATTATTCACTAATCTTAGATTCTTCAATGTCAAAGCATAAAGACAGAATCAGACTAGAGCACTGAATCCTGAACTAATTCAATAAGACTCATAAATTATGAATATATGATTAAGTATGGGTACCTAATTTTAAAATGACTTAGTTATTAAAGGACAAAAATAACACAAATGTCATAGAATTTCCAAAGGAGCTTTATAATTTGTGTAAGTTGCTAGATTAGGGTTATCAAATTTAATATGAACAGCTCTCATCAAATTTGGATTTAATGAATGCAGTTGTAAAATGGGCAAATTCAATATACTGCAAACAGCTCAACTCTTAATTCATTCCGCAGATATGATTTACCCCTAATAGCCAGAAGCATCACTTCTAATAGCTCATGTTATGGCAGAATGGATTATGTTGTATTCTACCTCCAGGAAGAAAGCTAACATCCATAATATTAGCATTCAACTGTGTGTTATAAAGCACAACCCAGCAAAACTTGTATAACATAAAATGTGAAGATATTTAAAACATAAATTTAGTAGGTTGTGGCAGATCAGAGACCTCTTTTTCCACGAAAGGGATATATTTTTTATTCAAATCTTTCGAACCCTAGGGCCTTAGATCAGCTACAAAACTTATCCAGGATCATGGGAAAAATGTGTCAACCTCTGCTGTGTATTTCTGAGACTCAACTCACTATTTCTATAAACAGATATGTATGCAGGCAATGGACATTTCTAAAAAGAGCAAATTTGTTGTACATGTAATATGGATGATGTATTTGCATTTGAGAATCTAATGGACAGTCACATTTCTTCCTCCAAAGAAATGTATACTATACAGTAAAGCTCAAATTGAGAATACTGTGAGTTTTAGCTCTCCTTTTTAATATTTCACTCCTGAGAAAATTCTCCATCACGTGTAAGCAATTTCTAAAATATTTGCAATCTAAGGAGGTTTCCAGATCTACTTGGAAAAAAATGAATAATTGCACATTAGCTCACCAGAAGGTTTATAAGAAGTAGATCAGAGGGTAAAAATCATAGTATCATATTGTAGTTTTCAAGGTCATTCAGAACTCCAAATTCAAATCTCATTTCCAACAAAAACTACATGATTTTGGACAACTTAATCTCTCTAAGCCTTGATTCCCTCATGTGTAAAACGGGGACCAAAAAGTAGAACTGTATAACACACACACACCATTTTTGTCTAATCTCCAGCACGATGCCATAGGCACTCTATGAATTGTAACTATAGATGCATAATAACGTGTGGACATCTCCACAACCCCATTTTCCACATTATATAAGCATTATCTGCTCACGTTCTCTCCTCCTCCCTACATTATGGGCCATTACAGTCAAGAGCTGTGTCATATTCAATTCTGTAACCTCAAGATCTAACACACGCCAGGCATATAGTAGAAACAAATCAATTGCTACTTATATTTGGTGATAGCAGTTGGCTTCTCCTACATGTTAACATATTTTATCAAGTAAGTCAAATGTAAAATGAAGAGTGTTCATTCTTATTCTATTAATTTTCTCCCTCCATTTTTGTTAAACTTATGTGGGTGGAAATTTATTTAGCTGTGACAATCAGGGTTATTTTTCTAAAGTTTGAAATTTAAAATTCCTCCAGAGTTTTATCATCTTTGGGTTCATATGGGTACCCTCACAAAAACTTAATTTACTATGCTATTAAAAAAATAATAACAGAATTGTGGGTTCTGACTATCAGTTGAGTTTCTTTTTTTTGATTCAAAATGTAATAAATTTTCTGGGTAAAAATTTAAATAACTGATTTCTGCTGGTGGCAGGATTCCCCATTTACAATTCTTTGTTTAAAAAAAAATGTTAATGAAAGATTTTTGCCAGATTTTAAACCTAGAGGAAAGTTACAGATTAGAGTTTATGCTAATCACTCAAGCTCATTTCCTTTTTAAAAATGAGATCCAAATTTTTAACAATTTGCCAAGATCACAGCAGCCTATTTGGCACAAATCAGATTATTCCCATATTTCATCTTTCTCTCTCTCTTGCCTCCAAATTGGTGGCCTAATCTCAATGAGAAGTAGAGGCAGCACCTCTAGTCTTCCCCGCACAAAGTGTGCCAAAAACAACACATAAGAGGTTCCAAGACCCTTAATTTGAAGCTCTGTGGTCCCTTTAGTGTAGAGATGCAATGCTCTTTCTTTAATTTACCTTTTTGAAACAAATAAACCATGTAATCTAATCCTCATCCCCCGCTAACACACATTCTCCTTCTAAAATATTTTTCTCTTTGCTTTTTATTTTATATAATTAGGCCCATACACCCAGAGGCTTGAATACTTCCTACGCACTGTACCTATTTGAGTCAAATTAGTTAGCAAGCTGCAGAACCTTTATGTTCCCTGCAGGAGGCCCAGCAACCTGAGTTTTCGGAAGCCCTCCAGGCGATCCTAATGTGCACTCAAAGTTGAGAACCTCTGCTCTAGCCTTTCAACGTGGAGCCCACCCAGCTAGGCAGATTTTCTTCATGGCTTTTCATTGTTATAAACATGCTGAAGACTACCACTCACCGATCTCAGGGCCAGGATTTCAGTGACTTAGTGTTTAAGTATAGCTTGGAATGGAGTCACATTTCTACTTCATAGGAACTAATATTTGGGTGAATAAAGCGTCTGTCTCTTGGATTTTGAACTATATCACTCTAAATTTGACATTTTTATGTGTAACACACACATCCACACACACCAAGGCAATTTGAAGGAAACCCCAAAGAGGCAAAACATCTATCTGTAGTGGGAAAAGCACTGAAGAGTATCCAATAGCCCCATCTAACTGAAACCCAATTCTCAGCTCACACTCTGTTTTTAATAATAAGAAAATCAGAATGGTATGTATGAATAACATTTTTTTGTCCTTACTGACACAGGCACTCTGTCAAATGAGCATGATATATTATTTAATCTTCACAACAATTCCCCCCATTTCACAGAGAAGGAAACCGAGGCATAGAGACATTAAGCAACATGACCAGGGTCTTAGAGATCTTAAGTGGAAGATCTGGGACTTCACCTTAGGTATGTCTGTCTCTGAGCCCATAAACTCTAACTACTTGGCTGTGCTGGTTCCCAGCCCATCAGCTCAGATCTGATGGACAGTGGGAAAGTAAAGTGTTCTCATAGTTTCTTCATCCAGAAACCACTCCCCTGAACTAGGACACTATAGTTTGTCTGCTAAGTTTGACAATACCTTTGATCTCTCACAAACCCATTGAGGGACTCATTTTCTTCCTTCTACAGGAGAAAGACTGCAAAATGTAACCTGAGGACATCAGAGCACAAAGCAAGCCTTACCAATCATTGTAACTCACAATAGTCACTTCAGTGTGGTACCATCTTGAATAATGAATAGATCCAACCATGAAAGCAACACTATCAGAAAGGAAATAATAGTGAACAAACTGCCTGATAATCAAGTCTAAATAGACATTGATTGAGAAATAGTCTTGGATATAGTCTTCAAAATATTTTCTGACTCCAGAACAAGGAATTTAAGTTTCAGCTTTGGAATCGGTTGCTTGTTTTAAAGTTATCAGACCATCAAGAGATAATTGTCAACCCCTTGCCAGCACCCTTCATTGCAAGTGCTTCATCACTGTTATCTTCCCTTGTCTGCACTAGATCTCTGTAGCTCATGCAAAGCCTGTGTCAGAGCAGACCAAGACTGGGACACTGGGCAGAAATTTGTGAGAAAAGAGAATGTAAGTCCTTAATTTTAGGCTCTTATCATCAGAAGCTACAAAGAGGGCAAAATTCATGGTGGCCGCAAAGGTTGAATGATCTCTAGTAAACACACTGCACAAAATCCCACAAATGCCAGTCCACAATGGGAGACAGCTCACCTCTCATACTAAAGGCACAGCTTCCCTCACAGCACCATAGATAAATATTGAAATGCTACCTCGGCTAGCCCCACTCGGCTTGCTGGCTGGGTTGCTCTGCACCTCGAAGGCGATATACTCCTGTCGCACTTACTCTCTGGTAGAGTCACGGTTTGCCAACAACAGAGTTAGAACTTATCTTTGTGCATCCAGAAATAAATTTCATTCTTCATAAAAATTCAATGTAACATTCAATCAAGTCTATGTAATAGTAATATATTATTTCAGGTTTTCTCAATCTCAGCACTATTGACGTTTTGGACTGGATAATTCTTTGTTGTGAAGGGCTGTGCATTGTAGGATGTTTAGCAGCATCACTAGATGCCAATAGCAAACTCCCTCCCAAGTTATGAAAACCAAAAAAACTGCCAAATGCCCCTGGAGAGCAAATCATTACAATTTGAGAATCAAAGCTCTATTTGCTTAATTTGTCCCAGGTCAAGGGTCTTTAAAAGGCAAATATAATACTTCTATACTACGATGCAACTATTTAAAAGATATTTCATATTCCATGTTACTGTGAATCTCTGTGATTCTGACTTATTCAAACATGAAGTGTCCTGCCTTTCTTATTCTAGTGTTGTTATTGTATTAAATGTCCTTGCATGAAGTGCCAGGCCCTACCTGGTTTCAATCTCTCCATTTTCCTTTACCAACCACCTGGAACCCTTGAACTCTACCCAGCTTTAGACTCACCTCCAACCTCATCTCTTAAGTACCGATCTTGATTCGGCAACATTAATGTTTTCATAATCGATGTCCTGTTACTCTTGCTGTTTGTCATTAAGCCACATCCTTGTGACCATTTTGAAAACCAGGCATGTGCCATGAACAGGAAACAGTCTCCACTTACCATTTGATGTTGGTAATTTAAGTTCTGCCTTCTTCCTATACTTTATAATCAGTCTCAGAAGCCATGTTCCTCTAGGATCAGACCCTGAACTATTCTAACTAGGCCTGACTCAGAATTTGCAACTGGCTGCATGCTGATGGAATTGTTAGCCCAATAGTATTTTGTCTGCTCCTTGCAATTCTAAATATTGCCTGTTTTGGAGTTGGCCATCACTGAGTTTCCACAGCCGGCCAACACATACTCACTAGACCTTGTTATACCTAATAAGATACAATGGATGTATTAAGCTGCTCCGACCTATGATTTCACCGACCCCTCTGGATGCCATCCTCAACCTATTAGTCTCATTCTGTAGTCCTGCCCCCTCTGTGGTGCCCATCCCACCCACACAATTTGGGGGTTTCCAGATCCAGGTTTTTGCTTGTGATACTGTAGTCACCTTAGCTAGGTGATGGCATGAAGACCTAGGTGGACACTAGAATAAATATCCAATTAGTTCTTCTAGATAGTTTACTGACATTTTACTTAAACCTTAAGCTAGAATTATTTATTGCTTTTTTCATTAAATCATCCAAAAAGGGGTGAAGATTTGGAACCTAAGAGAAACAGGATCTCAAGTACTCCTTCATGATGAATGTAATATTTAAACATATTGTCCTTTTTTTCCCCCACATATTTCCTGAGGAAATGAAAGACTTTTGCAATTCCTACTCCTATCAAAACACATAATTGCACCAATTTCTCTACCTCATCTCCTTCTTTCTTCATAACTCCAGTAAGTATAAAATTTAAGTACAGATAACTCAGAAATAAATCAGAAACAAAAATAAAGACTTTAAAAGTGTCAAAATTCACAAAGAGATTAATTTTAATTTCAGCATCTTCATGGACTAATAGCGTGCTCCTTGTGGAGGGAAACTTCATTGGTCACTCTTTACATTCCTCTGCCTCCATAATGGAGAACTGCATCCAAACCATTCTAGTCAGGCATAGAAACTGCCTAGGCTATAGCACTACCCAACAATTAAAACTTGCATGAAGGCTTCACAGAAACAAGACTCATTAGAGTACAGCAAATACTTTCAGAGCTTCCCAGGGGTTGGGCGAGACCCATCAATACTGCTTGGCTTATTCTACCAGACCGCAGCATGGTTAGGGTGAGACCCACGCCGATACATGGACCGGAGAAGTACGCAGGCTAAGTGACGCTTTGTGACAGCAAAAAAGATAAGTGTCAGTGACACAGCCAATTTACACACAAAGTCAAATGCTCCCAATGATAAGCGGTGCTTTTTAAATTGCAGATCATAACCCAGAGGACAGGAGAGAACATCTTACTGTTCCCTCCCCAGTGAATATACTGAAATTAATTTAGTAAGTCTTGGCTGCAAATTTTTTTCTTTTTGTGGAACAGAAGAGAAATTTTCAGAATATATTACAAGCAAATAGTAAGTATAAAAATGTTCCATGAAAATTTTTTCCCAGATAGATAAAAAATAAATGATAGATAGATAGATAGATAGATAGATAGACAAATAGATAGTTGATTGTTAGAGATATAGCTATTCATTGAACACCTACCATGCACCAAGTACTCTTCTAGACACTTAGATACATCTGCGACTACAGCAGATAAAAATCGCTGCACTCATGATGCTTACATACTAATAAACTAGCTGGAAACATAAAATGCATTTCTTAATGTGTCAGATTTTTTTTAAGTTTGAAAGCAACTGTTTATAGCACAGAGATGCCCAAGCATTCTCTCCAGCACTCCATCAAGGGCAGACCCACCCATAAGCAGCCTGCCACACTGGAGAGCCCTGGAACAGAGTGAGGTGGAGGAATAGTCCAAGTCTTCTCCTCTCTCCCCTTCCAAGCCTGCCTTCAGAGTCAAGCACAGCTTCTTGAAGCCACCCTCTCTTTGCTCCATTTTGCATCTTCCCGTTTAACTGTCTCTTTCTCACAGTTCTAAAAGGTAAATTTCTTGAAAGGGAAAGAAGACAACAAAATGAACCAGCTCTTTGTGGATATTCCCTGGTAATGTAACAGGTGGGGAAGTTTCATTTTAATTTTAATAAATATTCACTGCTAGTAACAGGCAGACCATTGAAATTGTAATAGCCTATTCTCTTAGGCCAGTTAAACAACAATTTATATATATTTTTCCTAGATCTCTTCAGAGATATCCTAATAGATATTAACTAATGTCCAATTTGATACTTCTTGATATAATGATTTGCTTATTTAATTTGTAGCACTTGTAGCTCACATTTAGTGGGTCTGTAGTATGAGTCCAACATTGTGCTTTGTGCTTTGTCTTTCATCTTCACAACAGCTCTGTGAGAGAGGAATTATTATCTGCATTTTGTTAAAGAAGACATTAAAGCTTATAGAGGTCAAATAATTTGTCCATGACCATTTCACTAGTAAGTGGCAGAGCTAAAATTTTAACAAATGCCACGTAGCTCCACAAAATTATGATCTTTCCCCATTAAGGGCAGAGGTTCATTATGCATAAAAACGATTAACTCTTAGAAAACTTACCTCACAAGCCTAAGCTTCCCCTTGTTTGCTCTTAATCACTCTTTACTATTTTAATGGTCATTGAGGAAGACTATAAATAAACCATTAGGTTTAGAACTGAAGTGTCAACATAAACACTTTCTCCTACCTTTGCTGCAATAAATTTAAATATCTGATTGCTCAAAACATTTTGATATTTCTTGCACTAAACCCTTTTAATAATCATAAGGACAGTAGGAGACTATGAGAACAGACTCTGGTTCAGAATGTCTGGTCTCAATTTCCAGCCCCACTGTTTATTAACTATCTGGCTTTGGGAAAGCTATGACTCAGTTTCCTCATCTGTAAAATGGAAATAATGATAGTACTTCCATAGAGGATTGTTTTGAGTGTTAAATGAGATATTTTAAGTATGCACTTAGAACAATGTGAGCACCAGATAAACACTAAGTATTCGTTATCCTTATGATTATTACTTCTTAAAAAGCACTAGCTCATCTCATGCCACTAAGAATGAAAAGTCTGAGACTGTATCAAGAAAAGAAACAAAAGAGTAAGTTCTAGGAGAAGGGGAAGAAATCTTTAAACTCAAAGCTCTGTAAGGACAGAGAATTATATCAATTCCATCATCTGACCCTCGTTCCCCAGTTGCTTGGGTTGCTGATCAGTGCACAGTAGATGATTTGCCTGATGCTGTTTTTGGAAAGCATTACACTTCATAAATTATTTGAAAAGGAACCCATTTTGTTTTTGTGCTGATATACAAGATATCTTTGCTTTGCAAAACACAACCATCATGTTTATTTACTGAACAGAGGTCAGTTCCACAGGTTTACATGGAAAAGAGAAATCATAACCATTGTTAAAAGAACATTCGAACCGATTTTGAAGCATGGGTCTTTATGTTGTTTTAAACAACTGTCTCAAATGTTTGTCAGATAAAAAGGTCAAGTGTACACCAATATAATAGAATGTAAAGGTTCTCATCATCCTTTAGCCTGTTCTGTTAGTGAGGCAAGAATATATCTAAAGTGCATCTCTTCATAATCAATTTCTTTACTTAAAAATGTCATTCTAAATGGACATTTTACAGCTGATTAATTTTTGTACCTTTTTCTCATATGCAAATATGAGACCAAAAAGCATACTTCTGGTACATTTCCTTTCTGCTGATTAAAGTGATGATTTCCTATAGATCTGCTGCTATCTACAGCTGTAGCAGAAGAATGACCTTTCAAACTATGTTCCTATGTAGCTTAAATATATTCTTCTTTTCTCTAAAATATTTAAATGAACCATTAGACATTTGAATGTACAAGGTAGAAAACACTGTCATTGCCTTTGTCAGAAACTCAACACATTAAATATGTTACACATACAAATGTACTCAATTAACATTTTAATTAAGGATAACAAACAATAATTAAACAGATGACATTTCAATTAATTTCTTCATCTGTAAATAGCCTGATGGAAATTATTGTTAAACCTGATTTAAATATTTCTCCTTGATAAAACAGAGACCTCAAACTACCATGTTCAGCAATATCCCCCTTTTATGTATTTACAGTCATAATGTCATGCCCGTAAGTTTCCAAGTAAAGTTTCTCAGTGTTATAAACTTTATTCTCTTCATGTGGTATACAAGCAACAGCCTATTCATGTAATAATTGCATGTTTCAAAGCATTTGTTTATGTCCTATGCAAAAACATAGTACTAATGTACTTACAAGCTGAATTCTGTAGTTAAAGATTCATACTTCGTCATTAAATCGAGAAAAACCATTTTGCCAAGCTTAGCAACCCAATTCCATGCTATCTAGTTTTCATAATGCCATAGACCAGTGAGACCTGTCCCTAGTTTTGCTAATTGTGCCAAGTGGCATTATTAATTTCTCAAAGCAAAACTAGATTTAATTTGTTTTAGTTTTGACAATAAGTATGGGCCATTCAACACTTTGAAGTAGAGTGCAGTGATAATACGGAAAATAATGCCTAAGATATTAACAGACATTGAATTATCAAGAAAACAGAATAATCTTTGCTCTCAGTTTTGTCAGATTTAACATAGATAAAAAGATAGATAGATGATAGATAGATAGATAGATAGATAGATAGATAGATAGATAGATAGACATTTAGACAGATGATTGATAGATAGGTAGATAGATAGACAGATAGACAGACAGATGATTGATAGATAGGTAGATAGATAGATGATAAACAGAGAGAGAAAGATGATTGATACATAGATAGACAGACAGAGACAGACAGGCACAGATTTTTTTCTTGTTTTTTGTCCCATATTGATTGCATGGAACATACTTATACTAAACAATCATTTGTTATTTGTCTGAAATTCAAATGTAACTTGGTGTCCTGTATTTTATCTGACAACCCTATTTTCAAAAGAGCAATATCTGTAAGATAAATTTACCCAGAAAAACATTTTTTGGTCTTTGATATAGAGTGAGTAAAAAGAAGAGAAACCTGGTGGTAGATAATGCTCTGGGCCTGGGAGGGTACCAGGATGGGCCCTTAGCCAGCATCATGAGAGCATGTCCAGGAAACAAACACTGTGTTTATTTAATAAGGCCTACCTGGAGTTAAAACGTTATTAATCCATTACTTAATCTGCTCTGCTCTAATTTTTTTTGTAATCGTATAATAAATAGGTCTTAGAGGACAGCAAGTGGCATGGGGGCACTCGATCACTGAAGAGAGAATGCCGAGGACATTTGGGGTACTCTACAGTTTCTTGTGGGAAAATCCTTGGAAGACAACTCAGTTTCAGGAGATATAGCTTGATAATATTTATAACTGTTCTCCAGTAAAAAAGTGAGCCTCAGATAAAAGAGTAGGGGTCTCATGGCTGGGGGAGGCAGAATAACAAGGGGATAGAGACATCCATGGACTGAGAGACCAATGATGGAAGAGGGGGGAGAACAAATTCTAGCTTTTGGAAGTGAAAGTGTTTCTTCCTAGCTGAGAATTCCAAAGGAATATGATGATCAAGACATAATCTCCTTGAAATTTCTCTCTTTTAATCAATAGTATTAGAACTGAATATTCTAATTCAATTATCCAGATATTTCACCAGAGAGAAGTATCAGTCCTAATAGGACACAGCTAGGGCTAGTAATCCTCTCTCTTCAAAAAACATCCCTCTGTTCTCCTCCAGTTATTCAAAAATCCCATTATAATTTTGGAGTCATGCATTGTACAGTAACTCTCTACCCCATCTCACCTCTGCAGTCCTCATATCTCTTGAGAAAAACTTCCACAGCCTGAAAGAAGGCCCCTGGCTGCTCTTCAGCCTAAGGTCTCCAGCTTAAAAGGGGAATGGGGTGCTTAGGGAAATAAAAGTAGAACAGAAACTAGACACCATAGTCCACCTGCAATGTAAGGTCTTTGACAGGCATGGGGAAAGCATCTATCTCTATGTTAGAAGCTATTTTTTCAAATGCTATTGTTATTGTTGCTATTTAATGGAGAACATGCAGTTAGGACACCCTTAGCATGAGGTTCAAATATACTATGCACTCAATTCAATAATACTGAACGTATAAATGAATGGACCAATGAGTGAAAGTTGGGCAGTGCACGGAACCACTCAGAGAGAGTTAATGTTTCCCAAAAGGTCTGAAGGCCTTCCTCTCCCCAGCCAAGCAAAGCTAGAAGTCAAAGTGCTCTGGAACAAGTGCAGAGAGTAAGGATACTGCCTTCCTACTGCTGTGGATGGAGGTCCTCTAACAGGCCCGACCACCAGAGGACGTACTTTAAAGAGATCTTGCTTCTATTCTAATATATATTGCTAAACTCTCTCCTAAGGCTCTACGCAAGCTTGGCTGGCAACTCCTCTGTTAACTACAGATGAGCAGCAGTTCTCTCTTGGTCTCAGCTCTGGACAAGCCCCCTCCACCCCACCTTTCTTTGGCTGTCTCTAGGAGTTAAGGCCACCCTTTGCCCCTTACAAGTGCACTGAGCATATTTCTAATATCTTACAATTTACATTTGCCAAGTCTTTCAAGCTGGGCTCAAAATACCTCTTCTGAATTAACCCACACAATCCAATTTTACTTTCTCCTTTTATATGTAATTCTTGAACCCATATTGACTTATGTGTCAAGACTTTAGCAAATATTTTTATTTTATTTACTCAGAAAAAGACTGTTAGAGCTTTGCATATTGTTGGTGCTCCTTATGTAGCTTTAAAAAGTGATGAAGCAAATAAAAATTAGTCTAGAGAAGCTCTGAAAGCTCTGTTGTTCTAAGACATAACGTGTCTACTCATGCCATCTTGGAACTCAACTATTCAACACATTAGTGTAGCCCATCCACTTATTACTCAAACTATAGTCTGTGAATTAGCAACCCTTGGAGATTTGTTGGAGATGCAGAGTCTCAGGCCCCACCCCAGACTCATTGAATCAGAATCTGAATTTTAACAAGATTCTTAGAAGTGATCTGTATGTACAATAAAGTTTGGGAAGCACTAACTTTCCCATACCAGGCCTGAAAAAAGCTATAAAGAATATCTCTTGAATGGCTGCAACAGAGCAGTCAACACAGATGTCTCTATTTTTGCCCAGTCAAAGCTATCCATTCAGAAGCAATTTTTTCCACCAGAGAAGTTTAAAATTTTCTTCTTGTGGCCTCAGTAAAACAGGAAAGAAGACAGACCTAGAACAGAAGACTCAGATGACAAAGGACAAATCGCCACCTGGAAAACAACTGATAAAGAATTGGTACTTAACACTGGAGGCACTGCAAAAGCAGGGACCACAAAGGTAAGCAGGTCCCTGAACTCAGGGAGTGTCCTCAGACAGTGGAATAGGAGCACATGGATACAAAGGAGCACCCAGCAGATGCAGGGAGTCACCAGAACCAGACCACAATGGAAGACAACGGCGCACACTGTCTCAAGTCTTAATGGGGAACAAATGGAAATTTAAATCGCAGCCCACTGGCACTGGTATACCAGAAGCTAGACTAAGCACTCTACCTGAGTCACCTCCTTTGAGCCCAACTATAATAGACAATATGTGTTATTATCTCATTTCACAGATGGGGTAACTAAAAAAAAGAAAAATTGTAAAACTCATTCAATACACACCAGTGAAAGTGACAACACTGGATTCCAAACCAGTCCAGCTCCCAGGCCTCCCCTTTATCCTCCATGCTCTCCTGCCTCCTTCTATCAAGGTGAGTAAAGTTCATGTGGTTTGCATTATATAGGATGGACTCAATCATTCCAAGTTAACTCTTTGGTTGGCTTCACGAAGTCCAGAAATTAAGAATCCCTCTAGGTATTACTACACACTCACATCTGAAATAGGTAGACCTTACCGCAAAAACAAGATAGCCATCACAGTGAGCCTAAGGAGTGTGACATTATGAAATGCTGTCTTCACAAGGTTTTTTTTTTTCCTCCCTGGTTGGCATGTGCTATACATTACAATGAACAACATCAAGTTTTAGCAAAAAAGAAGCACTTCTTCCTTGAGGAATACATATGTTGGGATGACCAATCGAGTGGCCACCTAATCTCTTGGTACAGAAGGAATTTGTGGGAGTTCAGGTCTCATTAGGGCAGCACTGGAGACTCCATATGCTTAAGGTCTCAGTCTGGCCAGGGGATCTGTTTTAGTCGTTGGAGCCTGTGCTATCCCAGACTCTTCTCCAGCTTTGGCATGCCTGAAGAAAATTATCTTACACACTTCTGCAATGAACTCAATCACTCAATGGTTCTGGTCACCCCTGAGTATGTAGACCAAGCACCTCCAAGAAATCTCCCATGAGCAGCACCCTGGTAAGAGGTAACTTATATCTTCCAAGGATCTGCTTGTGTCATAAAAGAAAAAAAAAACACCTAAAACTCAATTATAGGGGGTTATGGAAAGCCTCATGAAACTAAGGGATCATCAACAACATTTCCAACAGTAAATACATTGAGTGAGCTTCCGAAAGGTGTTCAGTCAGTCACATTGCAACTTCTACCCTTCACCTACATCGTCATCCCATACTTCTTGAATCTCTGAGTTTATAGATCTCTATTGAGCTTTCAAGAAATACACATAAAGAGGTTTCAAAATCTGAGCTTGTGTATTTACAGAGAATCTCAGGGAAAAGACTCCAGTGTGATAAGAAGTCTAAGAAGCACATAGGGAGAAAAGCTGCTTCTATTTAATTTACAGATAACGAACCTGAAGAAGGTATAGATAGTATGTACCTTAAGAAAGTAGATGCTACCCTTTTCTCCTCTTGGCAGTATTAAATGTAGATTATATTTTACCTTCTGAATGTTTATCAATTTTTCCTTTACATTCCAAAATCTTTTAATTCTACAGATCAAAAAAAATGTTTTAATATCAGGTGTTCCTAGGCCACTGCTAAATTACTCTTACGATTTCTCACTTGCTAATTGTTGAATTTTCATGTATATTTTTAATCTTGGAAATAGGGAAACTGCTATCTCTTCTTCATTTCCTCTCATCTTAGGGAAAAAGTGAACAAATATAGTATAGAAACTACAGGAAGAAGTTAGACTGGTGGGACCCATGGAGGCATTAGGAGAGGAACAAAGTAGGTAAGTAAGTTAAGTCATCCAGGCTCAAGTTCCCCTCCGAGTTTTACCACTTACTGAGTGAACTTGCACAAATTCATCAATCTCTATTAACCCTGTTTTCTCCATTTGTTCAATAAGTATAATACTCACCTCGCAGGGCTGTTCTAAGGCTATGAGAAAAAGGAGGGAAAGCACTTAGCACAATATATGACAAACGTGATAGTAGTAGTGGTGGTGATAATGATGGTGACAATGATGGGCAAAAGTGACAAGACAGGGCATTAAGGGTAAAAGTAGCAAAGTGAGAAAAGTAGCAAAGTGAGAAAACAACACTGGATACATAAAATCAAGAAACGATCATGATTGAGTACCTGTAACAAAAGAAATATTCTACCAATCTGATCAACAACTTAATTCTATTTTGAAAGACTTGAGTTGATTGTAAATTCTACTGGGATCCACCCACTATCTAATCTGACTGTAGTTTATCTCCACATTCAAACTCACAGTAATCAATAATCGATCCTGGGGGAAGGTTGGCCTAAAGTGTTCTTAGGCGGCTTTTTTCTTTGCAAAATTATTTTTGAGCTCTTTTTATAAATGAACATAGATATTATGAGACAGAAATTCTTTCTTTAAGTTGGAAGCACAGCTGATGTCACTTGGAGAAAACAATTAAATGATCCCTGAAGAAATTTTCCAAAGGAGAAAACCATAAATAAAATTATTTTTCAGACAAGTTTTATAGAACTAGAGTTCAAATGCTATATGATGCTTATGTTTTTAACAGTTTAGAACCATTTGTCAGTCAAAAATTAAATTGTAGGCATTCCATTTGTAGAATAACAATCTTATTAGTTAATCTTATTAGCACGAATAACAAAAAAATCTCCTTAAAGATCTTGGGTTTCTTAAGGAGTTTAACACTTCCCATTTTCTCAATGTGAACATCAACTCACATTAATCACAAGACCATAGCCCACTTACTTAAAGGGTATATCACATAAAAAGTTGCACCATCTGCTGTGAAACACTGCATCTTTAGCATTTAGATCACTTGGGATATTGAAAAAAAAAAGAATTTATTAATGAAGTGTGAGACACACTTTATTTATAGTTCATTGGGAAAGACATAACTCATGGCCATAGGAAGCACTTCTGCAGAGAAGTCACAGTTAACTCAAGTGCCATGCAAAGCTAGTGCAAGTCTAATCCTGGTGTCCTGGGCAGTCAGAAACACAGTAAAGGAGAGAGAAATTCATTTTTAAAAAAACTGACAGCACAGGGACTATGAGAATGTGGGAGAAAGTCAAATCCAAACCACAGCTGAAACTTTCATTGTAGGGAAACTTTGCCACCACAGCAGAAGGGGAAAAGCAAAGTAGGTTTGGCTGTTGCTGGTTTAAAGGTTTGGTTGAAACAGAGATGGTCCTGAACAGATCTATTTTCTCTGTGAAGTAGTAGAAAGTCCTTTGTTGAAAGATGGAAGGTGGGGTGAGTGGCGATTTGAAACAGTCACTGTGGATGTTGTCGAGCAAGTTAATTGGGATAAAGAGGATTGTCAGGCAGTTTGAAGTTGGTACGATTTAAGAAGAGTCTCAAACTTTTCGAACCACTTCTGTCCATTTCTCCTGCTAGGCTTAAAGTCTTAATTGATTTAGTATCAACAGCACCTAGCACAGTTCCTGGCACAAAGTAGTTATTCATAAATGTTATTTGAATTCAATTAGATAGGACAAATATCTGAATTGTCTGATCATAAACAAACTTTAAATATGAGATTTCTTTTTAAGTTTGCAGAATACAATTGATTTGTTACAATTGATTAGTAAAGTTCAATGTATACATGAAGGAAAACCTGAGGCCTGGACTTTGCATTAGAGGTTAGTCAGTGGTATAGGTGAGAAGAGGTTCAGGTACAGGAGGCTTGGGGACCAGGAGTGTGAAGATTAGGTGGATGGCCAGTCACCTCTGTGGAGTGTCACATTGAGGGCAGCAAGATTCCAGAAACAGGATCAAGGGAATCTGCAGCAGCACCACATGACCCTGATTCTCTAGAAAAATTATGCTGGAATTTGAAGAAAAGCTTTGAAGGAAATTCAACATTCTGATGGTCAAGCTTTCTAGTTTTGCAATAAATACAGTCTTCCCTGAAACTCAGAAAGTAAAAGAGCATGCCTAGCTCTCTTTCTCAGGATCCAGTTCCTGCACCCACCTACAGACCTTCTAGCTTTTTCTTGCTGCTTCCAACCCTGCATGTTACATTCCAGCTACTCCAAATTATATTCTGGTTTAAAATGCCACATGTTGTTTTATGTTCCAAGCTTTGTACCTGATCTCCCCTATCAGTGGAAGGCCTCTCTCTCCCCACCTCATCCATTATAAACTCCTACTACTCTCTCTCAAGTGCCACCTCCTCTACAAAGCCTGTCTCTCCCAGAGTAGAGAAGCCCACCTCTCCTCAGTCCTTAACATACCTTTAAGCATGGAAGAAACCACATTTGATCTAACCTTTTCTCCCTGTGTCTTGAAAAGTGATTGTCACATAGTTACGATGCTCAGTGTATGTTTGTTGAATTGGGTTTTACCATTCATCTACCTTGCAGACAAATGGCTGTTTCTTAGATATCGATTCATTTTGACATTTCCTTTTTCCAACCCATGCAGTAAATCTTTTCTCAAAGTGATCTTAGAACCTCATCCTATATATACATTATTGGATTTTAAATACCTGAAAGATAAAAATATTTTAAATGACTACTGATTTCTTTGTTCTATCAGGTTTTTTTTCAAATTCAAACAGTCTAGAAACAGGAAGTTTTAGTATTAATTTAAAGATGCTTCAAATATTACGAAAGACATGGGGGTTTACAGAAATAAGACTGCTCATTCTCCAAATTCAGGAATATTAGAATTAGAGGCACCCCTCAAAGCCAGAAGAAGGTAGCTTTTGAATAAATAAAAGGGAGCAATACTTTACACAGCAGGTGGCAAACATGAAACTTTATTCTGAGAATTGGTACAAACTTGAAAATATAAATGGGTTCTAAGAAAGACCTAGATTAGCTATAATCTAGGATGATGGTTTCAACTTGTCACTGAGTAGAAATTAGAGCTATTTACCTCCTCAGCAGGGAGCCTGCACCCCTCACTTACCCATGAAATGCCATCTGTATCCTTGTCATACTGTAAAGCTGAACAAGATACATCCAGTTTGGTCTGATCTAACCCAGCATGGAATTTCTAATGCTCTCATACTCTAAAATCACAGCTCTGTTGTTTGGGGATATTTACTTTCTTGAAATGAGATGCATTTCTTTCTTTGATTCATCCTACATAATTTAACCGTCATCAATCATTTAAAACAAAACACCTTCCAAAATAGTTACTTCATGGAACAAGTACATGAGGCAGGTCAAAAAAGAGTATACCGCAGCCACAAGCTGAATGTCTTTTTATTTTTTTAATTCAATTTAAACAACTTTATTTACCATAAAAGGAGTGCCAGAGAGATGACACTTAAAAAAAAAATGGTCCGAAATCACAGAGAACGTTAATGACGAAAGTTGAACTACATTATACTTCCATGTTTCTTCTACTGGTGTTTGTTTTGATGTGTTTGCTATATAATACTCTTATATATCCAATAAAATATTACCCAAGGAAGTCTAACTAATATAATTTAAGTAGTTTAATCCATTTCCACATATTTGAATTTTAGTGGATTTTCTTTAAAATAGTTTTAAATTGAAATTTTTATTAAATCGTGCAATTTTCTCAAATATTAATTAATATTGGATAAGTTTTAATATAAAATAAAGCGGAGTGTCCCAATATTTTAAAATTTTAAAAGGAGTATCTCTTATGTAATTTTTTTTATTTTCTTTAATATGCAATTTTTTTTATACTGAGTGCCAAAATACTTGCAAATTTTAATAAATTAGCTGGATATTCTTTTTTGGGAAGGGGTTAAGAGCCATGAAGAATCCAAGGGTAATAACAATAGAAAATAGTATCCTATCATGCTGAGATTATAAATATTCAACGTAATGAATGTTTTTTAAAACCATCTGTATTTAGGGAGGGAAAAACTGAGTAACCAAATGCACTGAGGTAGGTATTTGGCATACTGAGCCATACTGCCCCACGTAGGACGCGAAAGGAAAAAGCAGAAAGATGTTATCTAGAACCAAATGGCAAGTTTGGCCCACGAAAGTTTTATTCACAAATTTTAGGTAGAGTCCTCCAAATTTCACTCATTAAACATAATGTTTATCAAACTGCACACAAATGGCTGGAATCACATGTCAGATATATTTAAGGAAAGAGAGAAAGACTATGAAATTAGTCCTGTCTATGCTCATTTGGATTTAATGTAGGATCTATGCAAACTATAAGAAAATCAGGGATCTCTTAGCTTGACAACATGGGGAATAAAAGGCAGAGCTTGTGGCTCAGCACAGGAGAGGAGGGTGGATGATACCCGGGACTGAGGCACTCTTGATGACTTCGATAACCTCCAGTGCCCACTGTTGATAGGATGTGGCTAATTCTAGCCGGGGTTACTTAAGTTTATAGGGTTGCCATGTCGTAAGAGGAATTTCTGAGAAAAAGTAACCATTTACTAAGATCCTTCACCTATCACTAACAAAATCATGTATTGGCACACACATTTCAGGAACTCTGTAAATAATTGTTCCTATATAATAACTATTATGTGTAACCATTAAAGGTTTTTCTTTCAGCATGCAAGAGCTATTGAATTCTTCCCCTAGTTCAACCCTAGAGAAGCCACAAAGGAAAAGAAAAGTGTATAAACCTGAAGACATAATATAAAGATGATGAGAAACTCTAGGGAGGAAAAGATCGGTGATGACTAAGTGTGGAAGAAAAATGGTAGCCAGTATGGAAGAGGCAGGGGCAATGTATGGACAGTTAGGCTGGGAGTGTGCATATGAGTTGTGTTCTTTTCACTCTGTGGAACTTCACTTACCCCTTATCATGGCAGTTGTAGGGTAACTTCAGGGCAGAGCTGGCTGGTGTTGGAAGAAGCTAAAAACAGGTGCAGGCTGATTAGCTCACCCCTGAGTGGTCCTTCCACCTGCCTGTCATCTCCACAGCTCTAGCTCAGGGATAAACAAGCAAGGTAGAAATGATGTAGGAAGAGAGAAGGCTCAGAGCAGAAGCACAGAGATGTTCTCTCAGGGGCAAATTTTCTTAGTGAGGTGGGGCAAATATGAAGCTCAAGTCCAAGCCTTAGTGCTATGAAGTCTTTATTCTGAGGCATTACCATCAGCCTGGCCCCTTTCAACTGGCTTTGGACAGTAATACATGTTCTTCTTTATTGATGATAACATAACCAGATTTAGTGGAAGGTCTAATAACTAGTGTAATTTTGAACCAAGATGCAGCCAAACCACAACAAGCAGGTAGCATGAATAAAAAAATCTGTGCTGTTGCTGACACTGAAATTTAGGGGATTGGTTGTAACTGCAACCTAACCAAACATTAATGATACATACAGCTACATGATAAAACTGAGTGATAAAAGCAGGAAACAGAGCAAGAATTATATTCTATAATACCAGTAATGAAAATTGAAAGCACATTCACATGCAAAACAACACTACGGGCTTAAAAAAGGATACAGATATATTTAAGACACCATACATTTAAGGCACGCATCAAAGACACTAGAGTGAATGCTAAGCGAGAGAAGAGAATTGGAGTAGTGATCAGGAAAGGTGAAAGAGAAAGGAAATAAAACAAGAACAGGTCTTTGCACCAATCAATGATGATGATGCACTATGAACTAAGGAAAATGATTAACTTAACTCTCTTTACCTGAGATCTGATTAAAACAAAAATCACCATTACAGATAATGGGAGGCAAAAAGTAAGAAGTAATTGGCACTTATTAGAAAACATAGGAAAAAATGTAAGATAGAAACTAAAGAGCTTGTACAAATAAACACAGATTTCTGTCAGGTCTAATAGCCCTAAAATAACTGTGTTCAGATGCTCTTACCTCATCTCAAGTGAATATGACACTGAGACCAGAACAGGGATAAGAGCCTGATAGACTGGAAAAAGACATAGGACAGTATTCAGAACGAGTTTCTGAAAGGCTAGTCACAGATTACCTTTTCTGGCTCAGATATATAACATCCTTACTGTTGTTCATTTTCTTGTCAATGGAACCCAGAGCAGACACAGGAATCCACTGCTTGTCCAGACATTAGGGTAGAGACATGACATCTCATCCACACCCAAAAGATGGCTGAATATACTCCTGGTCTTTTCACTGCTCCACTTAGCAGTAGGTGATGGTAATAAGCAGCCAGGTGGTGGTCTCCCTTCTATCTCTTTCTGTACTGCAGCCTCCCTGAAGGGCCCTAACCAAACTAGAGTGACAGCATACCAAACTCTCCAAACAAGTCCTCTTGGTCCCCAAACATGCCATAAAGCATACTTCCTTCATAATAGAAAGGTCATATGGAAATAATGTGACACATACTTTCTTGCACTCAGGTCTAACAAGAGTAGACACTACACCGGGAGCAAGTACACATAGCTGCTTCGCTGGAGCAAGCCACAGAGGTGGAAAATGAAGCCTTTGTTTCCAGCTCTCCTGGGTATTTGAGTCATTTTTTGTGAACTTGTAATAACAGACCTGATCTACATATAGGTTCTCTTGTCTAAAATTACTTATCTATGTTAAGTCTTTTAGTCACTGTTTGTTAATAAAACACAAGATAAAGTACTTGTGAACACAGAAAATTAATGGAAAGGAAACACTGAGTGTATGCTGAGTTTAGCCACCAGCATCTATTTTTAAAGATGACCCAATTAGTTGTTACATAGAATATGGGGAGAAAAAAACTCAAGCAAAGCTTTTAAACAAATCCACTAGTAACTTTAAATGCAAAACATTGTAGGAACAGTTTTATAAAAGCTTATGGCATGAGTTTAACACAGTTGTCAAACATGCCAGAATGAATACATGAGGATAGAAAACCATCTATGTCTCGGGGGGGGAGGGGGGTGGTGCAAAGGATGGGATTGAAGGGGAGTGGTCATAAAAGTTACTTTATTAATTATTAATCTGTATGCATCTCCTAACACATTTCCCATTTAGTAAATCAGATTGTAATCATTTTGCCACAGCCTTTTTCTCCCCAACTGTACCTGTGTGTAGAGCCTTTGATCTTCACACTGTGTGTGTGTGTGTGTGTGTATGTGTGTGAGAGTGTTAATGTCATTTAAATGTCAAATAGATCAAAGGTAAAGAAGGCTTGCCTTTTATTAAATTAGAGTATTCTAAAATTTAAACAAAATAATCCAAATGCTAAATTCCCCTTGAAGAACTGATATTGCACTTCAGGGCAAAAAAACATGCTTAAAAGGCTGAAACATACTATTTTGTTATTTTTGCAAATAAAAGATGATTCCGAAGATTGACTTTACTTTCACTTTTGGAAAGCAAAGCTAAAGAACAAATACTTTAATGGAATGTAAAAGAACATATTTAATAGAGAGATTTTATAAAAGCATTAGCTAAGCATGAGAAAACTAAAAAAAAATGGTATTTTAAAGCCTATTAAGCCTATTTACATGATTCTAATACTATAGCAAAGAGTACCATATATACACTTCTTGCATATGACAAAACCTCAGCCATCATTACACACTCTCAGACACTTGCAGGTCATTCTGGCAGGAGAAGGGGAGTTAGCGAGTTTTCTAAACTCACAGTGAACTGGGCATAGAAACCTGCCAATAGAACTTCCAGCTTTGAATGGCAGAATAAACTAGCTCTTGTCATTTCCCTCTACTCAAATTTAATAAAACAAAAACAAATTTTTAAAAAATCAAAACAAAAATTGATCAACACATGGCAAACGAAAAGTCTAAGGCTGTTACCTAGAAAACAGGGAGGAAAGAAAGAAGATTTAGGAGTGGCGCAAAATATCACTGTGTAAGGAGATTGTCAACCTGCTGATACACACACACACACACACACACACACACATGAAAACACATGCACACTCCCACGTGGCCCTCAGAAGTTACCTGGGGAGCTGCAAAATTCTGAGCTTAGCCAGCTGATTTTTCCCCCTCCTCTGGGGAGCTACAGAAAGGCTGCTGGGAGAGAAATAGCAGTTCTCTAGCACAAGAGAAGCCTCTGAACCACAGGATGAGTTGGTGAAGGATCAGATGATTGTGGGGATGAGGGAATGGAGGTCACCTCCCAACCAGGCAGACATTTAGTATCACCTTGCTGCTCAGAGTTGAGTCACATCGAGACAATATAACAACTGTACCCACCTTGGCTGAGCCTGCCTGGTCCCTAGGAATTTGTAAAGTGGATCCAAACCATCCCCCCACCCCCACAAAAAAAGCAAAGCCTGAGCTATCTTTTCTTAGAAGAAAGACAGTCAAGTACGGTGGCTATTTCTGAATGATGGGATAGAGGTAATTGTTTTTACTTTCTTTTCTACTTTTCTGATTTGCTTGGTCTTAATAATGACCTTGAAGTTTTTGTATAAAACAAAAACATTTTTTCCTTTAAAGAATAATGAATGTAAGACATGTGACTGTGGTGTTTAGCTCACCACACAGATTTTTAAAAATTATGAACCTGGGGTAGGAGTATAACAAATCATATAATGTTCCCAGTCTTCATCGAATAAACCCAACCCATTTGGTACTTTGACTTTTGAGAGGAGAAAAGAAAGTAAAGAGGAGGGAAATATTAAGATTTAGAAAAAACGAGAAGAGCAAAAGAGGAAACTGATCTGTAAGATATGGTGAGCCAGACCCATCCTAGAGCAATTGGAGGTGATGAGATCTGTCTTCTGCCCCTAACTTTTCCCTCCCATCCCACATCCTCCAAGTTTGACTCTTTCATTACCTTAATTGTCACCATGCCTTGACACCCAGTGTCAATCATCTACAGTCAAGGAAGGAATTGAAAGAGGCCGAAGTGAGAATTAGCTTCCTGTGAAATGCATGTATGTCCATGTGCATGTGTGTACGCATGTGTGTGTATGTGTGGTATGTGAATGCACTCGGTAGTGCCACTTAATCAAAACAGATAAACTTATTCCAAACACGGACTGCTAACATCTGAAAGAAAACATACAGTTCTTTACCTGAATGTACGTTTTCTACCAAAATATATCTGTTAATAACTGAAATGACTAATCTCTCTACGACATGAAGAAGAATCATAATGATGAGCAAGATTTAAAGGGAGCACAGTAAAATAATGCACTCGTCTATCACTGTTTGCCACTGTTCCCCATCTTTTAATGGACCATTATTTTATGTGCCATTATGAAAGAAAAAAATGTCACCACATAAACTGGAACTCAGTATCTTCTTATCACATCAACTGTAAGACAGTTCTGGTCACAAAGATGTTCCAACATGTATCTTACAGTAGATGAAATGAGATATCACTCATCCCCCACACACCATCATTCGTTGTGTGATTCTTGACAGAGCCCTTAAATCTCCTGGTCTGTTTCTTCAACTATAAAAGTGTTGGATTTGTATTATTTGTATCATTAGTAAGATTTCTTTATATTGTAAAAATTCTATGGTTCCAGATCTCTGGTTTTCTCCCAGAATTAAGATACGCTGGGACCTTGAAGCCTTTCAGCCTATGAAGAGCAGGAACTTCGGGTGGGTTTGCTGCTGGGAAAGACGCAAGGAACTTGGAGCTTTTTCAGCACCCACATCTCAGCTCCTCCAGGAAGGCATCAGTGAAAAGACAGTCATGCCCCGTCAGCTACCGTCTCTCTTCACCAATATCTCCATTAAGGAGTGGTCCCCACTTGCTTTGTCCTATTACCTACTTCCTGGTCCCTTTTCTCCCAGGCCAGAAGAGAGAGATACAGAAAGACTAGAAATCTCTTTCTTCCATCTAATCCAGACTCCCAGATGGCCTTTCTTCCAGTCGGTGAATAGTTGCCTGAGTAACCAAGTATTGACCAGCAGTAATTTCTATTCTTTCTTTTTGCTAGACTAACCATTCCTCTGGTTCCTCCTTCCTGTCTTACTAGGGAGTTAATAGTAAAAGGATTTATTTAACTAGACTCTGTATTTTATAACCCCTGCCTGTTTCCAACAGCAAATTTCAAACTGCCTCTTACTAGAGGCTTGTCTTAAATGGACCAGAACTATTTTTTTCTCATCTAAATATTTTAAACCTAATTGGAACACAGCGAAGCAGAGCAAGTTCAAAAAGCAGTTAGAGTAGCTTCCTTGTACCTTGATTTATCAATATCTGAGGCTGGTATATTGAAATAGAGCTCCTGTTTTAGAGCATCGAGATCAGCTGAAACTAGGAATGCTTTGGAAAAAGAACTTTCTTTACCAAAATATCTAATCCCACTTGCTGACTTATCAATGTTGAGAACATAGATGATTTTCTTTAATTATGTGGGTGGTGAGTGGGGTCAGAAGTGACAGAGCCAGGGTCGAGGGTACAGTGCTATGAAGACAAGCCTCAAACGCAGCCTTCGGAAAAGGTGTGGGGCATAGACGGAGGTGGGTAAAACTAAGTGGATCTGAACTGCAATTCCCATCCTGCTGGGAGGCTGACTTCTATGAACCATACCAGGCTGACCTTGACCTCTGGCTTCTTGTTGAGTTTAGTCAGTGGAAAGGACTTGCCAGGAATGAGAAGATAGAAGCAGAGTAAAGTTGGATATTTCTCTCCCTGCTGGATTGGCAGTGGCTGTGTTTCTCTGGCCTCAACCATAGCTCCCGCCAGGCAGACCTCACCTACAGCTATGGGTCTCCATGGGTTTCGGTCATCATTTAGAACCTAGAGAGAGGTGGTTGTGGCTTCCCACTCTCCTTGGGTGCTTCTCCAACCTGTATTGAAGTCCCTCAACCCTTTGTACATAGACCCTTCAGACACAACTTCCAGAATTATTAAGTTCTTTGAGTATGATAATGATATTGTGCTTATTTTTTTAGAATGGTCTTTATTTTTGAGAGATAGATCCTAAAATATTTTGGGATAAATGATATTTAAATGAAGCATATTTGGCCACGAGTCGATAATTGCTGAAGCTAAGAGATTGGGAAATGGATACACAGGTCTTCTTTATAATTTTATTTCTGTTTTTGCACATGTTTAAATTTTTCCATCATGAAAGCTTTTTAATGAAATAAAACTTCGTAATCACCCCTTTTGGGTGTGCTATCTGTGCCCTCTGGGGACCTTGACTAACACAATAGGAGAGGAGGGGTAAGTAGAGAACACCAGCAACAGGAACACGGCCTCTTATATAATTTTGCCTGAAAATATTCTTAAAAATCAAAGGTTCTAAATAATGTTTTCAGTCCTTTCCAAACTGGTAATCAACAGTAAAACCTCATTAATTCACTTTAATTCGAAGAACAATTTGACTCAGAAAAGATCTACATAATGTAAGCAATTTTATTCTTAATTTTTTTAACTGAGTAATTTATTTCCTTTCGTTCTTAGGCTGACCTTTATGCACTCTCCAATCTTATATTACAATGTACCTTTTTACAAATCTTTATGCAAAACTTTTTTTACCCATCATAGACATGCTTTTCCTCATACTAACATAGTTTCTGCCTTTCTCCTCTCCACTTCAAAACTCATCCTTCTCAAAATTCAGCTTGTTTTAACTCTTCTTTAAAGACTATCTTGACCATATTGGTTCAAAATGAACTTTCCTTCTTAGGGATTACTATCTCTGCTTCCCCAGTCACTGGGTTACTTTGATCAAGTACTTAACTTCTCAGTCCCTCAGTTTTGTCATCTGTAAAATGGAATTCTAATAGTTGTGCTTATTAGATTTGTGTGAATATTAAGGCAGTCTATTTGGGATTGGCTGATACTAAGCATTCAATCAATGTTAGCTACTATTATTGTCATTTATTCAAGAAATATGTATTGAGCTTCTAGTATGTATCTGGTATTTTAATTTTGTGTGTCCTGAAGATACAACAATAAATAAAATTAAGTCCCGACCTTCATGGAGCTTCTTATTTGCATCAGAGATAATAAACACATAAACAGACAAATATTAAGGTTTTCAATAATGCTAAGTGTTTGGAAGAAACTAAAACAGAGTAAAAATGATGGAAGATTTAATTTTTAGATAAGCTGATCTTGAATGGCCTCTTTAAGAAGGTGATATTTTGATGAAAAGGCACATATTAAAACTAGTTTTTAAACCAGTTTCACTGCTTAAGAAAAAATTCTTAGATAAATATCAAAAGACTGAAAATATTTGGAACTATATGTTTTCCAGCTAAAGAGTAATGATAATCCAGAATCTCAACCTGAATTAGTAGACTCATCAATGAACAAATTCACTTTGTAAGCCTAGTATCCTTGCCCAAGCTATATTTCATTGCCATGTTAAACATCTCCAACTTCCCATTTTGTCTTTTTTATACTGACCTAATTTTCCAAACATAGCGCTTTGTCATCACAATTTTTTCATCCTCTTGCTGCTATTTCACAGACTTGGCCTTTTAATTTCTTCACCTTTAATTGTTGCTGAAGAAATTGCCATCCGTCTGATGTATGCCTTTAAACAGCTTTCACGCTACCGTTCACCTGTTTTCCTTTTATATCAGAGTCACTGTCACTAAATTCTTTCATCTTCTTCCACCTTTTTCACTCTCTCTTCTTTATTCTCTACACTCCTATATGTAGCCACAGGAAGAGGAGATTCCAAAAGAAGCTGCTAACCCCGGGGAAGATGGGAGGCTATACTGGTGGGAGTAGAGGCTACAGAAGAATAAGATGTGAGTGAGAAGAGGTAACACCATCCAAGAACCCCACCATCATGTTTCTAACAATTTCAGAATCTGAGAATTAATAAAATATGGATTTGTGTTAGAAACTGTCAGGACATTCATGAAGATAAATATGATGCTTATTTCCACCAAGGGGCGGGGGGCGGGGAATCTAGTAATGAAAACTGTCACCTTATGAGTTGGTTAATGGAATGAATTTTTTAATAAAGATATTTCTATCTATATAAAACAATAGTGGACAATTAAATCCTGAGTCCCTGGGCTCCCCGACTCTCTCCCTAACCCCATGAAACAATAGCCACAGGCAAATATCTTGGCTATCTGAATATTCTTCTTTACCTCCTACTCCTTTGCTGTGAGTTTATTCCCTCTTCTTCTTCATACACAGGGCCCAAAGTCATTCAAGAATAGAAAACATAAAAAGCTTAAAAATTAAATTCTTAAGATAAACTTCTAAGGAATTCACCTAAGACCACATAAATTTAGAGCCTTTGTTTGCCAGAAACTCAACAACTCAGATTAATGTTATTGTTTTCCAAAGCTGTGATAAATGAGAGCCACACAAAACTGGCCTGGTTTTCATACTGTTGCACGTTCCACGTGAGTTCTGGGATTGAGCCACTATCCAAAGGTTGGCTCATGCCCAAAACATCCCTAGGTACCAGGAAAGGAGGCAACAGCAATGCCTACGCAGGCGGGACTCTAGCATGTGCAACGCTGAACATTCTAAATGTGCCAACCAAAAAAAAAAAAAAAATAGTATGAAAGAGAATATTGCTTTCTTTTCAGTTATAATAATATAATACAGTTTCATTATCTCACAAGTTAAAATATCAGAAGAAAAGATACCAAGAAGTCCAGCCTTTTGTTCTCTCCATCCTTATACACAGATTTCTCTCATAAAAATATCCTGTATTGTCCTAATTTAAAATTTTTTTAAAAGATTGTTATAGTTCTTCATAAATGACATGCTAAAATTTATATTGGTTCACCTTCAAATGGCCTCTGGTGTGATGCATTTTAATCTTCCAGACAATACTTTACCCTGATCAAAGAAAAGGATTTTTTTTCTCCTTTTGTGTTTAGATTAAAAATTATAATCTGCAGGCATGAGTGGAATAAAATTGAAAGTATACTTTACTAAAAGAAGAAAATCAACTCTGAAACATCTTTTCAAAATGCAAAGATTTCAGAAAAGGGCTGGTGTTTCCAGTGGCATGCCAAAGGTAGAAAAAGGAGACAATTTGACTGGGAGGCGCTGTCTGTAGAAAACGTTAGAACAATAGCTAAATTGACTAAAAATGGTCTGCTTTTTTATTATCACCACAGGCCAGCAATTCTAAATAATGTAAGTGATAAAATGCTCCTCCCTAAAAAAACAAAGAAACTATATTTTTTGTTGTATATATTCTAACAATTGCTGTGGTTACTGCTGGATTTTAATAATATGCATACAAACTTCAAATCAGCACATTTTTACTATTCATCTTTTAATAAACATTATAGTCTACAAGTAAGGTATTTCAGAGAACTACCAGATACACAGCTAACTCCAGACACACACAGTCTCAGAAACACACATTCCTTCCATAAGTAAATTCACGAAGATTCAAGAATCATTCCAGCTCACTTGGGTACAGCTTGTGTCTCCAACCCTCGTGATACTCTTTATTCCTACAATGAAACGATAGATTGGAAACAAACAATAACAGAATATTAACTGTAAAAATGAAATTAATGTGTTCCAGTCATCATTCTACATGACCACTGGAAGTTTTGTTTGTATTAAAATGTGAAATTATGAAAAAGAGTGCAAAATGTGTTATGTAGTATTTTTGTTTCGTAAGGGCAATTTTTTGTTTATTCACAAATGGTTTTATTTAATTTCACAATACCTTTAAAACTGAAACTTACTCTTTTCAATTATCCTTATTTTTCACTTGATTGATATTAAGCTCTAATATTGTTCATTACTGTCATGGACCAATGAATAAGTAAAGTTTTTACCCTTATTTCAAAAATTTATATTAATATAATTAAAACATACCAATCTATTATTTTTCTCCTCTTTTTGTAAATAACATTTATATTTTATTTTTCACTTTTTAGGGGCAAATTATATATATAAAGTCCAACAAAAATATTTCTTTTATGACCATTATCATACATTTCATTTCATATGAAATAATTTTGAAGATATTTCTGTGACATAGACAAAGAGAGGGTCAAAAAATGTGCTCTGAGTATAAGCATGCTGTGTACACCACTGACTTTCTGGGGTTTTTTTCAGATTCTTTATGACTTTCAAACCTTTATTTGAGTCTCAGGTCTAACACAACTTTGCATCAAAATTGTGAACTGGCCTGGGATGGGAGATTCTCAAATAGCTAGAAAAAATATATAACTAGGAAGAGACAGGAAAGAGGGAAAATGACAACTAAAATACGCATTCATTCTCATGTATTCACTCCTTTATACATTCAATAAATAGCGAGTAAGTATCCAGCATTGTACAAAGCACTGGTCTAGGCACTAAGAACGTATCTGGAATAAGTTTCATGTCCTTGAGAGCTTATATTGTAATGAAAAAAACAGACAAGCAACAACATAATGTACAGATAAATTATGTGGTATGTTCGAAGGCAATAAGTGCTATGTAAAAAAATAATAAATGCAGCATGTTATGGGGGATCAGGAGTGCTGTAGTTTGAAATAGGGTGGTCACTGGTAAGATGACATTTGATCAAAGACGAGGAAGTGAGAACTGCAGTGTGCACTTTCTTGCCCCTGATCCTAATCCCCATGGGAGGTGAGTAAAAGATGGCTCATGGTAGGCTAATTGGTCCTCCTGGTCCCTGAACTGTTTTTTAAGACTATAATTGCATTTATTCTGCTTAGGCCTTTTTTCTGTAAAATTCTTAATATTTCTTTGTCTCAATAGAAGGCTTGTAACTTCTCAACTATTTTTTGAAGTCTCCTCCAAAAGTAGCACTGTCAGAAGCAAGATGAAAAGCACCAAGGTGAGTATCAATTTTTACCCACACTTCCCACTGAAAGTTGAATTTGAGGTCATGATAGAACAAATATAAGAAATATTATTTTCTAACAATGTAGAAAAGGCTGTTTAAAAGTTTTCTCTGATGTTTGCTAACACCAAATATCTTGCCAGTACTCACAGCTCTGAGTTGGCATTTTCCCAGTATGTCAACCCATACCTTAGGAACCAGATTTGAATGCTTATATTACAAAAGCCTTCTTTTCCTAGGACAGTCAGCTATCAACACACAGGTAGCTCTGTTTTGAGTGTAATATATTAGCCTTTTCTTACTCTTGATAGTTTCTACCCCAGCAAGTCTCATGGGAAGAAAAAGGCAACTCCTTACATGATATAATTTAAGGACACTAGGAAGCTTTCCTTGACTCCATCACCCAAGGTTTTCCCACCCAAACACTGATGACTTCTTCACATTGTTAATATGGGGCAAAGATTATACAATAAGAGTTGACTCTTAAAATGTAAAATTAATACACCCAGGGGAAGAAATTAATATATTTACACTAAAGTGTAAATGACTAGTATCTTTTCTCTTCATTAAAGCAGAGTGGAAAGAGTCCAAAAGGAGATACAAATTTGGAAAGGGAAGAAGAACATTGGCAAGAAGACCACAAGCCTCTGATAGCCTAAAACCCAGAAGGAAACATAAAACAGAGGGAACCCTCTTGAAAATATCTCCTGAGGGCACTCTTTGTCACTACGATCAGCATTTAAATTCTAGACTATCTCCCTCTATTTCAACTCCATTCCTACTCAAACTTTCCAAAGGATGGAGTATTCCTATGGTACTAACTGTATTATGAATTATAACATATTATTAAAAGGAAAAAAATCTGATTTTCATAATTTCCATTTTAAAATCAAAAATATAGGCCCATGGCAAAAAAAAAAAAAAAATGATGTAAAATATTTCACTGAGAAAGAAGAAAAGGCAGTGGCCACCTTGTGCATGTTAACTATTGCCTAGTGGGCAATGGAGTCCCTCCAGTTTTCCTTGATGACACTGCCATTAACCCAACCCCAAACTCTAGATTTCTGCCATTTCAACTACCCAAATATAAGCTCCCATCTTCAAATATTCAGAGGCAAGGATACAGCATAGAGATTCCTTAGCCTGTTTTCCAAGACACTTTATAAATTGAGCCCTCAGTCTACTTTGACTCTAGCCATAACTCCTACTCTACCCTTCTCTGCCCAACTTTAGCCAAATAGGATCAGTTGGGAATATTCAAATCTCGCCCTTTTTAAATTCTTGACTTTTGTTATAATACTTTAGTTCAGATTATCCAGCCCTAACTCCACATGTCAAAACTCTATCCACCTTACAAAACTACCCAAATGCTTTCTGATGTCTTTCCTGATCCACCTATCAGGATGGATTTTTCTTCCTTTGTATATCTAGCACCTATATCCACAGAAAACATTAAAATGGCCCAATTTCTAGCCAGATTTACTTAATGCTTCATAGTAAAGGTCTATTTACCTCAGTTCCTATTACTCAATATTTCATATTAGTCTTTCAACAAAAAATTTCAAGGCATGCTGATAGCAAGAAAATAAACAGTTTGAAGACACAAAGCAAGCATCAGAACCAGATTCAGATACGGAATAGATTTTGGAACTATCACACAGGAATTTAAAATAATTATGATTGATATGTTAAAAGTTATAATTAAAAAATCAGACAACATGCAAGAACTGATAGGTAATATAAGCAAAGCTATGGAAACTCTGAGAAAGAATCAAAAGAGAATGCTAGAAATCAAAAATACTGTAACAGAAATAAAGAATGTCTTTGATGGATGGACACATCAGTAGATGGGACATGACCAAGGAAAGAATCAGTGAGCTTGAAGATATGTTAATATAAACTTCCCGAACTGACATACAAGAAAGAAAAAAAATTAAAGAAATAAAAAAGAACAGAATATCCAAGAACCGTGGGACGATTTCAAAAGGTGCAACATACATGTAATTGGAATACCAAAAGGAGAAGAAAGAGTAGACAGAGAAATATTTGAAATAATAGTGATTGAAACTTTTCCAAAATTAATGAGATACCAAATTATAGATCCATGAGATTCAGAGAACACCAAGCAGAATAAACACCAAAAAATTCTATATCTAGGTATATCATATTCAAACTGTAGAAAACCAAATACAATAAGAAAATCTTAAAAGAAGCTAGAGAAATAAACCTTAACTATTGAGAAACAAAATTAGGAAATACAACACATTTCTCATCAGAAACCATGCAAACAATAAGAGAGTGGAATTAAATATCTGAAGTGTCCAAAGACAAAAATTACCAACCTAGAATTCTCGATCCAGCAAAATTATCTTTCAAAAGTGAAGGAGAAACAAAGATTTTCTCAGACAAACAAACACTGCACGCATTCATCACCTGCAGACCTGTACTGCAGAAATGTTTTTTAAAAACAGTTTTTCAGGGAGAAGGAAAATGTATGGGTCAGAAACTCAAATCTATATAAATAAAGGAAAGCAACAAAGAAGGAAAATGAATTAAAATAAAATCACTTACTTTTTCTTATTCTTAATTAAGAATAAAAGTAATAAAGAATTAAGGGGTAAAGGGAATAAAAGTAAATATTTACTTAAAGTAATAATAGTAACAATGTATTGGATGATTGTAACAAATGGACAGTGTAAGAAAGACAGCAATGTCATAAGGGATGGGAGGAAGGAATTAGCAATACTGTTATAAGTAAGGTGCCTGCAGTACACACAAAGTGCTATAGTGTTATTAGAAGGTGTATACAGGTTCGTTTAAAATGTATATTGTGAACTCTAGAATAGCACTTAAAAAGAAATTTTAAGAAGTATAATTGCTAAGAGAAGAAATAAAATGAAGTCACACAAAATACTCAATTAAAAGCGGAAAAGGCAGAAAAAATGGGAAAAGAAAAAAGACTACATACAATGAATAGAAAAAAGTTATAAATATAGTAGATATTAATACAACTATATCAGTTCTCTTTAAATGTGAATGGCTTAAATACACAAAATAAAAGTCAGGGATTATCAGAGTGAATAAAACAACAATACCTAACTATATGTTGCCTACAAAAATACCTACTTAAAATATAAACCAGTGGTCCCTAACTTTTTGGCACCAGGGACCAGTGCTCCTATGAGAATCTAATGCCTGATGATCTGAGGTGGAGGTGAGGCAGTGATGCCAGCGCTGGGGAGTGGCTGCAAATACAGATGAAGCTTCACTTGCTCCCCTGCCACTCACCTCCTGCTGTGCAACTCGGTTCCTAACAGGACACAGACCACTACCGTCCATGGCCCTGGGAGTCTGGGACCCCTGATATAAACAATAAAAAGATCAGTGATTGTCATGGGCTTGGAGACTCATAGGTGAGGTGGAAGACTGAATAGGTGAAGCACAGTGGATTTTTTTAGGGTGGTAAAACTATTCTGTATGTCGTATTTATAAATACATGATATCATGAATTTGTCAAATCCCATTGAACTTTATAGCAAAAAATATATATAAAATAAAAATCAGGGTCTACCTAAGGCACAATTGAGCAGCAAATCAAGTTTAACTTTGGAATAACAGCCTTGCCCCACTCTAAGCATCCAGTGCCCTCATGCTGTTTTCTGGTTGCTCAGGTTCCCCAGACACATCACCTAATCCAATCTACTAACACCAGACTCAGCATCTCTACTTACCTGCCCATTCATAAGAATTATTTGTTTCTGTCTCATTTCTTCAGAACTCTGTTTCTATGATGACAAGGAGTTCATACTTAACTGTTATTATGTTCAAATTATTATTAACTCTCTGAGACACTTCTAAGCACAAAACTGTGACCCAAAGTGTTGATTCTTTAATAGTCACTCCTCAGCGTTGGCTTCCACAGTAGATGGCAACAACACAAAATGGGTTAGAAAAGATGTCCAGGGCCAAGGAGAAACTAGATGTTTTCCATTCCTTTCCTTGAATTTTTATTGAGTAGGAGTAAAAGGTTAAAATAGCCACACTACATTGTATGCATAGATTCTTGTTGGGATTGCCAAGTCCTTAGACCCTACTTTAACAAGGATCCTGGGTCTCCTTCTTCCTGGTGCCCCCAACATAGCAAAGTCTCTTGAACAATGTTGGTATCTGAGCCATACCCCATCCCATTCCACTACTCAAGTGGCCACCTATGTACTGGGCTCAGGCAAGTTCATTAACTCCAAGAATAAGTGATCCCAAGGATCTACATAGAGTGGGTATTTTACTCTTTCACTAACGCACACATGAAAATTTCTACCCATTTAATCATCTTAATAAGTTTCTGTCTCTTGTCATCCTTCTCATTTTGTATGCATTACTATCTATCTCACTGGGGTATTTTGAGGCTCAATTAATAATGTGCACAGATTTGAGTCTTAAGGGGGAAAAGAGCTAAAGAAAAATGGCTTGTGTATATATTTATACTATGGGGAATATAGTATGATGATAAATATGCTACAACAGTATAAAATAAAAAGAGCTCTGGGCCAGACAAGTGAAGAGGATGATATGGGGAACAGAGACATGGAAATTATATAAACCATGGCTAAAAAGATAACCAGGAGAGATAATCCAGGCAAGAAAAATTAATTAGATAAGTTAAAAGTCAGAAATATGTTGTATTAATATTGTCTTGGGGGGAAATGATCCTATTTTTAATTAGACATGGCCACATATGAAGGTTCAAACCAAGAAATGTAACAGTTATCATGTTAGATAATCTCCATTGCCTCCCTAGATATACTACCCACCTTCTTCACCCTGCCCCAAGGGTCTGACCTTTATGGTCTACTTTAAAGGGTACCTTCACGATGACTTCCCACGAAGGCCAAGTTGAAGTTCAGAAGCAGAAGGAGAGTGAGACAAGAGCACTTATTTTCTTAGCTCCCTCTCTGCTGTGCTGTGGGTGGACAACGGCCACAGTCCTCTGCCGAAGGCCGTCACTCCTAGCAGACTACTGTCTCCTGCAGCACCCCCAGCTGCCTTCAGTTATAGGAGTCATACCATTCTATGGTTTTGCACCATCTCTTCTTGGCTTCCTTGACCCTGTCCACATCTTTGAAACGGTCCCCATGTTTATTTCTCCTCATCTGTTATCTGCCTCGACCTTGATTGACACAGATATAAAATATATACACACAAAGAGAATACGAAATAGATGAATTTGCTGACAAGGACTTTTCAGTTCTAATGAAATAAATCTTACACAAAAGTGTAAATAGGATTTACCTCCTCCGTGGAGCTCTCAATCCCAAAAGTTAGTAACAGCTATGACTTTCCCTTTGTTCTCCTTGCTCTTTATATATAGCTTATAATTATCATGGGATTGTGCTGGGCCACATCTAAGAACAGTTTCATGAATGAGGGATCTAAGAAGTACAGGAATTACTTGAGGTCCAACAGATGGAACTACATCAACTCAAGCCCCTACAGTTGGCTTCCACAGTTATGCACAACTGACAGACATCAAGTATTGCACACTTCACTGAGGTCTTTCCATACAAGCGTCTTTTTCAGTCAGAGAGTGAGATCGAGACGGGAGTTGCCATCGCCTTTTTATTCTCAGTTCTAGCTCATTGCTCAATAAACATCTGTTGATCTCTTATACTAGTTGAAGATACACAATAAGGACACAATCGGCATTTATTAATGAACTCAGAACTACCTTCCAAGTTGTATTTCCTGACAAAGAACAAGTTGTTTAAAAGAACATCATTTAATATCAAAACATCTAGTTATAATAACCCCAACATAATGTACCTTGAGGTAGTTTATATACACACCTGTTTTTTCCATTGCCAAGACCAACTACTTTGAGAGAGGTTATGGTTTTTAAAGAAAAATGCTCATGTCAAAGCAAGAAAGAGTAATTCTTTTTCACCCAATTTCAAAGAACTGCATGTCTACCTATGAAATCAAAGTGAGTCTCCAACCTATGAAGTCAGAACATTACATTTAGGGTTTTCCATACAAAAAGCAAATAGCAGTGCACCCAGATGACCTCCAAAGCCATCAGCTAATGAACCGTAACTGGCATCAACCCTCTAGTCATAAATCTGTATTCGGTGTTCTCATCTTTTCTCTTCGGAATCTTGAACTCCTGGACCTTCCTCTGCATGATTCTTGAGTATGGCCTTCCTTCACAGCCCCTTCACAGGTCTCTCCGCCACAGGCCTTGGAGCCCACAGCTTCTGCTCTCACTTCCCTGACTCCTTTCATCTTTATACTCAAGCCCAGTTTTTCTCCAATACAATACCTTCATCTTGTTCTCCTGTCTGCCATGTCCAGAGTCACATGAATGCACTCAGACTTATTGCCTCATCTGTAACATGATAATACAATAAAACTAAGCAATATCAACAGGCTCTCTTAGCTCTGATTTTATTATTCTTCCACTGAACTCGTCTGATCTCTTGTAATAATCCTCCATGTGTCTGGTTCCTTGGTGTCGGCCACTCTTTACACATTCACCTAACAACATTTACTGAGTGTTTTCAATGAGAAGAGCACAGTGCTGTGTTCTAGGATTACAAAAACCATCCCTGCCCTTGACATGTAATACCAGTTACCATTTCTGAGCACTTCTACAGGGGTTTTTTAATAGGGCTATTGTATCCTCGTAATAACCTTAGGCACAACGCACTATTGGTGACCCTATTTTATAGATGAGAAAACTGAGACTCGGGGGTTAATAATATGGCCCAAATCACACAACTAGTAAGTGGCAGAACTAAGATTCAAAGCTCAGAAGTTTGGTTCTAAATGATACTGCCTGTTAAATAGTAACAGTGAAAAGTTCTTATTTACTGATACAAATAAAACACCAAACAGGAAGATCCTACTTCTATTAAGATGTCCAAGATGAGGGTCTACATGAGCTCCAAGATGCCTTTCACCTCCACCTCATGTCAATGTCTTGGCTCCATCTGGAGCCCTCATCACATACTTTCCGCCAAGTCATCTCTACCTCAAGTGTTGCGCAAAGGCCCAACACAACTGAAGAAGGAGCCATCTTCAATGAATTGACCCCAAGCTGTGTTTTTTCATTTACTACATAATAAGATTGTTAGTTTCTACAAATACTACAGCTGACATCATTTTTTTCCTAACTCGTTCTCATTGCCATGTTTAATCTCCCCAACCAATCTTTCAAGGGTACCTCCAGCCAAGCCTGGTATGGTGCATATCAAATAGCAAGCAAAGTTTTTAATAAATCAAATAATTCACTTTATCCAGGGAGTCAAAGCAAAACCATCCAGACCAGTCTGAGGACACTCACTCACCTTGACCTGGCGGAGCCTCCCCCATTAATTCACCAGGGCTAAGTTGACAATTCTCCAATCAGTATACCACACTCCCATCCTCTGACTTGTATCTTGTCTTAAATGATAATATAAATACTGAGCCTCCAAAGCAGTGAAAGTAACTTGTATTTTCTTGGGGTTTCAAGAGCCCAGGTATTTATATTATTATTGTAAATCCAAAATTGCCATAAAAGTTAGAAGCTTCAAAAATGCCTCTATAGGAATGTAGATTGCAGTCAAACTTCTACCCTTAATATTCTCTTTCTTGTGGTGGAATTTCCTCCCTGCTACCTAACACGAGTACACTGGGTATGTCAGGAAGACCTGCAGACCTAAGCAGGTTTGAGCTATTTTCCATCACTCATCATTGTAAATGTGTTTGTGTTTCAACTGTGGAGTATTCTTAAGCCCTGCTGCTGGTGATGTTTTCTGTAAACAACAGTAATTCTCAAGTGCTTTATCATGAATGCAATGATTCATCTCCAGCACAGAGAAGTGGCTTTATTTAGAACCGGCCAGAGGGGGAAGGGCACCATTTTATTCAATTTGATAGACAATCTGCAGAATTCTGTGTCATTTGCCCTGTGTAGCAGGTCTAGTTTATTTTTTTTCTCCTACTGTAAGAATCACATACCTAAATATTAAGCAAATACCCTCAAACTGATGCTTTACCTGAATTATTTCTTCATCTGTTCAAACAAATCCTCCCTCAGTCTAGTCTGTGTGGTCCCACAATAAGTGACACACAGGACACACTAAATATGTGCTGAATTAATATTTGCTGAGCAATAAAAGCAAAGGGAAAAATAGAAGCAAGAAGGAAGGGAGGTAAAGTTGGCAATTGCAGATGAAAAGAAATCAAGGTCATAGACTACATCTCTGGTTCATGAGCCACCGAGCCTTAAGGGTTTAACCCCTTTCTGTGACCTCAAAGGCTAATCGCCCCTCTTAAATTTTACTCCTAGGAAAACTTTTAGAAAGAGAGCAGCTCAATTCCACTGCTGGAAAAATACAATGTCGACATATTTTGACCTCTGAAGGTAGATCAGCATATGTAATATATCAGCTATCTACTGCCATAATATTAGTGCATACAAAACAGCTACAAAAAACCTCAGTAGCATTCATCAATAAGCATTTATTGTTTATGCCTGGGTCAGCTGGGGGTTGGCTACATGGCTCTGCTAGTCTTAGCCAAACTTGCTCACATGTTAGTAGTCACTGGCTGTTGGTGATCCCAGCTGGCCTTGGCTGGGACAACTGGGATTACTCAGCTCTGTTCCATGTGTCTCTTATCTTCCAGCAGGCTATCCCAGGCACGGGCTCATGGCAATGGAAGAGGAGCTTGCCATCAGAAATATACAAGGACTCCTGAGACCTAAGTTCAGAGTTTAGACCTCACCTCTACCTCATTCTATTGGCCAAAGCAAGCCCTGTGGCTGAAACCAGGAATGGGAAATTATGTCTTGCCCTCGGTGGCAATGAAATATAAGGGTAAATGGCAAAGGGAGTGCGACAGGGAGAGATGGAGAATTGAGGCCAATGATGCAGTCTGCCACAAGTATGTTTACAGAAGTATAAAAGCTATGGTATTTTTAATTATAAAAATGGAACCCAGGAATATTTACAAGTACTAAACCAGGAAACCAATCTGAAAGAAGACACTTATTTTTCTAATAAATATCTAGTTCAGATATTATTTTTTAACTCCAGTCTTATTATTATAATTAGTTAAATATTAGCTTGGGGTAAATAACATTTATGCTGAGAATGAACTGATTTATTTCCTTTCTGGGTATTCTTTATTCAAGCAACCTGATGAAACATTTTTATGAGCTAATAAAAGCTTTAAACATCCTTGTAAGTCTATGACAATGGTAAATTTTTCTAATTTTTGGAGAGAAGGAAAATTGAAATAGCCCAACTGATATAATAAAGATTATGAATAAACTAGAAATTTAGTTCAATATTTTAAATTTAATAATACTTTCATTTAACAGCTTGACAAAACAAATGCAAAAAAAAGGTATCTGATTCCGAGATTCGTATCTTTCATCTGATTCATTAGGTAAGTTTACATTTTGGAAATATCAGCTCATTCACATCAGGGCAAGACTAAACCACTCAGCGATATTAGATCAGGCTTCAGATAGAAAGAAGGTTAAAATGAAATTACATCTCTGTAAAAATCAAAATCTCTATTTCTGGGTTCAATGCATTTGACAGTATAACTACTTACATTGTTTTTATCATACGAAAAAGAGACCACTTTAATTTCACATCCCTTAACCTTCCAGCAATGAAATAGTTCTGGATAATGTAATGAATATAAAAGGAGTCAGTGTTCAAATCACATTCTTCTGTAGTTAATTGGAAAGTTTCTTTTGTTGTTGAAGACTAGAGCCTTTTCGCCTATCTATCAACTAGTAGCTATCACTCTGATGCCTTAATCTTCAAGTGGACATTCCCTTGATTCAATACAATTATGACAACTCATAAGTTAACATAGTCCCATAAGAGATATGCCATCATTACCCAGATTTATGGGCAGAACCACTTTCATTAAATTTAGATAATTGCTTGTGGAATACCAGCCTATTTTGCCTGTTAATATAAATAATATTCTCAACATTAGCTACCAAGAGGACATATTTTTCATAACTGACTTTGTACTTAATTCTGCGAGATAATCTCCTCTGCAATTCTATGAAAAATATATTGTAAACAATTTCCTACAACCTTGGTTTTTCTAGCATGTTTTGCTGAAGAAGTTCAATCTGTTGTCTGTTTGGGTTATCACATTAAACTGATTTAAGGACACCATTTCCCATTCTTCTATCTTCCATGCTCTGTTAACTTATGTCACATTTATTAAAACTCATGGTTTTCCATGTATGTTTCAATTTGTGGTAGCAAACTGATGATATACATTTCTCCCCTTTCTTGTAAAATTGTGTTTAACAACCACTGCTACCATTCGTGTATTGCCACACCACAAGTAAACTCAACATGAAAAGATCTGCAGAATATTCTGATTAGAAAATATTACCTGGGGCACAGAATACACGTGAAGTACCTTTTCAAGTAAAAAACATGGAAGAAGTAAATAGGACAAATGCATAAAAGAGGAACATATGTTTTATGCTACCAAATTATGCATCATTATTTTGAATAGCTAACCGAAGTGTGTTATAGGTACTAAAGCTTCATTTAAATTTTAGTCCATTTGCAGTTTTCTCAAATTCCCAAGGTAGGGGTAGGGGTGATGGCTTCTCCAGGGAGCTGAACTCCAAAATCTGTTTCTTGGAGATACTGCAAACCATGGTCTCAGATTCCAGACTATTCCAAACAAAGCTCTCCGAGCTCCCATATGCTAATTTATGACATATCTGCTTTCAGCCGCTAGGTCTGTGCTTTATCACCAGTCTCAGGGAGCCCATCAGGGCTTACAAAGGAAAGAAAGTCTGAGAGACATAAAAAATATTTGACACCAAGCCAGAGAGCAATTATGCTGTATACAGCACAAGAAGAACCCCTGGGACTGCTGAAAATGAAGGTCATGGTCTGAACAAGTATGGCAACTGGATTGCCATCCTCACATTCTTTATGTTATTAAAACAAAAGTCTAATCATACTTGAAGTTTCCCAAAGCCTGTGTTGAAAAAGAGGTATCAGGCTGGAGCACAGACAAGACACACCTTCTACTTTCACTCCTACTGCCCCTAGGAACGCTCAACACTGACCCTATTTTGTCCAGACTGACCTACACATTCCTTGAATATGTCCTGTGCTTCCCACCTTCAAGCCTCTCGCACCTAAATTTTACCCATATTTTAAGGACCAACTCATTTCCAACCTCTAACCTTCCCTGAGTACTCTGATCCAAAGTCAGTGCTTTCCCTTTAGAGAAATTACAGCTTTTCATTTTCTCTACCATTATGTATCTACCTATGTAAATATTCACTGTTTCTCTAATAGATTATACATTTTATCAGAATAAAACCAGGTCAGAATGTTCGATTATGCCCTAAAACAAATTTGTTTTTTATGTTTTTAATATTTTTTTATATTTTGCTTTTAATATTTTTATTCTTACAATAATATAATGTTGTCATGCATACAATCTTTAAACATAAATGTGAATATAAAAGCCATAACTCTCATCTATGTCCATTCAAAAGTGTCAACTGGAGAAAGAGTTTGCAGTATTGACCCAGGTAGGTGTTTCAGGCTGTAGTGAAGATTAAAATTTTCATATCATTTATTGGAAGACCCAATTCAATCAAAACCTCTTTTTCCTTCAAAGAGTGTATCCCCAAGTGGATTAACTCCACAGGACAAAACTTCAAAGTGAATGTGAGATGAAGTCCTTATGTCAACTCTAATTTGAAGCCACACTCCCAGGGCATGTCAAGAGGCTCCAAGTCTTCCTGAGGCCTAAGGAGTTAAGCAGTAGCTTTTCCTGAGCAATTGTTACTACTTTGGGTCAAGAACAGTGGTTATGGGACCTATCCTCATAATCAATAATCACCTTCTCAAATATTGCAGAGTCATTCAGGGAAACTAGGGGGAAAATACACTGATCATTTAGGAAGAAGCTGCTCTATAAGCTTCTACATCTCTAAAATTCAGAGCCTACCCCATCTGAAAAGCTCTTTCTGTAATATTTACTTTCAGGAAATAGTTCCATCTTCAACGCAAGTATCAGAAAACAGAAAGAATACAATTTAATTAAAATCCCAAGAGCATTAACATCCCATCCCTGTCGTAACATGAATTATACTTGAAGAATGAGCAAGCCACATGAGCCCCTCTCTCAAAAATTAGCAGCTCTCACTGGAAGAAGAGGGCACCCAGAGAGGGGCAAGACCAGCTGTGACCACCAGCTGACCTATAAGCTCGGAGTTCCTCCAAGGGCTCTCAGGCCAAGAATGTAGCTTCTACCCCAGCTCTGTAAATAACTAGTCCTGTGCTTTTAGTATCATAATTAGCTGTTCTTTGCCTCAGTTTCTTCAGTGTATAATGGTAGTAGTAAGGATAATAAGTGAAAAATGTGGGCTTTAGAGTGAGTGTTCAGTAAGCCTAGGTTCAAATATCTGACATTGACTTGCTGTATAACCTTGGACAAGTTAATCAATCTCTCTAAGATTTGGTTTCTACATCTGTAAAATGACAATAATGCTCACGGGATTTTGGTGAAAATTAAGTAACCTAACATATGGGTGGTAGTAAACTTTAACTGTTATCATCATCATTGTCAGTATTGTTCATTTAATGGAGTTAAATAAGGTTATCATCTAAATGTTCATACTACTTCTAAGAGTTTATGAAATAATAGTAGAAGATTTTGAAGAAAGACCCTATTCAACCTCTAACTTTCAATGCCACAGGAGATTAACTTGCTCCTTCCGTACCATAATGAAAAGTTAAGATACCCTTGTTGACTTTGGGGCATCCCTGCTCATGCATCAAATACTTTTTATTTTTAAAAGTAAGAACATAAATAACACTTGGAAAATGGCCCCATTTCAACAAAGTCTTGATGGTTAATTTATTAGTGATCCTAACTCCCTCATAGAACGAGCTTTCCTCATAGACTGATTATATGGGATACAGAAAATGTGAAATCCAAGTAATGAGACTGCTTTTTGGCATGACGTTCAGGGAAATCAGCATAAATTACTCCTTATCACACTTACATAAAGAAAATCATTTTGAGAGACTTTATTTCAGAAGAATTAATAAACACAAGTCAAGCCATGTTTTCCAGGTAACATGGTGATTTATACATATGTCTAAATTTCTTTCCCTCTCAGATCTCAATTGAAATGATAAATGGAATATAAAAACATCAAAATAAAGCTTCACTTATGACTTCCTGAATATTATTATGCATTCTAGTTATTGGGATCAAATAGTGATCTCATTGTAGATACATCCTAGTTCTATCTTCGGTACATACCCTGCCACACAACAGCCTTAATCCTTCTTGCCTATATTTCTTTGCTGTTCTTTTCACAATGAGTGCTTCTACCTCCATTCCATTCATTCATATTTATCACTTTCTTTTTCCCACTTTATTATATATTTATATTTAATATATAAAAAGTTGCACATGTTTAATGTATACATTTTGATGAGTTTGGACATATTCATATACCTGTGATATTATCACCACAAACAAAATAATAAACATATCCATCACTTCCAAAAGATTTCCTGTGTACACTTGCTTGTGTGTGTGTATGTGTGTGTATGAGTGTTTTAAGAACACTTAGCATGAGATCTAACCCTCTTAACAAGTTTTTAAGTGCACAACGCCATATTAACCATAGACACTATGTTGTACAGATCTCTATAACTTACCTGTATAACTGTAATTTCATACCAATTGAACAACTCCCCATTTCACCCTTCCAGCATCCCCTGGCATCTACCATATGTTTCCTCCTATGAGTTTGGCTATTTTAAAAACCTCACATAAGTGAAATCATGGGGTATTTGTCCTTTTGTGACTGACTTATTTTACTTAACATAGTTTTTCCAGGTCTATCTGTATTGACACAAATGGTAGGATTTCCTTTTAAGCTGAATAATATTCCATTGTATGTATATACCACATTTTCTTTATCCATTTGTCCGCTGATGGACATTCAGGTTGTTTCCAAATCTTGGCTATCGTGACTAATGCTGTAATAAACATGGGAGTGCAGAACTCTCTTCCAGATCCTGATTTCAATTCTTTGAATATACACTCAGAACTTGGATTGCTGGATCATATGGTGGTTCTATTTTTAATTTTTTTAAGAACCTCCATACTGTTTTCCATAGTGGCTACACCATTTTACATTCCCTTAAAGTATACAAGGGTTCCAATTTTTCCATATTATCACAACTCTTACCTTTTGTTATTTTAATAATAGCTATCCTATACAGTGTGAGAGGATATCTCACTGCAGTTCTGATTTCAGTTTCTCTGGTGATTCGTGATGTAGAACACATTTTTATATACATGTTTGCCGTTTGTATGCCTTCTTTGGAGAAGTTTCAAGTTCTGTGCTCATTGAATTATTTGGAAGGGGTTTTTTTTGTTTGTTTTTTATTTGTTTGGGATTTTTTTTTTGGTTTTGTTGTTTGTTTGTTTTTTGCTATTGAGTCTTAGGAGTTCTATTACATATTTTGGAGATTAGCTCCTATCCGGTCTATGGTTTGCAAATATTTTCTTCCATTCCATTGGTTGCCTTTTCATGCTGTTGACTTTTTCCTTTGCTATGAAGAAGCTTTTTTGAGTTCAGCATAGTCCCATTTGCTTATGTTTGCTTTTGTCATCTGTGCTTTTGGTGTCATATCCATAAAATCATTGCCAACATGAATGTCACGAAGCTTTCCTCTTATGTTTTCTTCTAGAGGTTTTACAGTTTCAGTCTTATGTTTAGGTCTTCAATCATTTTGAGTTGATTTTTGTGTGTGGTAAAAGACAGGGGTCCAATCTCATCCTTTTACATGTGTATATCCAGTTTTTTCAACATCTTTTGTTGAAAAAACTATCTCTTCCCCATTGTGTATGCTTTGCATCATTGCAAAAATCATTTGCTCATATATGCATGGGTTTATTTTTTGGCTCTGTGTAGCCTGTTCCATTTGTCTATATTTCCCTCTTAATGCCAGTACCATACTGTTTTAATTACTGTAGCTTTGTAAAATATTTTGAAATCGGGAAATGTAAGATACTTCCTGACTTTAAAATACACCACTTTCTTTAAGATGTAATTCAAGGTTAAAAATACATCACATTATTTAAGACCTAATTCAAGGCTTTTTGCTTATAAAAAGCTTTGTCTTACTAACTGTCCACCTAGCTTTATTGTCTTAGAATACTGTTCCCTAGTACTCAAATTTCACAACAATGAAATTTCATATCAGTTACTTTGTTTATGTATACTTTCATTTATCTTCTGTTTCAAAGTGATTTTCTCTCCCAACAAAACTATGCTCTCTACAGGATAAAAACTGTGTTTGCTGCTTTTTTGAAACTTCCATGTTTTTGACAGTCCTTTGGATTCTTCCTGAATAAAGCAATTAATTAATTAATCAATTAATCAAAGAATAAACATTTTTTCTCCTCAATAATGAGCAATTACTATGATGATAATGAAACAATTCTCCTCAAGAAGTTTAATTTTGTGATTCACGTTATAAAAACTTTGCTTGTCAAACCCAAAAACCCACCATTATTCTCAGCATATTACAGTCACAAAAAATCAAAAATTCTGAAATAATTAATATAAACTTTAGTCAAAATAACGGTCTTTGGAAAAAAAGTCAACAAAAGTCTTTTATAATGCTAACACCAGAATTCAGAATCAACACCTGCCTTGTAGCAGAACTATGTTCAATGACAATCTTATCATATATAGTTATTTTTGATGAAAGATACATTCTGACCTGTGGTAGACCAGACTCCTTGTCATAATGGATGATCCCAGAAATGAAGTAAACTCTATGATTGTTCAGTCTACCATGTACCACATCTCAACACTTGCATTAATCTTGACTGCCCAGAGGCCAAAGCCATCAGTGGGGACATCTGGAGGTTAGGGATGTGGTGCGTCCTAAAGTTATCACTAAAGACCATGTGGCATCCAAGATGCTAGCCAAAAAAGAGACATGTCCTTAAGATAGATGTTTTTAAGTTTGTAGCAACCACCCCAAAAGCTGAAATGTGCAATAAATTGAGATAAATATAGAAGGAAATAGCTTCCACAGAATCTCTTTAAGAGAAAAAAATTAAAGTCAATCAAATATTAAAAAGTAAAAATAGTCTTGTTTAGATTTGCAAATGGGTAAAAGGGAGGCAAATTAGTGTTTACAATTATATTTTATCTCATCCAGACTGGTAGTGTGTAATTTCTCTATTACGAATTGGGAAATGGTGATACTGATAAATAATGTCTTAATAACGTACAGTTCAGATTTTGTTTTTATAGATGACTTAAGAGACAAAGTGGCAACTTTTTAATTAACATATAAGGTACTAGAGCAGGGGCATTGATTTATTTCTTTCATTTATCTTGTTTCATTTATCTTCTGATTTGTTGGTAAAATTAATTGTAAATGATACAATCTGATCTACTATGGGTAATCAATGGAGTACTTCTCTTGATAAGACAGGATTCCAAAAGTATCTTCATAATATTATTCTTTCCCAGTATATGCATTCGCTTTCTATGCTATTTTAACAGATTACCACAAATTTAGTAGCTTAAAAAAACACAAAAGTATTATCTTACAGTTATGGAGGTCAGAAGTCCAAAACGGATCTCACTGAGATTAAACCAAGGTGTTGGCAAGGCTGTGTTCCTCTCTAGAGGCTCTGCAAAAGAATTTATTCCCTTGCTTTTTCCAGTTTCCAGGGGCCCACAGTACTGGCTCATATCCTCACATTCCCCCTCTTTAAGGCTAGCAACATTGCACCTCTTATTTTCATCAATGATCTCCCTCTAATGACAGCCAGGAATAGTTATGTTTCCAAGGACCGAGGTGATTAAATGGGGCCCACCAAACAATCTCCCATCTCAAGGTCCTTAACCTTAATCCACCTGCAAAGTGATTTCTACCATGTAAGGTAACATATTCACAGGTCCCAAGAATTAGGGCATGGACATCTTTGAGGGGCCATTATTCTGCCTAGTACAGTATGTTCAGCAGAAGTCATTAACGATTCTATTTTCTGTTGCTTATAAATCCAAAATAAACTTCAAAAAACAAATATTTGATGAAAATCAGAGATGAAAACTTAAGACTTAACTTTGACTAAATTAAAAAAAAAAAAGTGCTTAGTAACAATGGCCCAGAAGCAGGAAGTAGACAGCAAATCAGAAGAAAAACATAGGCTGTGACAAAAATATTCTCTTAACTACATTGGTGAAGTCTTATTACCAATACATTAATAAGAAGTAACTAGAAACTGATATCAAAATCTACTACATATTCCTTAAGGTTGGTTTGCCTTTTATTACTGTTTAAATATAGAGATAGATCAATAGATAGATAGATAGATAGATAGATAGATAGATAGATAGATAGATAGATAGGTAGGTAGGTAGATAATACAGAAAAATTAGAGAGAGAGAGTGTGTATGTGTAAAATGTTATTTTATATGTAATCTTATTTATGGAGCATGGGATCAGTGATGCAAAACGAATAATTTTGTCATCCTCAGAAATGCCATAATATAGATGTGATTATAGATAACTATCTGAACTAGGGAAAATCTTAATTATTAGTCAAGATTCTCATGCTCAGATTGGACAAAACTAGTTAACCTTATAATTCTGAAAGGTTACAGAATTCTGCCCTGTGGAGACAAACAATTTTGGATTCAGCAATATTAATTATTTACCTTGAACTTAGTAAATTAAATAGTCCTCAAAGTAGCAAGTTCTCTCCCATGGACATGTGCACTTCCACCTCCCTCTCCCACCTACCCAGAATGCCCTTCCATCATCTTCCTGCCACCACCTCCTATTCCTTCCAGAATTAACTTGGGCCATCTCCTCTGGGACCCCATCTTCAAGCTCTTCCCAGTACTCCTGCTAAACTCCGAACCTCTCTCTTCCTAATATTTATTCTACTGTTTTGAGGTTGTGTGCTTGCCTGTCCAGTCCTCCTTCCAAAAAATTACTGTTCTTTTTTCCCTTGAAGGTAGATATTTGGCTTTTTTTATACATATTTGTCTTCCCCAGCACCTAAATAGGACCTGGTACCAAAAAACCAAAATTCAATAAATGTTGAAAAAATTAATGAGAGGATGGCAAATGAACAACAAAAAAGTTTCAATTAAAAAGAACCCTCATTTGCTAAGTCTCTACATTATAAATTCTTAACTAATAAAGAATATATGCAATGACATCATCTATAATATTAGCATCAAAATGAGTAAAAATACAAATTATGAGTGCTTTCATATAATCTAATTTGCTTTAATTGATTTATTTATGAAGAAATAATACATTTAATTTGGGGGTGGAGGGAATTCCCACCTCCTGAAACCACCACTTTATTATTGCATAGTACTTTTCAATACCTGTCCACACAAATATTGTCTAACTCTATCATTTTGTAGCTCTTAACTTCTCTGTGCCTCAGCTTCCTCATCTGCAATATAAGGATGGAAATAATAGTATCCATTTACAAGGTTTTTGTGAAGACTAAATGAGTTCATATAAAGCAATTAGAAGAATGCTGGCTAAATGGTAAGCACTCTAAGCATTTGCTTTATAATAATATTTATTATTATTATTAATAATAATAATTGTTGATGTACTATTATTCATCATTTAGGTATTTCTAAATTATTTATTTCACAGAAGCACCTCTAAACATATGAATTTAAGGATGGTTATTTGGTTAGTTGGTTGGTTTTGCTCCAATAGGATTATTCCTTGAGAACAAATTCCCAAGATATCTAGTCCATTTCCAAAAGGGCTTCTAATTTAATTTTTAAATGCTCAAATTCAAAATTACTTAATTTTATATGTTTACTTGTAAACTACTTTTTAAGAAGATATTTTCACAAAACTTCAACAATCTGTTTAGATAAACAATTGTCAAAGAAATTGGGTGGGCCCAAAACACTGGTTTTTATTTCAAGCTTTTCAGCTCAGAGGAGTCATTATTAACCGTCCCTACACACACCTGAGAGAGAGAGAGACAGAGAGAAGGTTGTGACCAAAGAAACAATCCTTTTTCCTAACATGCTTCACAATTCAAAATTCATTGATTTATGTATATATTTTGTTGTGCTTTCTTAGGGTTTTTTGCTGTCACTAATAAGAAAGGAAACATGTCAGTCAGAAAAAGAAAAGAGAAAAAATAGCAAAGGGAAAAAAAAAACATCACTCAGAGAAAAAAGTAAATGATAAGGAAAACAATAGGACATTCCAGATACTTTTTTGATATTGCCCGTTTATTTGTGGAAACCAAGAATTGAACACTTAGGAAGAACAGAATAGAAAAACTGGCATAACTAAAGAGGACATTACTTGTCATTGTTCTTATTTCAGGTGTATCTAATGGTTAAAGATTTGGGGAAAAGATTTGGGGCACAGAAAGTGGGCAAATGAATCATTTTTACTCTATAAATTTACTTCCTCTGAGCAATAATACACATAGGCTTAGTACCCTTTCTTTACCAGAAAGCATTTGAAATCCAAACTTCAAATCATGTGCATACTATATGTTTTGCTTTTTAGATGTGGAATAACCAAAAGAGATGTTTTTGTTATCTGGGCATTATGAGGTTTTCCTTGATTCTTGACTACCAAATAGTTAATTTAACCAATATTTAGGCTATTTCAGGCACAAAGTCACAACGTGATGCATGCAAACTGGACAATAGTCAACATGTCTTTATGTCACAAAGAGTACAAGTGTGTGCAGTCAGACGGTGCTGAGTTTGAAACCCATATCTGCTCTGTGGCCTTAGTCAAATTTCTGAAGCAACTTGAGCAGCAATTTCTTATCAAATAAAAATAAAAATGTGGTGTGTCCTTACGTAGTTTTTGAGAGAGCTAAGTGAGCTAATTCATGGAAAGCAGTCAGTGCAAAGGTGCATAGTAAGCCTTTAATAAATGCTAGCTATTGTTGTTACTGTTTTTCTCATTGAGATATTATGTGGAGTTTTTTTTGGTCCATTATCCTATTCTAGGATTTGACCTCTGAGTTATATTGCCCAGTGCTAAAAAAGTATGCTATTTTTCATTTCATATTCTCTAATGGATTTTCAGCTTAACCCTGTTTAAAGATGATTGCTAATGGACAACACATTCAATGCTTATTAAGTAGAAATGAAAATTGCTTTCAAATAAAATGAAAACATGTCATAAATGAAGAAAGTCAGCCCTATTGCAAGTTTATAAAAGTGATAAAATACCATGAAAACATTGCTAATAGTTAGACTGTCTCTTCTTTTACAGATGTATACCTCTGTGTAATATAAGAAGCAGGGCCTTTTTGGTCTTAGCAAAGATTCCATGTGATGAAACTCAGATTCTGTTTGTTTGGATGTTGATCTTCCTTTCAGGATGACAACCACAGGCAGTTTCAGGCCTTGGTTTTTAAAGTATTGTGCCACATGATGAGAGTACAGAGGCACATGAGGATAGGGTTTTATTCCACTCTGTCTTCAAATCATCCCTCTATCTTTCAGCAACCTTGTCCGAAACTACACTGCCTATTTTTTAAAATGATGCAAATTGTGCCTCCATTTATAAAAGTACAAACTATTCCCCGTTTTCCCAAGTCTAGCACTGCACAGGATTTAAATTAGCCAAAAGAACGCAATGACCATGGGGTGGGTGCCTATTTTAAGCTGAAAGATCTAAAAAGAAAAACAAACAAAAGAGGCTTCAGACAAAATATCATTCAGTTTGTTACACTATTGATTTTTAGAATATTTAATTTCAGCTTTGCTTTTTTGAAGATGTAAGTCAACTTACCAGGACTACTTTAAGTTACATGTAGAAATATAATCTACTATGTGTACATCATCCTTAGAGAAGAGAAAGAAGTAGCTTCGATACCAACAAACCACAGGCTGTGAGCCTTAGCTTGAGGAAACATGGAAAGACCCCACAGATTTAAACCTCACCAAAGCTTGTGCATTTCTTTGGTCTTCTACAGAGCGTTAAAATTGAGCAGTAATTCAGATGTTCGGGATGTGTGGTTTAATTCCCACAGGAAGTATTGATGCAATTCAGTTGCCATTCCCTATATCTAACCACACATTGACTCAACAAATATTCCCCAGAGACCTGGGGGAAGCCCTACACTTGGTTTGGGGAATTATACCAAGAAGAAAATAGAACCCCTTCCTGAAAGTGCTAACACAGTCATAGGCTCTTCTTAACTAATTTCCCTTCCTCCTGCAGCCCATATGATAGCCCAAAATCGTTTGAGAGGTAAAATAGAACTTTTGGATCAGTTTTGTGGCCATGGTCAACATAATTTTAATTTTAAAAAGGAGAATTCCATTATGAAAACGTCCCTATCAAGTTTCATTAGACTCCCTCCCCCTACCTACCTTTTCTGGTCTATGTAAGTTTACCTACTTAGTAAATGGATACAACTAGAAGCTTAAAGTTTCCAACTCAGACTTCATTCCAACTTCTTTGGTGGATTTCCGAAAGTAATCAATACTTTGGGAGTTCTTACATGTAGATATTGTCAGATTTAATTTCCACTTGCAGCAGGATTATAGTAAAGTTCTAAGACCTCTTACTAATCTTTATTTTCAAGTTAAAGCAACATCCAAAATCAACTGCCAAAAGATGCCTTCTCAAATCTGATGTCTCGGGAATAAACTCTGGCAGAGAATGTGTGTCTGTATGTACTTGTGCATACGCGTTTTGTGTGTATATTATACTTAATCATAAGTTCTATATCCTAAATATTATAAACATGACTACAAAAACAGAACTTTCAAAATTCTTAATGCACTTCCATTTTATTGGTTTACAAATAAATATTGCTAATAGAACCATCTCTTAATGCCTACTGTGTGTGTATCAGAAAAGATAACGCTTTCTGTACATATTCCTGTTCCTTACAATAACCCTACAGGTACTTATTACTCATCCCCATTTTACCAATATAGACTCCGAGAAGTTTAAGTAGTTAGTCATTTAAGACCTAGTAAATCAGGTGAGGCAGAATTTGGACTCAAGTTCACATAACTCTGAAGCCTGCTTCCACACAAATAAAATGTTCATTCATTCATTGATATAAGATCTTCTTCAAGTATGCCCTACTTCATCCTAGCCTTCTTAAAAATTAATCAGCTATTCTCTTCTTTTGAGATCCCTCTGACCTACCAGTGATTAACAGACATAGGATCAAGAATCCTCATCTTCAAAATACATTTGTCTTTTTTAGCTCAATGAAGCTAGAGCTTTTGAGCCTATGCTACTTAGACAATTTCCTCACATTCAGTTAGAAGATCGACTTAAGACTTGTCTTAGAGGTCAAATGCTACCTATCAGCACCATGAATTACATTTCAGGAGACATGGTTCAATCCATCTTGTAACTGGACATCTAATAGAGATCCATGTTATAAATTAAATTATATTTTATGGATAGGTAAATATTACCGAGTATATTTCCACATTTTTGTATTAGATAACAGATATTTAAGAAAACAGGTGATTAAATTTGAAACCTTAAAGGGTTAAACTGTGCATGAATTGGTTGAAGGAAGGAAGGAAAGGAGAGTAAGGCAGGCAGAAGAGAAAGAAGGGGGAAAAAGGAGAAACTCTTCATAACTAGAAATGTCCTAACTGTAGAATTTTTTAATTCTTATTTTTATAAAATTGCTTAAATGTATGTAATTCAAATAAAAAGGAATTAAATTGAACATTTTTAAAACATTACATATGCTAAATATGAGCCATGGTCAAAGTATCAGAGCTGTAATTGATTGTGGAGTTCATTCACTAATTTACATTTTCTTGGCACAAAAGAATGTGGCAGCCAAGGCATACAGTTAATGTACATAATATTCACTGAATTGTGGACAGAAAGCATAAACACTAGAAAGCAGCTTTCACTATTCTGTAATATTCTACATCAAGCTGTTTATGCAGGACTTTATGAAACATAGTATATGACATAACAATTTCCAGTGCATTATTATACACATCTGACTCTCGTTTTTGCCTTCGGACACTCCTGACAGAGCACAATGGCTTCGCAGTTTTATTGTACAGAAGCCGTGTGGTCAGGAAAGCAGCTTCCCTGTTCTGCGGCAAGACACTAGAAGAGCTTAATATCAGAGAGTCAAGGGTTCCACTGAGGTTTCCAAAAGTGCATCAGTTGCCATTAGAAACTTAGCCTTCAGATGCGCATTTTACCGAGTGTTCAGAGGGTGATGAACAGATCTTTTACTTTATTCGCCATCTGTGAATTTTAAAGCTGTTAAAGGCACTTTTTAGTCTTTATTTCCATGATACTCCTGATCATATTTGCTAGTTAGATGAGCTCACTAATATATTTTTCAGTTCTATTGAGAAAACTGTACTGATGCATCTCTGACTTGGCTTTAATGCACATTGCTCTTTCTTTTCTTATAATATATCAGGTAAAATAAACCAGCTTGAAACTCTGGCCTTCTGAAGTGTTTCAAATAATTATTTTCATTTCTTCATGACCGATAGCTTACACTAGAAGCTGTTAATACATTTGAGTAGAATTTGTGTTCTCAATTCAACCCACACTAGGCTGAAAAGACACAGAGAAGAAACATGGCCTTCTTGGACAGCCTGAATCAATAAGTTGTTACTCTTTGGCAAATGTAGCTTATGTACAAATGGCATCATTTCCATTCCTCTTTGCAGTCTGAGCCTAGAAAACCACTGTTACAGGAGCTACAGGATTACACTGACAGCTGTCACACAGGCAGGACCCACTCATTTTCAATAACCTTTGCCTTTTTTCATTTGTTGTTGTTCTGAAAGACAAAATTGTGCTGATCCTGATTGTATGAGACCAAAAAGAAAAGAGCCATTGTATTTTACCTGACGCTTTGGCCTGAGTTTCTTTCAACAAATGAGAATGCTGCACCACAGTACAGCTGGCCCTGTAAATTATGTTTCCAGTAGTAGAGTCATTCAATCGATTCAGCTCATACTTACGGAGCACCTACTGTGTGCTGAGTACTTTTCTAGATGCTTATATAACAATGAATGAAAGCCAGTTGTTGGCCTTGTATAGCTTTCATTCGAGGGGGTGGGATGGCAGAAGACAGAATATATGTATTAAAAAAGTATATAAACAAATAAATAAGATAGTGGTACAGCCTTGGGAAAAACAAAACTAAAGCAATGGGTTAGAGCAGTGTTTCCCCACCTGGGCACTACTGACATTTTCAACCAGAGGGGAGCTGTTTTGTACGTTATAAGATATTTACCATCATCACTGGCCTCTACCCACTAGCACCTCCCCACCCCATAAATGTCTCCAGATGTTGGTTAATATTCTTGAGGAACAAAATCACTCTCAGTTGAGAACCACGGGGATAGACCAGCCCAGGGAAGGGAGGCTGATGAGTGACAAGTCTCTCAGGAGAGATGACTCTTGAGCTGAGACACAAAAAATGAGAAGGAGATAGTTTTAGGATGATTTGGAGGAAAAGTATTTAAGTAGAGAAAACAGCCAGAGCAAGGCTCTGACGTGAGAGCGAGCTGCCATGTCTGAGGCCTGTGTTTGAGGCCTGCAACAAAACTACCACCAAATTTCTCTCATAATAAAATCTGTCAGATGAGATGCCAAAGGTAGAGTGATCAAAGACACAATTTATGTTGATATCTAATCACAGAACTGAAATTTCAGAACCTTTTTCTTAAATATACACTATTATTCAGAGAACTATATAGAACTACTAATGTATTTGGTAAATAACTATAATTAAAATGTAACTTCTTAGAATTTTAACTTGATGTGAAACCATGTCATACTTGGTAGGTTTCGCAATTTTTTTTTTCTATTTCACCCCTTCCTCTTCCTTTTTTTTCCTAAAATAGTTAAGTCTAGGACCCACGAGTTGCAGATGCATTCCAACCTCTGCCACTAAAATGCCTAACATCACGGATCTTAGCTACTTCCCGTCTTTTGCTCTCTTATTCTAATTTGTAAATGTGAGGGTTGCATTCGATTATTTCTAAAGTTCCTTTCTGGGCTAAAAGTTATGTAATTCACTTCTAAATTAGTGCTAAGTAATTTTTTGTCTCACATGTGTGAATGCTATTAAATAGAACATAATCATAGCGTTTTAGAATTAAGGCCCTGTATGTATTCCAAATATCGCAAGTTTCACCAGCCCATAAATAAAATGTAGTCACAATTCCATTAATGCTCGAATTATTAGGGATCAGGCTTCCTTTGAAGTCTCCTTCAATTATTTTTGGGGTCCTATCAGATGTCGATTAACATCCAATAAGCACAGAACTAATTACTTATGGTCCTCCACGCTGCCCTTTTTGCTAGTCTTCTCCTTGGGAGCCAGGTGAGAAACGTGGCTCACGGCCGTGTCTCCAGGGCCACCATGAGATCACTGGCATCTGGAGCCATGCTCTCCATTGCCGCCCTGCAGCTCTCCAGTGTACTCAGCTGGGGGCACTGGGAGCACCCACGGTGTCAAATCTTCCCTGGTGTCTATGGCAGATAACGAGAGGAAGGTGGAGGCTCACCACTTGGTCATGTTACAGTTGGTCACCTGGGTCCTACAACTCTTTCCTGCCCCAACTTCCACAGGATCTTTCACAATGCTACTCCCTTCTCTCCTGACCTTTACTTCCCTCCAGCTTGCTCTAAAGTTTTCTATGTCTTAATAGGATATCAAATAATATTAATCAGCAAGGGAGGGAAGAAATTAAATAAAGATGAAACTTTTATTAAAACATTAATCATAAATGCTCACTTATTGATTCAACAAACATTTACTGAATATCAGCTATGAGCCAAGTACCACTCTGGGCTATAGAAACATAGATAATAATAATAATATCTAACGTGTAAGAAATACCAACCATGATGCTAAGATTCTTGACCTCTCATCGACGATCCACACCACAACCTCGTGAGGAAGGTGCCACTGCAATGGCTGCAATACAGATGACGAAACAGAGGCAGTAACGAGCTGTTTAACTTAGACAGTGAGTAAGGAGCCAGGATTTGTACCCAACACTGAGACTCCTGAGCCTGTCCTTGCTTGTGCCACCTCCCTCACAGAACTCAGGATCCCTTCGGGAGGCACACTCATCAATAAATAAAGCTTTTATAATTACCACCTTTCTCGTTCACCTCAAATCTCACAGACCTGCCATTCTCCAGGCCTCTAACCACTTGATTTTGTACACCTGACATGATCTCTTATTACCGGCCTCTCTTCCCCTCACTCAGCCACTTATCACAGCAGTCACTTGTTTTCAGTCATCTCATTAGAGAGCAACATTGAGTTTTCCAGCTTGTGGGCTGCCTGACTTTCTTTCGTTTTCCTGTTATTTGAGTTTTTGCCTTGAATGCCTAGCTTTTCCTTGGGGATACCTAGTTCCCAATTCTATTTTCCACAGAAGTTTTACCCTAGAATGTCTAATAGTGTGTGTTTGTTTCAATAGCAGAGATATAAATTCTTAAAATAGAGGTTCTGCTTGGTGCTGCTATGCTGTGTTCATTTAAATATAGTTCAGATTTCTCCCCTCTCTCTACCCCAAAAGGATTTAGCACCTAAAACAAAACCCTGCACCTTCAGTTTGCACTCCGAGAGTGCTGAGAAATGAATTCACCTGGAAAATTCATCTGAGAAGGAGCAAGGACACATAGCAGCTGCTGGGAAGAAATTACCCTAGAACCAGGGCCAAATGGTAAATCAGAAAGGAAGCTCATTAAAACCCCGCCAAAGTCAAGAATATGCTGTCCAATATGAAGCCCAGCCAAGATCTCAGCTGCTGAGTGTTCAGTGAAAGAACACTGAGGTAACAGAAGGGCACTCACCCCCAGAAACTCTGGTAATTTTGCAGCCTCTGCCTGGCTCTGCTGCACTATTTGCCACATTCCTCCCTGTCCAGGTCTAAATTCCAACCTTGAGAGCTGGAAACAGTTTCCAGGGTGGTAGGAGTACAGAAAACCAAGAGGATTTCAGCATCCTCCACAAAGGCTCTTGTAGGGACTGAGACCAGTGTGGAGTGTTGGAGAAGATGGGGAGTAAAGTCCTTTGGGGATTCTAATTCATCCAAGGGGACATCCCCTTGACGTCCAGGTCATCTGGGCCTCGGTAACTAGCCTGGAATAGCTCCATCTTCACTGAGGGTCCTCTGGCTATGACACATTGAACTAAAGAGGATATTTAGGGCTTCCCAAGAAAGACAGTGTGAAGCACAAATCGTGAACTCTCAATAAATACAAGCTAAAGAATGAGTGACTATCCTATATCACCAGGGCAACAAGTCAGGGACACACCATAGTTTAGGATCCCTATAGGATGGCAGCATCCCCACACATGTAGTTCACCCACTATCTCCACCCCAGAGAAAGCTATAAGCCCCTGGAGTCCAGGTAAGCAAGCCCTTCATTAGAAGTGGGAGCATTCCTAACCCTGGAAAGAGTTTGAATATTAGACTCTGAGGATAAGAGTGAAACCAGCTTTTAAAAAGGTAAGGGTTCCTGATTAATCAAGAGAGACAGAATTCTTTTCCCTACTTTCAAGACAAACCTACAGTAGCTCTGTGCCTGGATTACAAAGCCACACCACAAAGATGTTGATTCTTTCTCTGTGGAAAGTTGCTGAAAGAAAAGCAAGAATTTAGGCATTACAAATTACAAATTAGATTAGACCCATTCACATACACATACATGTGAATATATAGATTTACATACCATCTTTTTACTTTGTTTAAAAAATACTTCCACATTTATGATGTTTTACCTCCCAAGTCCCCTATAAGTTGGGCATTGGCTAAAAAGCTCTGGGTTCAGTCCAAAGGAGAATGTTCTAACCCTGTGAAATATCAAGCAATGGAGGAAACTATGTTGTAAGGGGAGTAACCTCTGTTCTAACATTCAAACCAAAGCTGGATGGTCATATTCTACAGTTGCTTTCGAGCAGTGGTCCCCAACCTTTTTTGCACCTGGGACCAGTGCTCCTTTGAAAATCTAATGTCTGATGATCTGAGGTGGAGCCGAAGTGGTGATGCTAGTGCTGGATAGCAGCTACAAATACAGATGAAGCCTCGCTCGTTTGCCTGCAGCTCACCTCCTGCTGTACAGCCCAGTTCCTAACAGATCACAAGCGGTATCAGTCCGTGACCCAGGGGTTGGGAACCCCTGCTTTAGAGAATTCTAGTAATTTGGGTATGAGGTGATTCTTCCAGTACTGACGTATATGAGGAATCTTTTTAATTGCAAATGCACCCAAAAGTAAAGTGATCCGTGACTTTGCCCTAGTCACACAATCAGACCTCAACTGAATGATCCTCAGCATCACCAGTAAACTCAGCCTCATGACATCAGCAGGAAACTGGCATTGACTATAAAACGTTCCCTTTGGTTTCATATAATGGGCACAAATAAAAAGGCTCAACATCTGATGGATATGCTTTCACATATTGTGTAAGGTGATCTACTCAGTGGAGGTTCTACATTAGACTGAGACTGTTTCATAAACTTCTGAAAGCCAATATATAGAGTATCTCAAAGTTAGTATAGTAGAACATTCTAGGACACTATATTCCAGTATTTGGGATAATTGGATTAAACTAATAATTTGACTGTTAGCCTCATAATCAAACATAATGACAGCATTTATTTGGCTGGGTCAGTCTCATACTTAGACTACAGGAAAAATAAGAATTTTTTTCCATCCTAAAGATCACAACCTTACATAATGGTCTCCCTTGCATAATAGTCACACCCCTATTTTTGGACTGGCAGAGCCAGCATAAAAGGTGTTATTATTACACAAATAAATACAGTGCTTTAGAGGTATTTTTAAAGACAAAAATACATTTTCAATTTTATTACTACTTTTCAAATAGCAGAAGCTAGACAAGGTTCCAAGTGCCTTGCTTCACTGCTTTTGAAGCTGTTGCAACAGTGACCCAACCGATGACAGTCACGTATTTTACCTAAACATGGAAATTCCCAGGAAGTCTGAGGCTATTTGGGTCAAGTTCCTAAGGTTTTTGATTCAGAGCCTGATAATAAAGCTTTTGTGTTATATGAGCACATGAGAACATGGTGCTATCTTTTAACTGAGGCATAAAGACCAAGGTAACAAACTACTTGTATTCGTTTTCAAGTTTTCCTATCATTACAGCTAAAGAAAGAAAAAACTACTTCCAACCTTCCTGCTTCTATTAACACACATCTGACATTGATGCAAATGTCAGACATGCTCACTTTAGGCTTCTGGTCAAATTTACATGAGGATAATTAAATTCTGAGTTTCCAAATCCCCTCTATAAATTCAACAGCTATAATATATTTCTCTTCTTGGACTATTGTTTACTATTGCTCTAACTACTCAATAGCTGTAATTTTGTAATTCACTGGATGTTGAAGGCTATAACAAGCATACAGAGGGATATGACTGTGGGTAAACTCAAAGCCTAATGACACTACCGTGATGTTACACACACTCACATTCCTCTCGCCCTCACAACATAGCCCTCTGCTTCAAGAGGCTCACTTCTCCAAATACACAGTGACCATCAGTCAATTTTTCTTCCCTACACCCTCATTAGTTAGTTAGATGTGCTCTGTCTAACACGGTAGTCACTACACATATAGCCACTGAGCACTTGAAATGTGGCTAGTGTTAATTAAGACGTTCTGCAAGTATAAAATCACATACCAAATTTGAAGACTTAGTATGAAAAAAATAATGTAAAATATCTGAATAATTTTTATATTTGTTGAAATAAGAATATCTTGGGTATCTATAGGATTAAATAAAACATATATACTAGAAATTTTAAAATCTCTTTGTGTGTGGCTCACATTATATTTCTATTAGATAGTGTTAAGTTAGATGCTTTTAGACTCTGACACAACTCCACTGAGCCTTCTTCAATTAAACCGAGTCTTCTAATTTTATCCTTCATGTCTCTTAATCTTTTTTCAATCTTTTTGTCTTTCTTTGCTGCATCCTGGGTAATTTCTCATATTTATCTTCCAAATCACTGATTTTTTTTTCTTCACTGGGTCTAATCTGTTCTTAATCCATCCATTCCATTAGGTTTTGTATGTTTCTTTTGACATTTTGAATATGGTTTTATTTATTGAATTTCCACACAAGATTTCACCTAAGTTAGAAAAAGTTTGGAAACTCATACAGTTTCTACTAATGCTGAACACATGAATACTCAATGACCTAGAAATTCCACTCCTAGGTATAAACAAACAGAAACGAATAGATAATAACCAAAAGCTGGAAATTACCCAAATGCCCATCAGTAGTTGGGTGGATAAACAAATTGTGGTATATTTACACAATGGAATACTATTCGAAATAACAAAAAGCAAACTACAACTATATAGAAAAATATGAATGAATTTTATTTTTTTATTATTTTCATATGTTGAGAGATAAAAGTTACATACAAAAGAGCATATACTATATAAAATGATTTATGAAATGGTTTTTTAAAGAAAAACAGGGAAAATACGGTATTAGAATTCAGGATAGTAGTGGTTGCCCTTGGAGTGGGGACATTTTCTAGAAGAGTACAATAAGAGGGCTTCTGAGATCTGATAACATTCTTTTTCTTGAGCTGAATACTAGTTACACAGTACATTTAATTTGTGAAAATTCATCAGGTTATATACTTATGATTTTTACACTTTTCTATGTGTAAGACTTTTTTAATGATATTGAAAATTCAAAACCCTTATCTGTCAGATTTTCAAAAAACAATATTGGGTGGTTAAACCTTTTTTTCTCTTTGAGTTTCCAATTTCAAATATAATATTCTTAATTACAGAATTTCATTTTGGTTCTTTTTTCAGATTCTGCCTACTCATTCTTAACAGCTTCTTGTTCCTTGCTCATGTTTTAAATGCTGTCTTTTATTTCTGTAAAAGTTTTAAGGATAGTCAATTTATATTCTGACTCAGAAAATTCTTATGTTGAAGTCCTTGGGAAATCTAATTCTATGGTTTTTTTGTTTTGATTTATGGCTTATGTACTGTGTGTAATTAGTAACTTTTTATTGTGAATTCATATGTGGCTGATCTCAATTTGTGGGAACCCTATAGAGTCTCAGCTGTGGGTACACTCCTCCAAAGGGGACTCTCATCTAATTTTGAATCTCTCACACTAGAATCACCTTAACTCAATTCTTTCACTTAAATTTTCCTGAACAGCAAATGTAGATAATGTAAATTTAAACCCAAGACCTTCATGAGATCAGAATTCTCAAGAGAAACTCTTTTTATCCCTTCATCCAAGCCAAAGCTGGAACAAATAATTTTTGATAGCAGCAATCTTTGCCAGATGCATTTTTCTAGCCCACCTTTTCACTGAGGTTAAGATCTTTAAGCTTCCTGGCTTTTGTGAGCTCTTAGTCTTGACTCCCCATCTTGTAGTTCCATGACCTTTTCTCCTATTTCGCAACCCACCCACACTCACCCCTGTTGTGTGGTAGTTAAAATCAAGGCTCCAGGTTTCCATTATCTTCAGACACACACCTCCAGGCAGCCCATAGTTTAGGTGCTCACTCACCACCCTGATGTTAGCTCTCTCTTCATTTTTGGCTCCTGTGAATTTACGTTAAATTTTAATGAGCTTAGCTACATATTTTTCTATGCTATTCAGCACTTCTCACAGTGTGTGTGATTACAAGAGTTTCTCAAAATATTCAGTCTTCGGTGATACCAGAGGTAGAAGTACACCAGGCCTTTTCTATCTGATGCCTAAAGGCTAGTGAGACAACATAGCTATAACTTCAGGTGCTTCGGAGAAGCCTCACTGTTAGCTCCCAGCTCAACTATACATGAATTTTATAGAACTAAAAAATGTTTGAAGTGAACTGAGATAATCTGGGATGAGCTGGGATGTCAACCAACTAATTTTCAAAATATGCTACCACCTACCATTTAATGGACTTGCTAAAAAAATCACCCGACAGAGAGAAACTTGCCACTTCTTTATTCTAAAGGATAAAAGAATTCAGAAACCATTTATTCGAAAAACAAATATTTACCAAGAACCTACGCTTTTGCCGGGCACAATACTAAGTTCTAGGAATCTAAAAGTAATTAAAACATGAACGTGGCCCTCAATGAATTTAGCAAGAATGCCTAAATTTTTTTTTTTCTTTAAGTGCAAACTGATCTCAACATAAAGATTACCTGGTGTTAAGAATATGAGGACAAGGCAAAGTTCAGTAGATAAAAGTGATGTTAAGAATGTGAGTTTCACCATCCCATGCTCCTGCTTAAGCACCTCTAATGCTTCCCATTGCTCCTGAACTATCATCCAAACTCTTGTGTGGCCTCCAAGGCCCTATGAGATGTGGCCCTGCCTGCCTCCCCCTCTTCATCTGACACCACCCTCCTCATTCACCTCATTCTCTCCACACTGGCTTCCTTCTGTTCTTCAAAGATGCCTCGTTCATTCTCATTTCAGCTCATTTACACATACTCTTCTTTTCATCTAGAACATATACTCTTCTCTCAGATCTATGGGTCCTACATCTCATTATCTGGGTGTCAACTCAAATGAGAAACCCTTTGAGAAGACCCTTCCCTGACCGCCCAGGCGAAAGGAGCCCCACCGCCATATCATTCACCCATCACATCGCTTTTTTTTCAATTATCTTCATAGTGCATATCAATATTTTACATTACCTAATTTTCTATGTATTTTCTCATTTATTAAGCTTTGCTTTTCTCTGTATCCTCTTATTGAACCTGATACATACAGTGGGTGCTCTGTTCATACAAGAGAATTAGATGAATAAGTGGTCAATGATGCCTGCAAGTGTGAAAAATAGGAGAGTGGTGTCCACTTGTGCCACCTAATTGCACCCTAGGAAATAAAGTGGCGAAAAGTTTCCGTTAAGTTCAATAAGTGTCATAAGGTTCAGTAGTGGCTAAACAGGGAGTAATGAACTCTGTTGAGAGCAAGTGTGGGAAACAGGCAGAGAAACTGTCCCAGAAGAGGCAACTTACAAAAGACCCTAAAAAACAAGTAGGCAATGACTGGCTGGACGTGGCGGAGAAGAGCATCCAGACAGAAAAAGAGCACATGCAGGGCAGGCAGGTGAGGGACTCCTCCTTTCTTTATGCTGTCACTCTAAATTCAGAGAATACAGAACTTTCGAAAGGGTTCAAGTATTGGCCCCTTGTCCAAAGGTGCCCAGAGTATCTAACATCAAAGCCCTATTGTGGACTTTACTGCTAACTAATTGTGTGATTTTTAAGCAAGTTATTTTAAGCAAGTCATTTTCAGCATCTATATAACCAGGGTGTGAATCAAGGATCTCTAAGATCCCTTTCAGCCCTAAAAGTCTTTTAGTTACTCCTGTGTTTGCTCCAGCACACATTCTAAAATTGCTGATACTGAAGTATGAAACATAAATTCCTTTCATTGGTTAATTATTTTTTGCTGGTTTATTTTCTTGGTTTTTTAATGACTAAGAGCGTTTACAGAACATGCGTTGCACTCCGTTGCTTGATTATGGCTTAATGCGTAAATTAATTATGAAATGCAGCTGTGGGTTTTGGTAAATTCTAAAGCCTTGTTCTCACCGCCTTCAGCCAGTCAGCCTTGCCAGGATGGGCACAGGGCAGGGAGGCTGACTCAGACCTGTGACTCCCACACCACAGAGCTTCACAATGTGGGATCTACGAACTGCCCATTCCACATCAGCTATGGTCCTTGTTAAAAATTCAGGTTCCTAGGTCCAACCAGCCACCACTCCCCCAGGCCCAATTGAATTAGAATCTCTTATGAGTGGGGCCCTGAAGTCTTAGCCATTAATAAGAATGCAAGATAAATTCTTTCTCATACACCCTCAAGTAGAGAATTATCACCTCTTAGCTTCACTCTGTTCTGTGACAAACACACTAATAAAAGTGACTAGCATTTATTGAGGGCTTATTATGTGCCATGACCTATAGCAGGCTTCTCTGACTTCCTTTCTTGCCCCTCAACAGTATTACATAACTGACCCAAGCTCACATAGCAGTCAGTTGGGGGATTTGAGTCCATGTTTCTGACTCCAGAACCCATGTCCTCAACTGCTAACTCGACTATAACAGGGTCTGGTGCTTAAGAGCTGCCGACAGACCCACCATCACACACGATGAGTTCCAACCCCAGCTGTGCCATTTACTAGCTATGTGCCCTTGGGCAAGTTCTTTTTATAAGGTGGGACTAATCAGTGTTCTTATCTCATAGGGTGGATGGTTGTGAAAAATAATTGAGGTGATTCATATAAAGTGTTTGGAAGAGAACCTAGCACATCACAAGCACTCAACAGGCATTAGCCATTACAATCCCGCCTCCCCTTTCTCCAGCCATCCGGCTCATCAGTGCTTGTCACTGGTCCCAAAGGAGATCTATGGCAAGCCTCAGAATACAGATCTGAAAAAAAGCCTATCCCCTCTGCTGGAAAACAACCCATGGCACATGCTCCACCGACAGTGGGTCAGTAGTGGGATCGGGATCTTTGGAGATAAAGGACTGCACATTATTTGAACTTAAATGTTCAAAGGGCGTCAACTCCTTTCTAGCACAGAACACTTTCAGCCTTGATGCTTGTTTTTCTTTCATGCCTCCTAATGGTTCTGTCTGTCATTATGAACCTTTCAGTTCTGCTTCAACAAAGCACAAAGGGATTCCATTCTTTAATCCTCAAAATAGTTTGTCTTTATAGTTTGGCAGGTAAGAGTTGGTTGCAGCGGTAACTCCTGAAACCTGACTCTCATTATGCCAAGAACTGCAATGTGTTGCTGCATCAAAGCATGAGTGATAACAAACGCTTTCAGATGGTGAGAACTGCTCTTTTACAACCTGCCTTGCAAGTGCCCTCTTGACATAGAAGAACTTTTTTGATTACTATCAATCATCATTAGTAGCAAATGGTGGTATCTATCCCGGTGACATCTCAGCCAAGGAAGGAAACTTCATCCTTAGAATGTCAGCTACTGCAAGATTGAAATATGGAATACACTAAAGACTTTTGTCTTCCATGGCAAAAATTATTCCATAAGTCATGTTTTGACTAAATCTCCTACAAAGGTACTTAAAATTACTAATTTTTCTTTCTAAATGAAACTATTTTACAGTCATGCATAGAATTTTAAATAAGCCACTACTTCTGACCAGATATTTCAAGTGCTCAGAGAAAAGAGAGTCAGCAGAAAAAGCAGCGTTTCCACACTATCCTCACACAAATCCAGCGATGTGTCTGTGAGATTCCACATCCATCCCGAAAGCTCCATCCACAGGAGACAAGGCATCAGAGGTCTGCGAGTCCTAGGACACCACAAATCTGCTTACCACCAGCAGACTGACTCCTCCTTTGAAAAAGTCAGTCCACTAAGCAACACCCGAACGCGGCAGGACCCACACAAGCAGGCAGCTTGCTCCTTATCAGGATTTCCTTTTGCTGTACCAAGCTGAGACTCTCCCCCCACCACCCCACCACCACCCTCAAACGAGACTGAGGCCTTGTTAGATACAGAACCCTTTGAAAATTGGGAAAAGATACTGGTCCCATAAAAACCAGTCTTTTTATTAATAAATTAATCAAGCTCGAAAACTCCTTAGGAACACCCAGCTCTAGACAGTCAATGCTTGGCTTTTTGGTGAAAGCCAACATAGGTAATAGTGCCTAAAGAAAAAGCCTGCTAAGGTTTCTTCCAGAACCTAATATGAGGCCAGACCATTCAGCTTAAGATTCGACTCCATGGTGATTGTTTCCAAATTGGGAGGGTGTCCAGGAAGAACTAAAGTTTGAGAGTGGTAAAAGCTTTGTATCAAAAGGCCTGCATGAAAGGAGCCTCCCCAGTAGCTCCCTGTAATCAAACAGATCAACAGCCAAACCAGTTACAGGGATCTGCACTGAACTTATGCCACTATTTCAGCAAGAGTAACTAAGCAAATCATCAACCACTTATGTCACACAACAATGAAACATTCTCATTAGAAACTTCTATCCTAAAGAAAGAAACTCTGTATTAGAGGCACGAGCTCTACTAACCTGAAGAAGTCCAAGGACTGACATTACTGAGGTTTTCACTCATCCTCCTAACTTCACCTGTTCCCATTACTTCCTACAGTTGTCCAGTTCCTACATATGAGCACAGATGAAAATACAAAAACATCTGCCATTCCTCCTGACCAGAGCACAAGCTACAATAATGAGCTTAAAAATATTGCAATATTTTGGCTGGTTACTATTGCAAAATATTACTAGTAATGCAATCAATCTACAAAAAGGGCTCTTATTAGATAGATGGAATTAAAAGCAAGAAAAAAAGTTTACAGAATTCAAGGAGCTGAACATATTTACCCAAACTTCTAACTAGACCAGACTCTCATTGCAACCACTCAGACAAGAAGCAAGGACTCTGTTCCTCCCAGAATCTGCTTTCTAGACTAAGTCCCTGATACAGACTTCCTTGCTGTCCCTTGGGTCACCAACCCATGCAGCCTTTCTGTCCCTGGCCCTCAGTCTGTTGAGGTCTAATTCTAGGCCCCAGCCCCTGAAGTAAGGATGCCTCCCTGAGCTTCAGGCCCAATAACCTTGCAGTTGCCTCCTTTGCCCTTCCTGAAGGTCCCCATGCTCGAAAGACTAGGATGCCGGGTGGTATCATATCCAATGTCCTCAATAAACTCACCTTAGTCAAGCAGGCATTGCTCAAAGGGGCCTGGAAATTATCCCTAATTTAGGGTTGAGCTGTCCCTAGCTAAGGACTGACTGAAGCAAGGATACAAAATCCTCACTTCCTTGCCTCAGGAGAGAACAGGCTCTTATGCAGTGGATGCTAAAGAGCATCACACAGGATCAGGCTGACACTAGACTTCACCTGAAACCACATTCTTTCTCCTGAGAACTTTCTTTAATAAATCACTTGTATACGAATCCCCTGCCTGGGGAACCAGACCTCATGCTGTGCTTCTCCATGAGTGTTCCAAGTGGGCATATTGGCTCAGTTCCCACAATGGTCAAAAGGCCTCTGTGGACTATCTTTATCCAGAACCCATCAACATTAAATCCAGTGACTCGGATAACCAGGAATAGGCCCCTTGCCCCTCTGGCTTAGAAGTCCACCCTTCCTCTTGGGAAAAGCACCAAGTCTCTCCTCTCTGCCCTCACAGTTCTCACCTGACTTGCAGTTAGGAGCTGAAAGACATATTCTGAAGTCAGTGAACAATCAAGCTGAGGTTATCAGCAGCAGAACATTGCCTAAAATACTATCAATGACTCATTCTTCCAGTTCTCGTTAGGGAGCAGAGAAACCACCCCCAAGGTCCCTAAATTTGCTTCTTGCAGTATGAAATCTCTTAAACAGAGAATAGAGTCTCATCACAGCATTAATACTAACAACAGGCCACCCAATGCTTGACTGTATTCTGCTTCCTTAGAGGAATCACTGTGCTTGTTCCATGTTCTGACTTATGTTATTTACATGTAGTATTTGGGATAGGAAAACATCATTTCTGGAGTTTATTATTTAACTATGACTTCTTACATAAACCAGCACTCTCACTAAGTTTGTTTCGTTCCTGACTAAGGTCAGATTATTGACAATCTATCAGAAGAATTTATAACCTGCTTTATAATCATAATAGCAATTATTTTACAGCACTAAATATTTGCTAGGCACCAGAACTATGCCCTTTCTAACCCTTACAACAGATAGAAATGATGAGGCTCAGGGAGGTTAGATAACATATCAATATTATGTAACAATTACATGACAGAAAAGGATTTGAACCCAGGTTCATCTAACTACAAAACATGTGATCGGGTCACTTTACCACACTCTCATTGCCATTGCTCCAGTGCTTCAAGCTGGTTCTACCCTGCAGCGATTACTGGTCCAAGCTAAGATTTCTACAGAATTACTGAATATTCTTTTTTTTAATGATGAAATCCAGTAAGTTTTAGCTGTACACTTTAACAGTAAGGCATATATATATATTTACGCTGTGTATTCACCTCCCATAGCTAGATTTCTGTCAGCACATTTCCATCTACCTCCCCCCTCCCCCCGCCCCTCTCCCCGCTACCCTTTGGTAACCACTATATACAATGGAATATTACTCAGCCATAAGAAGAGATGAAATACTGCCATTTGTGACAACATGGATGGACCTCGAGATAATCATGTTAAGCGAAATAAGCCAGACAGGAAAAGCTGAAAACCACATTCTATCACTTATATATGGGATAGAAACCTAAAAGCAACAAATGAACAGGACAAACAAACAGAGACTCATGGACGTGAATGTCTTGAAACCATGCCATGTTCTCTGACTTTGAGAAAGGGAAGCAATCTAAAAGTTGTCTAGTGTAGACAAAGATAAGAATTAAAAGGGCCTTTGAAGGAAGATGGAATAAATATATTGTTCCCTATTCTTCCCATAGGGATAGATAAAAACCACTTACATTATATATCTAAAATGAACACAAGAAGACTGAAAGGTAGAGAGAAGTCAAGAAGGTAAAAGACCTCAGAACCCAAGGAATGACATGGTGGCCAGTTCCTAGATTTTCTTTTCTCATCATATATTCTAGACTAGAAACTGAAGAAGTTAGCAACATGGAAATGCCAACATACAGACAAAAAATAAAACTTCTCTTTCTATCAAAAAAAAAACAAGAAAGGGGCAGCCTAGCACCTTTTAGGTAGAAAAGAAAACTTTTAGATAATAACCATTCTACTCCAAACATAGCAAAAAAAAAAAAAAAAAAAAACTGCAGTCCCATCCCCATCCTAACAGCAAAGGCCCAGTAATAAGGCTTCCCAATACACCCACCAGGATGGATTCTGAAAAGGTTGGGTGAGGAGTCGGAACTTTCATCTCTGCCAGGTACGATTCCCTGCTGAGGTGGTAATGGAGGAGCCTAGTGGACAGTCAGGACCTCACTGTCACCTCTCAGCAGTGCCAGTCCCCAGCAGTATCTGTGGAGGTCCATAGGAACAGTATCAAGGCATCCATCCTTCTCACAGCCAGAGTGGTATCTGTTTCAGTGAGGAAGTACATTCTTGAAACAAATAAACTATAAAGGTTTGACAAGTAGGACTTCTCAGCAAAGGAAGAGAAGATATAAAAAAGAACCAAGTGCCACTAAAATATACCATAATTGAATATTTTTAAAAGCAAGAACTCAGTGGACAGGTTCAACAGCAGAATAGAGAGGATAGAGGAAAGAATTAATTTGAGAATAGAAAAATAGAAAACACCCAATCAAAACAATAGAAAATGGACTGAAAAAAAATGAACAGAACTTCAGACCTATGAAATTATAAAAAGATTTTAAAAATTTAGGTCATCTTACTCCCAGAAGGAGAGGGAATAGAGGGCGGAGCTGAAAGAGTATTTAAAGAAATAATGGCTGAAAACTTCCCAAACTTGGCATAAGACAGATTTAAGAATCTCAGTGAACATCAAACAGGATAAACTCAAATCCACATCGAGACACATCATAGTCACACTTGTGAAAACTAAAGACAAAGACAAAATCTTGAAAGTAGCCAGAGAGAGATGATGCATTAACTATAGGGGAAAAACAAATTGAATTATAGAGAATTTCTCATAAGAAATCAAGGAGGCCAGAAGGAAGTGGTGCAATATTTTTCAAGTGCTGAAAGAACAGAACTGTCAACCTAGGATTTTATGTCCAGAGAAAATATTCTTCAGGAATAACATTCTCAGATGAAAGAAAACTAAAAGAACCTATTGCTAACAGACCTACTCTAAAAGAATGGCTAAAGGAAACTCTCTAAACAGAAAGAAAAAAAGATAAAAGGAGGAATCTTGGAACATCAAGAAAGAAGAAAGAACAGAGCAAAAATAAAAGAAAATACAACAGACTCTACTTCTCTTTAGTTTTCTAAATATGGTTTGTGATTAAAGCAAAAATCTGTGGTTCTCAAGATATGCAGAGGAAATATTTAAAACAACCATAAAAAGGGGACGGTAAGAGGAGTTAAGTTCTACACTGGTAAAATGTCAACACCAGTAAACTGTGATAAATATAATACCTACAGCAAACACTAAAAAAGCTAAAGAGATATACTCTAAAACACAATAGATAAATCGAAATGGAATTCTATAAAACATTCAAGCAACCCACGGAAAGCAGGAAAAATGCAAAGGAGAGACTGAAAAGAACGGGGTGAGGGGGTCAGCAGTGAAGGCATCTTCACCACTTATGCCAAGGTCACTCCAGAGCTAACTGGACACTTTTCGCAAGGAGCACAGTCTATCTGCTGTTCAGATATGCATTTGCGGTGGGGACAGGGGAGGAACCCTCCAGGCAATTCCACAGAGCTCTGCCTTGGGAACTACAGTGGGTTGGTGAGTCTTTGTACTGGCAGTCATGGAAGTCTCTACTCAAAACCAGGCTGACCTGCCAACACATCCAAAGGGGTTCCTTGCCAAGGCTTGGGTCTCAGCTAACCTTCAGCACAGTGGAGCCTCCCTCCAGGAGGATAGTAAATTTATGTTCCAATTATAAAAGATAAAAGCTCTACTTTCTGTGCAATCAATTCTGCCAGGAAAATAGAACTAAGATGGCTTTGATCAAGATATAATGAATGGTAGAGGATTGATTCATCAAGCAAAGGAGAAGCAGCAAGTGTAATCATTTGGAGCTATGTCTCAGATGCTTAAAGAAATAAGATGGGTTCAAAATTGGTCAGCCTTGGCAAACTATCCTACCAGATATAAAGAGCTATTTTAACAGGCATCTTCAGTCTTAGATTAAGAAGAAAATGAATACTGAGAAAATGAATAGAGTAGTTCTACCCGCCCCTTTAATTTTTTTAGAGGCAGAAGTCCTGAGTCCTTCCAGGAATGTGGGGAGCCCTCAATCTTACAGTAAATCATTTCATAGAACTTACTGGCCCTGTGCTTCTGGCCCCTCAAACCTGTCTCTTAGAAGAATGCTTCTGAAAACTTTCCATTACAGTTGTTTATAATTTTTATGCTTTAAAAAAAAGCAAAAATGTGTGTAGGGAGGGTATTTATACATTACATGTTATTCATTATTCCAAATGTAATTTTAATCAGTTCAACATAAAAGCATCTTAATATCCTCAAAATGGCACTGGTAATTTTAAATATTAAAATCCACTTTAGGAAAAAAAAAGGAATTTGATTCATTCTCTCCTTCCAAATAAGCAAGATCAGCTAGGCACACACCTCTGATCTTCCTCTTCCCTCTCCTATCTTCTTTCCTTCATTCTGCCTTTTCTCTTCCCTTGCTCTATCTCCCTTATGAGATAACAAATAACAGGGGCAGAGTCAGGGCTGACCCAAAAAATCTGATTACTCTTTCTCATTCTACATACTCAGAAACCTAAAGCTTTTGGTAAAAGTAATTCTATTTCCCTGAAAATCTCTACTTTTTAGGTTTGCCCTCTCTTGAGTCAAATCTAACAGATTTTTCTATTGACTTCTGGTTTGTACTCCAGATTCCTAAAAAAAGTATATCTGCAGACAATACCAATAAGTTCCCTTGAGTTTTTGGAAATAATCTTCCTTCCATCAAAAGGCAAACAGCTCAAGGAAAGCTCTTCTCTGCCTACATCCTCTTCTGCCTTCTCAAGAGCAGACTTGGCACTTGTAAAAATTTAGGAAAGTTGCTGAAAATTCCTAAACAAGGTTCCATAGCTTCTAATATACTGTTGAATTTAAAATTAATGCCTCAAGTTAATTCAGCTCTTTCTGCCTTGAGTTGCTTAGTGAACACTAAATTTCATGCTAACACTCCCAAGCCATTTGTCTGCATTGCTTATTTTCCAATTTCTGCTGATCTCGGTAAAAAAAAAAAAAAAAGAAACAGCTTGCATCATCTCATGACCATGGTTCTAAAGTGTTTCCATCAAGTTGCTCTCCTCTTACAGGTAGGATGTTTATTGTGTTGGTCCATAATGCCCCAATTTTCCACTGGCACACAAAGCTAGTGGTTTTCTAAAGCAGTCTTGGAATCCATTACCATGGAAACAAAAGGTATAAAAACTATTTTTATCTAATAGGAAAACCTAGAGGAACACTAAAAAGATCAGAAGTGTTTTCAAAGTAAGGATATAACAAAATACACGCTAGCTTAGGTTAAAGAAGCCTTGGGGTGGAAAAACAACAGGATAACAAAAGAAGAATAGGCAAAAAACAAACAAACAAAAGAATGGCCCTGATTGACATGGTGCTGAGTGGAATACAATTCTGTATCTGGTCTTCAATCCAGGTCATTAAAGGTTTCTTCATGTCTGATATAGGCCCTTCTCAAATTTTGTTAGTCTCATTGCCTGCAGTGAAGCAGACCCTTTAACAGCTTCCATTGCTTGGCTCTTGTTCTTCAAGATCATAGCTCTGGTGGAATGGGACATGCCTGACTGGCAAGCAATAACATCACTAATTTTCCACATTTGTAGTCCTTAATCATTTTTAATTTCATTTCCAGGTCAATCACTCAACATAGGCTCTTACTGGCAACATTAGCAGTGGATTTTGTATGCTCAGGAGCCATGATAAACAAAACGAGGTGAAATCAAGCATAAGAAAAAAAGGATACAATCAAGAGATGCAGTAAACACGAGATGTGTGAGGCTTTGCCAGCATAACATGGTGTACTGTTTTATAGCAAACTTTTTTGTAAATAGAAAGAATATACCCTAAAATAATGAGAAAGAGTATAGTAAATACATAAACCAGTAACATAGTTATTTATTATCATTGTCAAGTATTACGTACTATGCATAATTGTTCGTGCCATACTTTTATATGACTGAAAGTGCAGTAGTTTACACCAGCATCATCACAATCACAAAAGTAATGTGTTGCACTACATTTTAATGACCGCACCATCACCAGGTGATAGAAATTTTTCAGCTCCATTTTAATCTTATGGGATCACGATCTTATATGTGGTCCATCGTTGACCAATACTTCATTATATGGCACATGACTATACACAGAACATTCCATCCAAAAACAGCAGATACACTTTTTTCCAGGTGCATATAGAACATTTTCCAGGATAGATCACATGTTAGGCCACGAAAACAAGCCTCAACAAATTTAAGATTGAGATCATATCAGGCATCTTTTCCAGCCAAAACGGTATGAAACTAGAAATTAAGAGTTAGTTCTTTGGAAAGATAAGCAAAATTGACAAACCTTCAGCCAGACTCATCAAAAAAAAAAAGAGGAAGAGTTCAAATAAATAAAATAAGAAATGAGAGAAAAGTTATAACCAACACCACAGAAATACAAAGAATTATAAGCAATTACTACAATTATATGCCAACTGGACAACCTAGGAGAAATGGATAAATTCCTAGAAACATACAATCTTCCAACATTGTATCAGGAAGAAATAGAAAATCAGAACAGATTAATAACTAATAATGAAATTGAATCAGTAATCAAAAAACTCCCAACAAAGTACAGTACCAGATAGCTTCACAGGTAAATTCTACCAAACATTTAAAGAGTTAATACCTATCTTTCTCAAACTATTCCAAAAAACTGAAGAGGAGGGAACGCTTCAAAACTCATTCTACAAGACCAGCATTACCCTGATACAAAACCAAATACACTACAAAAATAAAAAATAGATAGATAGATAGATAGATAGATAGATAGATAGATAGATAGATAGATAGATAGATAAACAAACAAACAAACCTACTGGCCAATATCCCTGATGAATGCAGATGCAAAAATCCTCAAAAAAAATTAGCAAACCAAATTCACAATACATTACAAGAATGACACTACAATCAGTGGCATTTATTCCAGGAGTGAAAGGATGGGTTAATATCTGCAAATCAATCAACGTGATATACCACATTAACAAATCCAAGAATAAAAATCATATGATTATCTCGATAGATGCAGAAAAAGCATTTGACGAAATTTAACATCCAATTATAATAAAAACTCTCAACAAAGTAGATTAGAGGAAACATATTTCAACATAATAAAGGCTATATATGACAAATCTACAGCTAACATCATTCTCAAATGTAAAAAGCTAAGAGCTTTTCCTCTAAGATCAGGAACAAGACAAGGATTCCCACCCTCACCACTTTTATTCAACATAGTTAGTATTGGAAGTCCTAATCACAGCAATCAGGCAAGAAAAAGAAATAAAAGGCATCCAAAGTGGAAAGGAAAAAGTAAAATTCTCACTATTTGCAGATGACATGATACTATAGACAGGAAACTCTTAAAGAAGCCACCAAAAAAACGATTAGAAATAAATGAATTTATTCAAGTTGCAGGGTACAAGAGTTATATAAAGAAATCTGTTGCATTTCTATACACTAATAACAAACTATCAGAAAGAGAAATTAAGAAAATAATTCCACTTACAATTGCTGCAAAAAAGAATAAAACACCTGGGAATAAATTTAACGAAGGAGGCAAAAGACCTTTACTCTGAAAACTAAAAGAGACATTGATGAAAAAAACTGAAGAATACACAAATAAATGGAAAGATATACCATTCTCACAGATTGGAAGAATATTGTTAAAATGTCCATACTACCAAAGCAATCTATAGATTCAATGCAATCCCTATCAAAATCCTAACGGAATTTTTCATAGAACTAGGACAAATAATTCTAAAATTTATATAGAGCCACAAAAGGCCCTGGATAACCAAAGCTATCCTGAGAAAGAAAAACAAGTATGAATGTATCATGCCTCCTGATTTCAAACTATACTATAAAGCTATAGTAATCAAAGCTATAGTACTGGCACAAAAAGACACATAGATCAAAGGAACAGAATAGAAAGCCCAGAAATAAACCCACACATATTTTAATCGACAATTAATCAGCAACGAAGGAGGCAAGAATATACAATGGGGAAAAGACAGTGTTTTCAATAAATGGTGTTGGGACAAATGGTCAGCTACACGTGAGAAAATAAAACTGGACCACTTTCTTTCACTATATACAAAGATAAACTCAAAATTGATTAAAGACTTAAACATAAGACCCAAAATCATAAAATTCCTAGAAGAAAACATAGGCAGTAAACCCTTTGAACTCAGCCTTAGCAACATTTTTTGAATCTATCTCCTCAGGCAAAGACAACAAAAGAAAAAAGTAAACAAATGGGACTACAACCAACTAAAAAGCTTTTGCACAGCAAAAGAAAGGAAACCATCAACAATATGAAAAGGCAACCTACTAAATGGGAGAAAATATTTACAAAATGATATATCCAATAAGAAGTTAATATCCAAAATATATAAAGAACTCATACAACTCAATATCAAAAAAAATGAATAATATGATTAAAAAATGAATAATATGATTAAAAAATGACCAGAGGACCTGAATAGACATTTCTTCGAAGAAGAGAGATGGCCAAGAGACACATGAAAAGATGCTCAACATCACTAATTATCAGGGAAATGCAAATCAAAACAACAATGAGATATTTCCTCACACCTGTCAGATTGGCTATAACCAAAAAGACATCAAATAAGGATATGGAGAAAAGAAAACCTTAGAGCACTACTGGTGGGATTGAAAACTGGTTCAGTCACTATGTAAAACATATGAAGATACCTCAAAAAATTAAAAATAGAATTAACACACAATCCAGCAATTCCACTTCTGAGTATTTATTCAAAGAAATAGAAAACATTAATTCAAAAAGATATATGCACCCCTATGTTCATTACAACACTATTTATAATAGCCAGGATATGAAAGCAATCTAGGTGTCCACTGATGAATGGATAAAGAATATGTGGGTTATATGTACCACATATATATATATTATATATATAATAGAATATTACTCAGCCATAAAAAAGGATGAAATCTCACCATTTGCAACAACTTAGATGGAGCTAGAAGGTATTATGCTAAATGAAATAAGTTAGACAGAGAAAGACAAATACCATATGATTTCACTTATATGTGAAATCTAAATAAATAAATAAAACAATGAACACTCAAAACAAACAGACATGGAGAACAAACTGACGGTTGCCAGGGGAGAGTAAGATGGATGAGGGGGGTGGGCAAAATAGGTGAAATAGATTAAGAGCTACAAACTTTAAGTTATAAAATAAATGTCACAGGAATATAATGTATACCATAAACAATAACATTGATAACAGTGTAATAACTTTGTATGGGGACAGATAGTTACTAGTCTTATCATGATGATCATTTCAAAAGGTATATAAATGGCGAATCACTATATTGTATACCTGAAGCTAATATAATATGGCATGTCGACTACACTTCAACTTAAAAAAAAAAGAAAAGAAAAGAAAGAAAAATCTTTAATACAAATATGCTCATTTTATCATAACTCCATTTGATCTAGCACTTGATCCCATGTGTTGACAAAATGCTGTCACGGGTCATATTTATTTTGGGAAAGGAGTAGGTGCAAACCACATATATTTATTTTGATGTTCTCAGTGTTTCATGAAGTCTAAGTAGTTTCACCGCATCCTTCCATCGACTTCAAAGAATCATTTTGGATACATTAGTCCTTCCATGGAAAACTTTATGATACATAAACTGCTCTGGCCATCTGTAATAATACAAATTCTTCCCACCCAGTATCCTCCTCAAAAAACATCTGGAATAATAGGAGGCTCCCATCGGTGCTTCTAAAGGAGTTCACGTTTCCCAACATTTCCCAGGGAACCATGTGGCCACTGAAGGGGCAGGGAAGGCACATAGGGTCGTGGACAGCCAGACTTGATCCTTGTATCAAGGATATGCTGGCCAGTCCATCTGCCCTTGCAGCCACTTCCATGCTGACAGTATGAGCCTTACAGAGCCAAAGTTCTCTGTTAACTTTCCTGCTCAAAGGCAATCTTTAAGAATGGCAAGGAAAAATGGATTTACTTAGAACAGAGTTAAGCTAACAGTAGGAGTCTGTTCGGGTGAAGGAAACTATAACAGAAAGGATTTGAAATCATACTGTATGTAAGGCTATAGAAACAGTGGTCGAAAGCAGGGGCTTTTGTGGCTGTCAGATCAAGTAAGTAAGTTATCTAAGAAACCTTAGATAAGCTTCATTTCTTCATCTGAAAACCATACCTATCTGATGGAATTGTGCTGAGAGTCAAATAAGATCAGGTATGTTAAGTGTTTAGCCCAGCTCCTGGCATATAGGAAGTTCTCAATAAACAATAGCTCTTGTACTATTACTATTAGGAGCCGGTAATCCAATAGAACTTTTAGCCTGGAGAACTCAAAACTAGGGAACAACAGAGATCTTCAAACATTTGAAGGACCGTCTCATAAAAAAAAAAAGGGGGATTCATCAGAAGACAAGAGCAGGGCCAATGGATAGAAGTGACTGGCCATGACACCTGCTCCCCTCTTGAGCACCAGGATTGCTTTCTCTGGTCCAACTGGCTGTGTGGGCTTCCCCATCCTTTCTGGAATTTAAGCCATTTTAAAACTGTCCAAAGGGGAAGAAGATTTGGGGCCAGAACAGAGAAAAAAAAATAGTGACATTATAATACGAAGTGGGCAACTTTGTGAGATTATTAGCATCCCATCACTGACAGTGTTTAAATGAATCAATCCTGGATGCATTCATTTGGTACCTACTATGTGCCAAGGACCACGCCAGGTACTCTAGAGACATAAAGATGAGTAAGACATGTCTCTTGCCTTCAAGAGCATTGTACTCTAGACGGGGGTTGGGTAAAGATATATGTTTAACACGGTTAAGAGAAACAAAAAAGGTATTGAATCACTGTGTATCAAGGGTCTTAATAGAGTAGATTCTGCTTTGGATGAAAGGCTATCACTGAAGATCTCAAAAATCCTTTCCATCTCTAAGTTTCCATAATACTAAGTATTAGGGGAACTAGAAAAAACAATTTTTTTAAAAAAGCAACTGTTTATGCCAAGATTCCTAAAATATTTTTAAAATGTCCATTAGTGTGTATGGTATTTAAAAACAGTAGAATTCTGCTACTGAATTTAATTGAGTTATATAAAACAAAGTACAATGCAAAACTGAATATTTTTCCTCATAAGAACCATTTTCTAAGTGGGCATAGATTATTTAAGGGTAATTCTCATCATGTAAATGTGATCAGCATTATTTGTAGGTTTTACATTTATTTTACTTCAAATCCTAAACTTGTACCACTTTACTAGAATGAAATATAAATGCTATTAGTTTAAACATCATGAAATTTTTTAAATAAGATGTTAAAATAATATTTATTCACCAACCTTGGACCACAACAATATTTTCAATCACTGATTTAATATCCAAAATTTTTTGTCACATGCTATGCCTAATACTAATCAACAGAGGCTAAGATTTAACTGAGATTATAATCCAAAAATACAGGTTTTCATTTTAGTTCCTCATAATTCAGAGATATACTTAAGGGTAAATATAAGTCTGATGCATGAAATCCCAATCTCCCAATACATACTTAAACCCATCCTGCTTCAAATACAGACCCTTGGCCTCACACTACTTCCAAGACAGTGCTAGCTTGGATCAGCATGGAGGTGACAGGTGGGGCATTCAGTTAAGAAGTGATGCTAGATTATTTTATTTTCATTAGAGAAGGAAATTGTGGGGAAAATATTCTCGACTTAATCTATTTTATTTTCAGCAAAGTGTTCTGTAAATATTAATTTATATACACGCAAAATTCACTAGGTACTTTAGCTGCATGAAAACAAATGAAATAAAGTAATCCAAACCAATAATGGAATTTCTCATATCTTCTTTCCTCAGGCAGAGGGGAAAAAAAATCCAAGGGTTTAAAATTTCTTCCCCAGTGATTTCAAAGACAACAAAACTCATATCGAGTTCCCATTTAAATCGGTGGAGTTATGAGAGTAGAAATTACAAGTTAAAGTGCCACAGCATTAAGATGAAAAAGAACTGCTTATGCCATTTTCAATACAGAACCTTTTTCCAAATCACTCAATACACTTTATACTTAGAATATTGTAAATTCTCCAGATTTTATCTTACCAAGATCTATGACCACTTTGTGAAACAGAATAAGTTCATAGATGACTACTCTCAGTTTACTCAAGGGTCAAAAAGACAGAAAAAAGAAACTATGAGCCATTCAAGGATGGTGGCTTTCCTTATTAGAATGAGGTACATAAAAACGATTCGCTGATAATGCGTTTAATTTCTCTCTCAGCAATTAATTGTTGAGCTTAATGAGAATAGTATAAACAGTCAAGATATGCATGTGGCAAATAAATTTTTTTTATTTTATTTTTACCTACATAGATTTCCAAAATGCAAAGAATAGGGTTGGGGGTAGGGCTTCTCCTGGGTCCTCTAGCTCCTTCTTCAAATCCTACAGCAATTCACCTCCTTTACCTATCCCTACCCCTGATTGAGAGGGCATAGCATTCTGCCCTCTGGATGTTCTGTACCCACTGCTTGACTTTTAACTGAGGCCTCAAGTTTTGTGTTCAATGGGAGCTGGGGACATAGTCTCCAACTTTCCTCATTTTGAATCTTCCTAGGAGACTCTTAAAGTGCTTCTTTAAAGTTCTGTCATAAAAGAAAGATGCTATGAGAAAGGAATGAGGTTCCCACTTACTTCTGTTTTCACATAGCTGAACAAGACCAGGATTCAGGTCAAAGGTTCATGGATTCCCCCATACCTGGAAGAGCTTTCCTCCTCACCTGGCCTCTCAGTTTATATACTCCTATCCATACTGCTAGGTCCAAGCCAATCTCACATTACCACGCAAAGTCTTCACTGATAAATGCAGTTTCCTCAGGTGAAGATAGCCTTTCTTCTAAACCCTGGCACCACACTGATTACATCATTTTATATTGTTCATTGTTATTTTACATGTGTTAGTGCTTTCAATTAGATGCTAAGTAATGTGAAAGCATAGAATCTTCTACTTCTTTCATAGTTATCCCCTAAAGTGTCAAACATAATGCATATACCTATGGGATGCTGAATAAATACCTGCTGGGGAATTGATTGATTATTACCTATTTCACCTGTTAAGAAGGAGAATAAGGTTTACAGCCATGCCACCCTGAACAAGCCCGATCTCATGTGATCTCGGAAGCTAAGCAGGGTCGGGCCTGGTTAGTACTTGGATGGGAGACCACGTAGGAAGACCAGGTGCTGTAGGCATAAAAAATAAAAAATAAGGGATTGTAAGCTGACAATCTTGCAATCTGTGAGGTCAATCAAGGGTTGCCTCGCTTAAAAAAAAATAATGATAAGGAGAATAAGTGGATAATATGCTAGCATTTCTTCACCTTATTCTGCTTCTCTTGGTGGAAAAAAAGAGATTTAGCACTTGTTGAGTTTAAAGAACTATACCAAAAACTGTTCAGCATTATCTCACAACATCCTGATAGGATTCTGTATTTCCCGACTGGATCACAGAACTCCACATTGTGAAAATATTTCTCTTTCCCTCTGAAGTCCTATTACATTTGAGTATAATATCCATTTCTGATTAAAATAAACATTTATCAGGGCTTAATTGATATGTGTTTGACTGATTTACTCTCATTATAAACAGGCGGAGCAAGATAGGTCATAGTGTGAGTCAAAATTAAATATATTTAGTTCCATTATTTTTCTGGTTGTCCAAAAATGAATGTGACTTCTAGAGAAAGTACCTCTGAATTCTTTTAGTGCTTACATTTCCGATATCTGTATCAGAGAGTGATAGATATTAGTGTTATGTAGTCTGACCCTGGGAGAAAGAAAAATTATTCCTACAATATGAGGCTAGTATTCTTTGTCCAGAATGGGCCTGTGTTTCTGCCTATGTTAGATCATTGAACCAAATATAGCAGAGAAATGGAATTCTAACCCAAAAGACAGACTTGAAGGCTGCTATCCAGGCTTGGGATTAGTTAGCTGCTTATCCTCAACAACAACAATCTCTTATATACCAAACCAGAAATTCTGGAAAATATTTCAAAGGAGCCAGAATTTATTATTTTGTTTTCCAAAACTGAATCCAAATGGCACTTTTATTCGGGTACTGGAACAACATTTAAATTTAGTACAGCTTATCTTTGGGTCATCCAATCTTTCCCGTGGTTTCTGCTCATTATATAAAACTGACTCTTACCATCTAACACATAGACTTGAAAGAAGAGTAGTTCACAACTTCCTTAGTTCAGTTGGCCAGAGCATGGGGTTGGTGAGGTCCCAGTCTCGTATTTGAGCTTCAGGCAAACAAGACAACTTTGCTCTGTGCCAGAGCCTATTTGGACCTATCAGTTGTGCTATTTCCAGGTCAATGACTACACCCTTATTGGTAACTTGCCATTGTTCTCTAAATAAGGCAAGTCAGTATGAATGGTTGAGAAACCGCAGGAGAAGTATAACTCAAAACGAGCATCATTCTGATGGTGGATATCAATGTCTTCCTCCATATTCTCATCATAGCAGACATTTATGGTACTATGTGCCAAGGATCTTGTTAGGACGCTGTAAACTTTATCCTATTTATATTATGTTACACCATATGAAGGAGGTACTGTTATTATCTACTCTTTACAGATAAGAAAGCTAAGATTTAGAAAGATAAACTAGCTTGATTAAAGTAATATAGCTAATAAGCATTACATCAGAATTTGAAGGCAATCTGACTACAGAGCCTGACCTATTTTGTATAATTCATATGAATCTGTTTTACTCAAGAGTATCAGCACTACTGGATAAGTACATTATAATAATCTATAATTTGAATAAACAGCATCTGATGATAAATATCTATAAGCCACAAATATCTATACAAATCTGCATAACTATGATATGCCATTTAGTCTATAAACAATATAAATAAAAACATTCTCAAAGCTAATAATTCACTTGGAGAACTCAAATATATAGAATTGTCACAATATAAGTACTTAGATTTAAAGTGTAAGAAATAGTACAAGCACTAATCAAAGCTAGAGTTCACACTCTACAGCCACATGAAAGGAAGTAAGGGTGAGATGCTGGACAAGAATATGTCACCATCCTCCCATCTCAAGGGAGCCCAGTGTGGCACTGTCGGGGACACACAAACAGACTTCTCTGAGGCTGGGACTAGCCAGTAGATTTCGGGCTATATTATACCAAGGAAATGGCCTCCCCAAGTGCAGAGGGAACCTGGGAGAGTCTTGGAAGGAGACTAATGGCCAACACTGAGAACACATGCCTATTAGCTTGCTGGGCCTAATGGAGTAAAGCAGCAGAGACTGGCCTCCTTCTGGAAGCAGATAAAGGTGGCTTTGGATAATGCTATACCAGGACCCCTTCCCACCCCACCCCGCTAGTGCTCATTATGTATCTAAAATACATAAAGATTACATGTATATTTTTATGCTATTAAGAGTGCTTAGAGATAGGGAAAGTCCCTAATTACAGCTAAACGAGATGTTCTATCAATTAAATGGGTAAATAGACCCTTTTTCCCCACTGTGGGGAAAGAAGGGCCTCTTGTGACCCTCTATTGATTAAGACAGCTGTAGAATGTTATTTGCAATTTCATTGCATAATGGAAATCAGGAGGTAGCTGTCATGGTTTCTGAAGACAAATTGCTGGTAGCTGAGACAAATCATAGCCTCTTTCATCTCTTACTGTTCTCAATTCCCAGTTAATGTGTATCTTACAGTCTGAGTTTCTTAAATCAGTCTGCTGTACTGTCACAGGTAGTAAAAATGAGTAAAAGTGGTAATCTGAGTGACCCTACTTTAGAAATTGTGTTCAAGTAGCCATTACACTGACCATTACTCCTGAGCTATGCATTATTTAATAAGAAACACAACTTCCAAAAGGGCACACAATTAAAAATAGATCCATGCAGCAGCTGCTGTGATTATGACCAATACAAACAGAAATCCAACCAGGCATGAGTCAAAAGAGAAAAGGCTGCCGCCAGACAGAACAGTGTTCAACCTCATTTTTGTTTTGTGTCCTTTGACTTGCTAAGTCGGCCGGCAAGCGATTTATGTGGAGCAGTGTTTCTCAAAGTGTGGTCTGCAAAACAGCAGTGTCAGCATTACCTGGGAACTGTTAGAAACGCAAAGTCTCAGACCCCAACCCAGACCTATTGACTCAGAAACTCTGAAGGTGGGCTTGGCAATCTGTGTTTCAGCAAGCCCTCTGGGTGATTCTGATGCATGCTGAAGTTTGAGAACTACTGGCTGGGAGCCAGGGGGCATTTTTGGAAGGTAAGTCTTCCTAGGATTGTTCAACCTTTGTTTGCAAAAAGCTATCTTCAGAAGACCCTGGGAAGAAACCTGCCCCAAAACCAAATAAAACCACTTTAATCTTTAGTGCGAATAAGTAGAAAGAAGAGCATAGGGCTTTCCTTATACAAATCTATTTATTTCTTCACTACGTATTCCATGATTTGCTCTAGAAAGGTTTACAGACAACTTCTTAAACGAAATGTATACAGCATTCAGTCACAAGCCATTCTCTTAGAAAGAGTCCTCACCACTTTCAAAGCAATTGCTTTCATTATTTAAAATACCCAAAAGATAGACATTAATCACTAAGTAAGCTCTTGAGATGTTTCCAGTATTCAGTAAGGTTTCAGACCTTTCGAGGCTAGAGAAAAGAATAGCAAGAAAGACTCAATTTCATTTAACCAAGTGAAAAATCTGCTCCACCAAACAGGAGTCACAAAGCTCCTTCACCAGTCTGAGAATATGATCACTACACTGATTCTGTTACTACATGCCATGAAGAGCCATGGCCTGTGATGTGTGCCTGTGTGGTATGAGCCTGCCTTGTAGCAAGATGTTTTGGGTAATCCATTAATTCGACTCCTTTACTGGTCCAAGAAAAGGCTGTATGATACCAAATTTTACTCTAGAGCTAATTGAGCTTGGATGAGCCTCTAGCATTGTTTCGATTTTTTTTCAGATGATAAATGATCTTAAGCAATGAAAGGGAAGTAACCAATCAGTAAGAGATTTATTAAATAAATTAGGTCTATTCATATAATTAAAAATCAAGCAGCTGTTTAAACAAAAGTTTAATAGTTCTCAATCCTGGACAAATATCAGCATTACCTAGTGATGATTTAAAACATACCAATGCCAGGGCTCCAATCCAATTTTGTTGGATAGGGTTTGGGCATCCATATTTTTTTAAAAGTCATCCAGGTGAAGCTAACATGCAGCCAGTGTTGAGAATTACTGACGTAGATCTATATTAACCAATGTGGAAATTTCTCCCAGATATAATGTTACATGAAAAAGCAAGTCATAAGATACACATCTATTAATAAAATTCTGTTTGTGTGCATGTGATTTTATTAATAGATATATGTGTTTGGATGTGATTTCTTTTCATTTTATACTATTTACTTATTCATTGCTTAAACTTTTCTAAATGAAAATGTGTCTTTTACTTACTTAATTTTTAATTTTAAAAATCTGTTTAGAGAAAATGTGAATTGGTAAAAAAAAATGAGAAAACGCGTGAAAATAGAAACTCTAAAAATATACCATGTCTCCCTTTTTCTCTCCCTCTCCCTCCTTCTGTTCCTTTTTCTCAAAGAGCATAACAGTAAAATACACAAAATTCTATTTCTGTCTTATCTACTTAACATCTATTATTTTCAATATTTGAGATTGGGGTGAGGGAAGGAGTACGAAGAGGACCGATAGATATGATTCATTCATTCATTCATTCACTCACTTAGCAAATATTTATTGGGTTCCCAAACAGGTCCATACTAAGTGCTGGAAATAAAACAGCAAACAAGATACACACGCCCTCACAGATATCATGGACATCATCCTGCCCTCAAGGTGTTTTGTTACACTAACAAGAAACTTAATCTGCCAAGAGAAGTGAGAAAAAGTTTCCCAAAGTATAGGCGGACCTTAATCCTGGAAGTATTAGAGTTTTAAGAAGCCATTAGAGTTTTAAGAAGGGGTGTGACATTATCAAATCGGCAAGATGATGACAGATGATACACAGATAGGTAGATAGATGATAGATAGATAGATAGATAGATAGATAGATAGATAGATAGATAGACAGATAGACAGAAAATGACTGAGTTTAAGTGCCAATGACCATGGACAGTACCCATTTCTCCCACTATAATAGAGAATATGCATCATCTCTCATCTGAGATGAGTAGGCTTTTTACAAAGTTAAATTAAAATCTGCTACAGTAGCAAAGAATGGACTGAATCTATCTTTCAATTTTCCATTATCTACTTACCATCAAATAAGATGTAACATCAACTGTTACCTCTTGCTGACTTTATTGACTGGGCTCATTTATCTGTTCATCTAACTACATGAGCCTGAAAATGGCAGATTTACCTTTTCAGATTTTACAGTTAATAAAGCCCATTGTATGCAATAAATAACTCGCAAAATGCTTGGCTTTGTGAAAGTGGTTGCTACAATTAGTAGAGTCTCTTAGAAGAAAATTTATCTTCGTAAACATAGCTAGCTAAGCAAAGACTTCCACAGTACTTCATTTACTTAACATGAAGGTCAATTTTGGCCGCTTATAGCCAGGACACTTCTACATGGAAAAACATTACCTAGCCCACCCCCACAGATGGATTTCTATTTAAACATCTCATTAAATTGCTTTGGGAAGTATATACCACAGACTATCTAACCCCTTTCTTTCAAGAGTAGAAAATTAACTCTCAAGGTAAAGTTAACTGGAAAGACATGAGAAAAATTATATCTGACACTGTCCTTTTATAACCCTAATGCATCTATGTGGACATTAAAAGTGCATTACCTCCAAGCATTAATGTGCTATTTTTAACTTGAAATGTTCAATCTTTGCTCAAAGTAAGACATTTGATTAGTGTTTTGAAGAACATATTTGCTCTAATTTAAAGATGAGAGATGAAAATGTTCTAGAAAAGGGAAAAAAAAAATCTGAGCTCTTTATAAAACATAAGCAAATTCCTTGAAACTGCTTTATAAAATATTTAAATTATGGGCTTTCAGTCAACATTTCCATTCTTTTTTAATTCTTTTCAAACTACATAATCTCTAATTTCTTCACAGAGCTGGCACTGTTACCTTTATGTAGGATGGAGCAGCTAACGGTTTGCTGTTCTGCAGTTATATGTCACATTATCCTAATTGATGCTACTATTATCCAAAACCATTAACTTGCTAGAGGGATTAAACAATCGCCTAGGTGACCACTCTGCCCCCATGTCAACCCACACATGAAGAGCATATATGTGTTTTAAGACACAACAGTGCTTCTAAAAAGTTCAGATGATTGGTCTTATTCTATAACTCTCAAACCTGTTTTTACTCCCAACACACCTAAGAAATATGAGACACTTCAGTTAGTAAAAAAAGGTTACTAAAGGAGCAGGTTGGGAGGCAGGTACTCATTCACTGAGTCCTGTCATTTAAAAAGCCTCATAGGTAGTTTTTGATAAGCCAACACACCCCTGGGGCATGAGAAGAGCATTCAGTGTCCTATGAGCCCAGACCAGAGAGTAGTTTCTGCCCCCAGGTGGTGTCTGGCTCCAGGCCGCTGTCCAACTCTCCTCTGAAGTTAAAGGGGCTGATTTTTTCATTTGCCTGTGAGCTTTGATGGGAAGGAAAACAAAGATAGGACAGCACCCCTCCTTGCTAGAGATGAGCAGGGCCAGCTGTACTCCTGGGCAGGGCAGGCGGCCCCCAATGCCAGTGCAGTCTCTGGGTGGCTAAATGAACCTCCCATTGATGCCTAAATCCCCTTTACAAAGATGAATCATTTCATTCTACAATTAGGATCCCGTGGAAAATAGAATCCTCCTTCGACTTAAACACAGACATACTATATACAGATGACTGATAACATAACTCCTTTCTCGAAACAAGGATTCAATTAGAAGAACAGAGAGGGATTCAAGGACAGGCAAGGCTGCCATAGGAGGGACAAGACTGAAGGGCGAGGAAGATGTGGAGTCCTGGAAGACTTGGTCTCCTTCACAACTTAGCCCAGGCTGATACGACATGGCATTACCAGGATTATCCAGAAAAAAAAAAAAGAGAAAGAGAGAATGAGAAATTTGAAAATTACTTCTAATTTTAGCCCAAATATTTTCTATATACTGTTAAACAGGTCCCAGCTATATTCTAAAACCCCCACTAATGTTTACTGTTGAGCAGGACAGTAAGTTCATTATTAATCAAGACCGTGCTTACATTCCTTATGGTCAAGGTTAATATTTTGTGTGTTTTCAAATCAAAATGCTCTACCTTCTTTAACTCCATTAATCCAGAAGTAAGTAGCAATATATTTAGATCCATCATCTTTTTTATATTCTATGAGTCTTATGCTGTCCTGGAAGGGCCCAAGCTCCATAAAACTGTCCTGAATGTCACCTTTATTCAAGTCGTAACATTTGGTTTAATCGAGTTATTATTTTTCAAAATGGAACTGTAAGCCTATCCCCAATGCATTAATATTCTAATTATTCCTTTGATAACTATTCTAATATTTCGTATCAGTCCTAGCACGTGTTTAAATAGGATATATTCATATATAAAGTGAAATATTTTCTATTCCAAGAGTGACCATAATCATTTCATAATTAATATCATTCTGAAGTGCTGGCTGGAGGTCTCATATAAATCATCAAGGTAAATTAAAGTAGCACAACAATAAGCTGTAATTACCAAATTCACATTCATGTGGGCCAGGTTCAGCAGGGAGATGGGCTGAGCACCTATATCCTATCACTTACTTATGAAAGACACAAATTTTTCGAGCCCCAGTAACTTGGTTAATAAATATATTTTCTTCCTTTTATTAAATGCTCATTCCATACCAGGGTACTGATCTTAGTTATGACATCTACTATAACCAACACCCCCTCCTGGCTAACTGACACCCACTCCTTGTGCTTTGGTCAAGGTGGCAAGAACAGGCCCTGTATGTGCTGACTACTTTCTCAGGAGTTGGCCTGGAGCATTGGACTCTGCCCAAAGAGTCGATAGTAATTCTCCCACCTGGTTAGATAAGGTGTCGCCAGAATTACCCAAGAGAGTAAGGACAGAATTGGTCAGTCAATGAGGGAAGAACAGACAGAAAGAAGCTAAGTTCAAACTGCATAAAAATAAAACCCACCCTCCAGGTAGCCCACAGAGGTTTCCAGGTTCCTTTTGTCAGTCCAAGGAGGCAAAGGACATGGCCAGGTCCTGGTGGAACTCTTCACCTACATTTTCTCATTAAATCCATCCAACAACCTAACACAATGTCAATATCCCCATTTTACACAGAAGCTGCTTCTGTGGCTAAATTAATGTAAACAAGCTTTGCAAATCTCTGCTTTGGGCACCAGACTACAGGAAGGAGACGGGATTCAGAACAATTATGGTGGGATTGATGGGAAGCAGAATTAGTGTATAGGGGAGGATAATAAAAGGAAGGGAGAAGATCCTTGTGAAAGTTTTCTTCTTCTCTAAAAGCGGGTATTGTTGGGCCATAGTTGCTGAGTTAATAACAGAAAAAAAGATGCTTTGGAGAAGGCAGGGAGGCAAATCAAGTTGAGGAGAGGAGAGAAGAGGGGAGGGCAAGGAAGGGAAGGGGAGGAGAGGAGAATAAATTGAGAAAGTGGCTGGAGCTGGACATCACCCTGAGAAGAAAATGTCATGTGGCTCAGAATCGGGACTGCTGGGAGAAATTCTAGATCCCAGGATGTGGGGTAAACCTAAAGAATCCTGGTTATGCATCTTGCCTCCAGGCCCAACTCCAGGTCAGCTAGCATAAGAAAAATTATTAACAACATTCACTTGAAAGTTTCCCTTAAAAGATTCCAGAGATGGAAAAATTAGAGCACCCTTGGCTGCTTCTTTTTTAATATAAATTTATTTATTTATTTCAATTAGTTTCAAGTATACAGTACATTGGTTAGACATTTATATAGTTTATAAAACGATCCCCTTAATTGCTCCTGTTCTCCTCTGGCTCTCCACCTAGCCAATATATCCACGCTGACTGCATTCCCTCTGCCGTGCTCCCCATTCCCATGACCAACTACTAATTTGTACTTCTTTAACCCTTCACCCCATTCTCCCAGGCCCCCAAACTCCCCTCTCTTCTGTCCGTCACCAAATTCTCCACTATATTTGTGAGTCTGTTTTTGATTGTTTGTTCTTTTTGTTCCTTAGATTCTGCATATAAGTGAAATCATATGGTATTTATCTTTCTCTGTCTGACTTATTTCACTCATTGGCTGCCTCTTTTAAACTGTGTCCTTCTCATTGCTATAAGGGTCTTTCAAATGTCCTGTTCAAATATTTCTGGAATTCCCTGAAGCCTGTTTTTGCCTCTTTGGTACTCCTTAGACACAGAGAGCTTCTTCTGCTCAGCAGCATCCTCATTTGAGAAAATTTCATCAGTCTGAAAATAGTCATTAAGCTCCTAGCATTCTCTCTTGTAAACTAAAAGAATTAATACAGAAGCTGGACAGCCACTTGGGTGGATGATACAGAGAGGATTCCAGCATATGAAGTGAACCAGTCTAGATGGTCCCCCAAGATATCTTCCAAACCACAAAGCCTTTGATATAATTCCTCTCTTTTTTTGAGAAGTTTTCTATTACTTTGTTTTTGTCACTAGATCTGTCACCTGTCCAATTTCTCCATATTCTTTTAATATTTCTAAATCTAATATTCATAGAAACATTTTCTCATAATGCAAAACAAAGCCTCATTAATTCAGAACAAGTTGAAAAAGTCAGGTCCCACTGATTAAGAAATCAGAGTGAAAAGTATTTTGAATTTTAAAAATTACATCATTGCAAAAGACTACATATGGATATTAAAAAAAATAAAATGAGAAAGTTAATGAGAGATGATGAGTTAATGATAACTATTTTATGGCACTTTATACTTTCAATGTGTTGTTACATATATTATTGTATTTTGCCAATTTTACTCAATATGTAAATGCAATTTACAGGTAATGGATCATCTAAGTGGAAATATAAATCAAAAAGTCTTGAATTATCCTGCTAAATTTAAACTTTTAACTCAATAAGAATTATATGTAATTATTCCAAGCCTGCATCAGAGCAGTCTGAATTAATGAGGTTCTGCTCTATTGTAGCTATAATAAACCTGACAATGTTATGGCCATCTTACATCCCAGAGTGTCACTCCCATCTACAGATGAGTAATAAATACCGTTTCTTTACACAGGAACTTCTGTCATAACAGAGCATCCTACTTTAAAGAAGTTTCACCAAGTAAATCATCTTATACCTCAAATACCATAGAAACGTTTTATATGATAAATGTGCTAAGAGTTCATTATACTCCCTAAAAATATTCATTTGATTTAAAAGAAGCCTCATCAAAGAGGATATTCTAAGATGTTGAGGACTCAACATGTCACAGAAATTATCACCTTTCTATATGTTCAGGAAAAAAGTCACAATTAATCCAATTAATTGTAAATAATGGAACTATATTAACAATGTAGAAACCCAGACACAGAATCCTCTGTTTGAGAACCCTGGAGACCCTGAGAGGGCCTATGGGCACTGTCACCATCTTCTCTTTCTTCCTAAACCTGCAGTTGGAGTCAGAACAATTTACCATCCTTTCACAATGGTCCGAAAGACAACGCCATTACCTACCTTAAATAGTCTTAAAATGTTAGCAACCATGATGGACACGGAGCTTGCTGCAGCACCTATGACTCCAGAAATCTTGTCAGGCTTGGTGAAAATGGGTGGATCCCCATTAGCACACTTCACATCGGAAGCATCTTTCTCTATCAATGCCTGCACGAATGTTAGCGACTGCTCCAGAGCATAGGTGTCCCTGGAGCACGTGTCGAGGATCCGGACACCCAGAGTGATATTGGAGAGGAGATCAGGGTCCTTATTAATCTGGTCGATTGCATAAAGCATGGCCTCCAGTCTGTGGATCCCCTTTTCCTTCTTCAGCTCCCCACAAGGCACCCCTCTCTCTCCCTTTGCATGGACAGGGAAGAGACCGCCCAAAATGATGTCCCCATCCACTCGTATAGAATGGGCATACTCCTGGCTGTGAGTTCTTTGCATCATTGTGAGGATCCAGTAGAACTTGGCCGTCAGGAGGAAGAAACAAGGACAAGAGGCTGATCGCTTTCCTTCGCATACCATTTTCTCCACAGGTGGTGTTGCAATCCAAGATCCAAAGTTTATTCTTGCCACAGAATAAGAAGGACCATCCGAGGCTGCACCTTCTGGAGGCTACCATCGGGGCCCACGGGGAAAAGGCTCTGTGAGTTTCAGCAAGTTTTCTCAACTTGAATGTCACAGTGAATTTCCATCAGACCCCTAAGGTTCAATTTTATTTCCATCTAAAGTCAACTTGCCTGGAATGGTGCAAAAATTAGAATAACAGCTGAGGTTCTGATGTTGGGAGGAGGTCAACAATTCACATCCTTGAAGTCAGCCCTGCAGCAGAATTATTCCTGGGGGCAGGAGGAGGGAAAAAAGGGTTCAGTTCAATGGGTCTACATTTTTCATATTTTTAAGCCCTGTTTACTAACCACCTTTTTTTCTTAACTTCCACTATTCAGCAAGAAGCTAATTCTTTTTGTCCCACTATGATTCTGAACACCTGGCTGCACTGCATATAAACAGAGACCGATGACATTTTTGGAGCAAGGGAAACAGAAAAGTATCAGAAACTAGGTTGATTCTCCCAAGCCAGAAAGTGTTTTTATTTACCAGTTTATTTCAATAAATCCAATTTCCGTGAAGGTAAAAGTCCTGTGATAGATGGCATTATTTCTTTTCAAATCTGTTTTCACTTTTTAAAGCTGTCTGAATTTAGCATTTAAATGCTGTCCACAAAATCATAATGGAAGGTTATTTTCCGTAATGTGGTCAACAAGCCAGTCATCTGTTAGTGACATTTTTTAGTGCCTCAGATTTCCCAGTGGGAAAAAGTGATTATTCAATCACACACAAAAAAGCAAGAAATCCACCAAGGAGCTCAAATGTTTGTTTCATAGCTTGTAAAAGATTTTACGTAGAATGTCAGCTATTTCATATAAATTATCTTATTGTTCTCTGATAACAAAACAAAGACTTGAAAATTAAACACATAGGGAAGGGTTATGTGTGAAGATATTCCTATTACGATTGTCAGAGTTTTCTGTTAGATTTGTTCTGGTGGAAGCAATGGGTATGCTTATAGTTCTGAAGTAAATACTCCTTGATCCTAGAATCACTAGGAGCAAGTCAGAGCCGAAGATCAATTGAAGAGCTTCTTAATTTTGTCTGACTCAGTGGGGAAAACAGTTATTTCATCAAGACTAGAAATAACCTAGAGTGAAAACATCTATAAGCAAATCTACAAGAAAAACTTTATTCTAAGACCTTCGTTCTTAAAAAATTCCATGAAATTCTTTCAAAGGACTTTTGAGGAGATTTAACTGATATTAAGAACTGACATAAAATAAGGGAATCTGATATGCAAAACACATATAAATTAAGAGAATAAACTCCACCAACTTATTTTGGCAGGATGGTTAAACTAATGCTCATTTCTAACCTATTATATATATGAATTTGAAACCTGAAGTTTGGACAATTTCCTCTACCCTCGCCAACCAACATCTGCTTGTATTTTCCATTCACTTGTTCAATTTCCAGTTCATGAAATTTTCATTCTGTTCTCCCTGTCCCAAAGGTAAGGATGGTGCCTCCCTAGAGGATTCAACATATGTCCAAGAGCCTTCAAAGAAAGCTGCACATGTTTTGCTTTCAGATTAGAATGGGGGGCTTGTCATAGCCCACTGCCCTGGATTTCTGAGTATATATACCTGAAGGATACTCAGAAATATAGCCCATGGCCCACTCTGCTGAGATAGTTCTTTTTTGCCTATGACAAGTGTTCTCTGCCTCCTGGCACATGCTAAGCCCTAGATTTCCTCTGTTCTGCCCCAAAATACTTAGTACTTTTACTTATTTTTCTCACCATTTGACTGATATTCCCTCACACTCAATTCTCCTGGCAGCTGCTTTTCCTTCAGAAAATCTGATTCAACAACAGCCTAACCTCAAGCATTCTGCAAAAGGAAACACTTAGAAAGTCAACTTGACTTTCTAGATGAAACCATTTAAGTGATGGACTGACTATAAATTACACCAACCACCTATTAAGGGAAGTAGACTTGTGTTTAATAGGTTCACAAGGAAGAATAGTTATAAGACAGTAAAACCTCATTAACTCTAATCACTAATTCAAAACTTGAGACCAAGTCCACATGGCTAGGCTGACTCTTTGCATAGCCTTTCTGATGCAGCACAGAATAAACAGATACATGAAGGAGGAATGTTTGTGGAGAAAAGGAAGGGGACCTGCTGTTCTCCAAAGACCAGCCTTTCTTCATTTCACAGAGCTGCCTCCCAAGTACTTAAAACACTTCAGAGAATAAACGGTTTTCAATTATAGACGAACATAAAAATGGTTCATCTGTTAATTACAAATGATCATTACCTACTCAGGTGGTATGAACCTACTACCACTCGCTGTACATACAGTCCTAGAAGTAATAAAATTAAATTTCTTTTCAAAGTATTCACATTTGCAATAATTTTTAGTCTCTTTAGCATCTCTTGGGTCTGTTTAGAGCTTTAAGTTAAGGAAAGGTTGGGAGATGAAAGGCAGTGAGGGAGGAATTAGTGTGATTACTGGATGAATGCCCTTAAATGGAAAACGAGAGTTTCGTTTTAGTTATTATTTATTGGACAGCCCACTTGAAATTTTACTTAAGTTCCCTCCTTTGCAATGTAGAACTATTGGCACCTAACCTCTCTAGAGCTTGGTTTTCTTGCCTATAAAGGGTTGACAGAATAGGCCACACAACACACACAGAAAGCACAGTACCTGGCATAGAGTAAGTACTCGGTAAACAGGAGACACCGTCGCTAATCTAGTCTGCAGCTCATGTTCCACTAAAGTAAAGAAACTTTTTCCATATTTTTCCAGTTGGTGATATTTTCACTGAATTCTGTCACTTTAAAATTAAACTCAGAGCTACTTATAAAATATTGAAATATTGAGGTTATTTCAAAATCTGATACATTGTCATAAAGATCACAGACTCTTGACAGCTGAAAGGTTAGTTACCCTTTTAAATTCTAAGGAAAATATATTTGAAAGTTGTGAAAAACCACATAAATTTGGGTTCATTGTATAATCTTACATTGCCTAATCTTGCTCTTACGCAATTCTTGTGAGCTTTAATCTAAACTCATCCTAGTCGGACTCGAGTTTTAAAGAAATAATGACCTTTTTGTGCTATAGAAGCCAGTAGTTCTGCTTCCTATTCTGTGTACAATTGGAAGTAAAACCGTTTTTCTCCCAAACTGACCTTCCTCAGGGATTTGATACAAACCTCACCTGTGCTCATGGACTTCTTCAAGGACGTGTGAGGTCTGCATTCCTGAAATCGACCTTTGAGGGGAGCACATGCTTTGCACTATTTCTGAGCCCACAGGAGATGCTTTGCAACCTTGGAGAAGGTTTAACCATTAGCCAGGGAAGCCCTTCCCTGTTCACTCTCTCCCAGCCTGTCTTAAGTAAACTGCACATCATTTTTCATTAGCATTTCCATCAACAGTCTTGCTGGCCTGGGCATGCTGGGGAGCAGATACTCACCCACCCCCGGACACACACACACACATCCACACACACTGGAACTTGAGTCTGTGGCTCCTTAACAGTGCTCTAGCTGTTTCCTGAAAGGCCAGTGATAAGACAAATCCTCAAGGGCCAAGGCCCTGAATTCTGCTCCTTTTTATTTTCTACATACCTGCTCTACATCGAAGTCTCAAATGCCTAGGAGAGTATCTTATTGAATATTTATACACCAATTATTAGCTCTTATATACATAAGAAAAGGAGGTTCAGAAAGGTTGAGCATGACCCAAGGCCCTGAGCTAGTAAACGGCACCGCAGTCAAAATCTTCAAGCCCCCAAGGTGGGTCCTGTCCTTTGAGAAAGCCCCCAGTGCTGCAGAGACTGGCTGTGACAGCACATGTGAGGATGAAGGCCCTGCCCCTCCACTGAAATCTTTCAAAAATGTGTATATCTTCAATAGTTAGCTCTTTAAGAAAAATAATGTACTAATTAAAAAGGAACAATCTGGGGGCATTTCTAAGGCAGGATGATTTCTGAACCCCTCAAAAGGTTGAGAACATCAAGTATAGTTTATCCAAACACCCTACTTCAAATCAGGTTTCCTGGCCAACCTGCTGCCAGCAAGAACAAACCCACCAACCTATGAAGGATCTATAAGAATCCGTCGTTACACTTGGCAAGTACTTTTAAGACATGATATGGTAAAATTCTCACTGAGAAATACCATTAGCCAAGAATTGTAATTTTTTCTCATAAAAAGGCCAAACAGCATCACTATGCTGGATTCCATTCAGCTCTTTAACAAAAATGTTAAATTGAATATTGTCATCAACTCACAAAATTGCAAATGCAGCAGTTTCCCTTGAAACTGCTCACACTTGCAGCTCTCATTGGTTGTCTTAGAAGATGCATCATATTCATCTATCATCTCCAATGCATGCATGGCCTTGGAATCTTGATGGGGGCAAAATAAGGACAGTCAGATGGAGCCCTCCCCTGGCAACAGAGACCTGGAATTGAATCCTTGTCTGACAGTCACTGGCTGGCGACACAGAACGTGTCACTTTACCTCTGTGCTTCCATTTCTTCATCTGAGAAATGAGATGGACCATGTGATCTTTAAGGTGTCTTCCAGCTTTCCATTCTGAGATTCTATTATTTAATAATAAGGGAATATGAGATTACACTCAAACAGTAGAGCAAAGCTTTGCCAAATGGACACAATAAATGATTTTGTTTGCAAGCCGAGTGACTTTTTCCCATCATTGAGAGAGGGTTGGAAAAAGCTCTTCTGTACAGAAAAGCCCCATATTAAGAAAATCTGATACAGGAGAAGCTCAACTTACTAAACAGATAAATTAGGAAGTGATTATGTGCATTACAAAAGAATTCACTACAGATTTCCTTTAAGTAGCTAAATCCCCCGTGCATTTAAAATATAATCTAATTTAGTAGAATTGAATTTGCCCATTTTTTTGATAACACAGCTATTGCATAAAAGACCATATTTAAAATAATGAGAAGTAACTTTTATAGTATGTTATGATATAAGAAGAGGGAAAGAGGATAAAACCAACATTTATTGAATGCCTAGAGCCTCACATACATTATATCATCTCCTTCACAAAATACACCTATGAGGTTGGTATCATAGCCCCCATTTGGGATACAAGAAACCTAAACAAAAATATTATATGAATGTTTCAAGAATCTTGAGCCAGAATTCAAATGTAGAACTGCTGCTACATTCTTTCCCCCTTGGGTGCAGGATACCATGATGGATACTGAGCTAACTCTAATTAGATAATGTGGACTGTGAGCGTGGCATCCTGGGGTCTGAAAAGTACCTGATTCTAATCTCACTCCCCCCTCCTTCCTACCCAGTACTCACTATATGACATTGGGCAAGTCACTTAACCTGGGATCAGTTTCTTTGTTTCTAAACTGAAGAATGATTTCTGGACACCTCTCTGGGTTGTGAAATGAAATTATATAATGTATATAAAAATACTTTTTAAACTGCCAGTACTATAAGAATGTACAGGAATATTATTAGTTTAATAATCAATCCTAGAACTGAACTATTTTCCTGGAGTATTGTGCTTAAAAGATCTGAAAAAATCACTTTCCCATCCTATTTAGGGCTGATCAGATCTTAACAAGTCATGTGTCCTGGAAATTGAAGAAAATCAAAGGAAAACTGGAAAGGACAAAAGAGGTAAAGTCAATGGAAATACAATATCTGACGTGGGGAGCTGAAGATCATGAACACTTGGAGCATCCAAAGGGCTATTCTGAAGGAAATGGTGACAAGATATTCTTCTGCAGTGTAAAGAGGACAACAGGAAATCTTTCTAAATTGTATGCAGGATATAATGCTGAGCTTCTACCACTAGGGGTCATTACCACCAGAAAAGATGGCCAATAAACAGCCAGCAGATTTCTATCTTTCAGCATAACCTTGTCTGGAAAAGTATGCAATCGGTAACACATAATAATCTCCACATACCCTTCTTGCACCTCTCCTACCTACATCTTTCCACTTCTGTTCACCTGCTCCCTCCTCCTCCAGACCTAGCTCTCCACTCTCCCTCAGTGCTGATGTGTCCTACAACTCACAATCTTAAGACCTCGTTCTCTCATTACCTTGGCCATCCCCCAAAGTGTGAGTAGATTCATTAACAGGTTTCAAAATCTAAAGATGCATTACTGTCATCCCACAGCTGGAACATCTGCATGTATAAGATAATTTCTAGGAAAACCATAATTTTTTTTACCAAAGAAATGTCTCTAATAATGGTAAAGACTGACAATGTAACAAGCCAAAGCTGGGAATTGTCATGAGTCAGGAGCCTCTCAGCAGTACCCTTAAATCATTCCAACAGCAGTGCCCGCCACTCGGAAGGCAGGTCCTGGGATCAGAATGCATCATGTTCAAGGTCCTTAGTCAGTGAGTGAGTTCATCACAACTTGTCAAAGCATTAAGCAGAAATGAAAATCAAAGTGTACACCTCTGAGCCAAGAAAGAAAGATAAGGAAGGAAGGAAGGAAGGAAGGAAGGAAGGAAGGAAGGAAGGAAGGAAGGAAGGAAGGGAAGGAAGGAAGGGAAGGAAGGAAGGAAGGAAGGAAGGAAGGAAGGAAGGAAGGAAGGGAGGGAGGAGAGGGAGAGAAGGAAGGAAGGAAAATTTCTAGCAGACAAAAGACCTGCTCAATATGATCCAGCTGGCTCTCTACTCACATCCCCTCCTGGAGTGACTGTTTCTCCAGAGCAAACTACATGTATGAAGCTGGTGATATCCAATCAGATTCTATCAAGAAAACAGCAACAGTTTCCTGAACCTTCGAAAGCCAGCCTATTCAACAAGCATAGAGATGGGTGAGGTCTTTGCCGTGAGTCCGGTTAAGGGATAAACCCAGGTAGCATCTTCTTTTTAAGATTCTGGGACAGAACAATTCCACTCTCCAGGCAAAAGCGAGATCCTCTTCATGTTGGGCATTCTAACTATAGGAGGAAGATGGTGGGAAGGAAACTTGGAAGGAAAAATATCATTGCTACCAGGAGCATGTACGTACTGTGCCTCGTGCCCTGAAGACAATGGAACATTCTTACACAAAGATTGGAATGTGATGTTGCCAAGATGAATGCCAGCTGGTTGCTTGCTATAAATAGCAATTACACAAGCCCCCTAGCAGCTTCAACCTGCCCAGCAAACTTTATAAAGAGCACCTCTCTCCAGACCTCTAACTTCTTCCTGCACTCACTGAAGCTCCACTCTTCCTTTTATCTATTCCTTTTAGATTTAGATGTTTTTAGAATTATTCAAGTAGTCATAATTTACAAAGGGAGCATGATAGGGCAGAACTGGCTAATGCGAAGCAAATAGAACAAGTCAAGCCTAAATAACACAATAGAGCTATGTTCTCAGCATCTTTTGTTTTATTCTGGGTAAATCCTCTCCTCCAGCACCTTCCCTCAGCTATTTCTCCCCAATCCTGATTTGAAAGCAAGAATTCCCTGTCTTTATCTCAGGTATCATACAACCTGTAGTCGAATATGAGATGAGAAAATTACATTTAAATATCTTACCTCATTTTCCCTGATAAAAATTTTTTTTCTTCAAAATTATCAAACCACATATTTTCAAAAACCAGGCAATGAGTTTCAGACAGCTGATTCTGTCTCCTACAGAGATCTTTCATGACATTATTCACAAGCGACCAAGGTAAACTAAAGTGGTTTCTGTAGCCATTTGCAATTATTGACAAACAATTTCATAGCGGAAAATGGAAATTATAGTCAAGTGCAATAAGCTGTTTATCCAAGATCTACCTGCTGGTGGCTCTTTTTCTCTTTTCTTTCAAGCAAAATACAAGCTGTAATCAGAATGCATTTGTCCCGCTTATGATTTTTCTTGTCAGTATTTTCACCACCAACCCCGTTTTCTAGTTCGGTCCGTTGGCAGGATTTGTATTCTATCGGGGTAAGTGATGGAGACGGTAGTATATTCTTGGGTGTTTGCGAGACTTCCCACGTGGTTAGGTCTAGGGAAAAGGATCACCCCCAAATGGCAAACAGGGCATTCCCTCCCAGGGTGGGACTCGCTTCTCGCTTCGGGGACTGAGAGGTTTGGGTTTCTGCAGCTGGTGGGCAGGTCTATTTTCACTCCCGCAATCCTGGGCGCGCAGACACCCTCTGACCCCAAGCTCTGCTGTTTGGGCCCCAGGGGAAACAATTCTTCAAGGAAGCGTGCGGTGCTGTCTTGCGCAGTTGGGTGACTCGCACGTCCCTCTGCATTTCATTTGCACTAAGGGAACGTGTCAGACAGACGGTTTGGGGTGTGCGTGGGGGGCGGGGGGTCTGTTATATTTTCGCCAACTGTACTAACCTCAAGGGATCTCCGAGCTATTTGGCAGAGCAGATGGGCTGGCTCTCCGTGCGGCTCAGAGGATTCTCTACCTCTACCTCTCTCTCTCAGCCCTCAGCCACTCACTCCGCCCCCGCCCCCCTCTTCCCCGCCAAATCTTCCTTTTTCTTCTCAGTTCTTTGGGCTGTTGAACCCCGGCTCGGATAGAGCCCAGGGCCTTGGGAGAAGTACCTGGTGGCCCTTGCCTTTCTCGCGCCGCCGGGGTAAGCCCGCACCGCCCCAGTCCCTGGAGCGCCCGGCGACGCAGCCTCGTCCCCGCCGCACCTGGCCGCTCGGCGCCCACGCCTCCAGCGGGTCCGCCCGGAACCTGGCCGCACCGGCCATAGGTCCCTCGGAGAAGCTGGCGGGCGCATTCGCCTTTGCTTCTTAAACTCAAGATCCTTGAGACCATTCCTCCTCCCCACCCCCAACAGGACACGGAACTCCAGTGTTTTCCCGAAAGCCACAAAAGGGGGGCGCGGAAATCCCAGCCTCGCCGCGCTAACTCGGGGCACGCAAACTCCAGGCTGGCAGACGCGGGGTGGGGGTGCGGGGTCCCGAGAACTCCCAAACAGCCCGGCTTCCCCCGCGACCCCCACCTTCCTCGGACCCTGGTGAGACATTCACCACTCAGCCCCACGCTCAGGAAGACCGGGGTTACCCCCAGCGAATCCCAGAAGCCTCTAACTTCGGAAATCCCTCCCGTCAGATTCGCAGAACCGGTACCTCGTCCTTTCGGCGGGCAAGTCCGGATTCCGCCGGGGCAGGTCCGGGAGGTCACCCAGGGCAGGCCCGCGAGGAGAGGCGCCTCCGGATCCGCCGCCGCGCGCCCTCGCACGGCCACCTGGGCGCCGGCCCCCTTCCCTCGCCCTTTAGTCTCCCCTTCGCCCGCTAAACTTTTGGGGGAATCACATCTCCAAGCCTTGGGAGTTCCGAACTAAGCCTCCCTCTTCTCTGAACCTCTTCTCTGGAATGTCATCATGGGAAGACAAGAGGGGTGGCTGCCTTGTTCTTTGCAACGTAAAATCAACAGACACCCAATCAAGCTGCAATGCCCGGCCAGCCCCTCGCCCCCTGGTGCCCACTCTCCGTCGCCCCCGGTTCCGTCACCTCCGCCCGCCAGTTCTCTCCCAGACTCCGGGCGAGCACGGCCATTCATTGACTGCCCAGGAAAAGCGAATCAGTGAAGTGATCTGAGAAGCAACGGTGCACCTGGCTGGCTGGCTGTCCACCGAACGGTTTTAGGGAAGAAAACGGAAAAAAACGGGGAGGAGGACTAAAACGGGGATTCTCCTTTTTCCTCCACACAGCGTTTGGGGGGAGTTGGGGCGGGGACTCTTCCTCGTGGTCCGGCACTTGCTCTCCTCGTCTCCTGCTCCGCCGCTCGGCGAGTCTTACCCTGCTCCCCGCAGAGGGCGCGGTGAGGAAGCCGGCGGGGAGACCGCAGCTCCATGTCAGCGCCGCCGCCGCCGCCGCCGCCGCGCCACGCGAGCACCGCGGCCGCACTTGTGGCTGGTCTCGGGGCTGAGGGGGCTGAGCTGGCCCTGCCGGCGCCAAGTCTCTTCCATGTGAATAACAAATACTCCCACCGGCGGCCGCGATTGGTCTGCACCCGGCGCCTCCCGATCCTCCGCCCGCGGCCATTCACCCGGCGCGGCGCGTGGAGCCGCGGTCGGGATCGCGCCCCGCGTCGCCAATCGCTTGGCGCCAACCAGTCAGTCACCTCGGGAAGCGGGAGGAGGATCCCCGAGGGACGGGAGCCCCCTGGATTTCTGGGTCACCGAGCTGCCCCGGCGCGGGCAGGGAGAGAGACGCCCCGCCCGCGGAGTCCCCTCCGCGCTACATCACCTCAGCCCTCCGCGGCGCGGGGACCAAAAATGTCAACAGTTCTGATTTTAAAAATCACCCCCACCCGCCCCGCCCCCAGCAGAAAAGGGAGGACCCAAAGGCGGCGGGGAGGGGGCGGGTGGAAGGAGGAACATGGCTGGGAAAGAGCCGAGCGGCTCCGGCTGCCTGGCGAGCCCAGGACCCGCGCGGGAGGCGCCGCGCGACGGCCACCCACCCGGAGCACGTAGTCGGGACCGCGAGCCCGGACTCCGCTCATGAGCCCAGCTCCGAAAAGGTCCCGGTGAAGGCTGCGTGGTAGGGGGCGAGTGTCCCCTTCAGGGATGCTCAAAGTAGAGCCCGCCGGCCGCGCGGTTCCCCTGCAAAGTTTCCCTCACGCCGCGCGGCTGTTCGGCCATTGGTGCTGCCCTGCAGCTGAGGCGACGGTCTCCCCGACCGCCTTCCCAGAGGGACTCGGGGGGCGCCTTCCACCGAGCCCCCGGAGATCGAGGAAGACTCAAGACGGTCCCGCTGCGGGCACAGCGCAGAAGGGGGCGCAGGCGGTCACGGCGACCGTCATTTTATTGAGCCGATTCAAAGAGGCGCGGAAGCGGGCGGGAACTCCTGCTGACCAGCACCACGCGGCTGCTGGGTTTCTGAGGGAAACCTCGGGACTCCCTTCGCCTCGAGCTAAAGGAAACCCTCCCGGCTGACGTGCACAGTCCGCGGCCCGCCCCACGAGTTGCTTCCCAGCACCTGCCTGGGCGAGAGCGGGAGGGAGCGCCCTCGTCGCCCCGCGCCCGGGCCGCTGCGGCCCGGCCTTGTGTTGGTGAGAAAGTTCCATCTAGAGGCGGCCGCGTGCAACTGCAGCCGGCTCTGGGTGAGCCAGGGAGCGCGCGGCGCGTCTCCCTGCCGCCCAGATGGGTGGGAGCGCGGGGGGAGACAGGGACAGCCAGCAGGAGCCAGAGAGGTGGGAGAAGGGAGGACAGAACCCATGCAAGGCAGGTCCTCTTTCCCCATTCGGTATCTCTGCAATGAACTTCATTCAACTGCCTAAGTATCGTGAACTTCCTGAGCATGACAGGTTATCTTGCAATATCTTGTATCTTGCTTCTCCTATTTGGGCTTCTTTAATTCTCACACCAACTCTGTAAGATGATCAAAATTATCTACAGATGAAGAAGGAAAGAGATTTGGTGACACAGATGGAAAGCGCTAGAGCCAGAAATCAGAGCTGCCAGGCTTCCAGACCCCATATACACCTCCTCCCTGGGGCTGTTGCTTTTCCCAAGGCTGGCATTGGTGTGCGAAGGTTCCACTGAGGAGACAGCTGTCTCTTTCTTCCTTCCATAAAGTTACCTTCACCCTTGGTCACTTAGAAAAATCTACATGTTTCCAGCTCAGGAGACCTCTTCCTTTTTCATTTCCTTCTCTTCTTAAGGGGCTCTTTGATTGTTGAATCATTATTTTATGGCCACAATCTCTTGGAGGGAGGAAGGAGGGTTTGGAGAGATTAAAAAAAGACTTGGTCCCTTGTCTTCAAGTTTGTTCTATATAGGGAAGCTCAATTCACTGTGAGTGTGGAGCACAGCCTTAAAAGGGGTGACCAGCGAGCAGTGCAGCCTGGAGTAGAGAAGGGACAAAGAGAGGACAACACCCTAACTGATATAGAGATGGGGCTGGGTGTGCTCATTGGTTATACGTCTGCATATGAAGTTCACTGACTTTCTTACCAGCTGGAAGGGCTCCCTCCATATCTCCCAGAAGTGTGAAAGTAAGCTCAGCAGCCTGGTTTCTACAGTAGACACCCACCCCATCCCACCCCCAACTGCAGACTGGCGATGCCTGTCTCAAGGAGATATTACAGGTAACATGGGTATATGGATAAGTCCCTCTCTAAACCCTTTACTATGTGTGCATTAATATATTGGGAAAGACATGAAGAAAGGGGCAGGCAGAGCAAGCCTGAAAATACCCTGAGCCCACAGAGCTGCTCTGACCACATCATAGTCTTCAAGGTCTCCCAGAGGCCAGCTGTGAGCCCAGTAGGGTTGTTGCCCCCTGGAGAGCAGGGAGAGCAGCACCCTGGAACTCTGATGGGCCCATTTCAGTAATGAGGACAGCATAGCCGGTTGTGGCTTGGGAGGCCTGACAAGACTAAGTGAGCTGCTCAAAGGAGAAATGCCTAATGAGCCTGCTTTTTTTCTTTCCCTGTTGATAATTACCTGCAGAGAACTGTGTCCTACAGGCATATTGCTGCCTTTTTTTGGTGCAGCCCTCTGAGAGGTAAGTAGAATTGATCTCTTCTAAGGAAAACATAATTCTGATGTTTGGTTTTGCATCATCTTTAACTCTTGACATTCATAATGGGGCCTCATCCCACTTCTACATGGAATCCTACAGGAAATAGATCCATTCTTTATATCCTGGGATGTTTCCAAGGACTTTGTCTGGTGGCCTGTGAGCAAGTGTCATACGGTTACAATCCATCCAGAATGATAGCAACATCAGAACACAGGAAGAGAGATTGTCTCCACAACTTGTTGGTCCCTCAGTAACATTCACACACACACAAAAAGGCACTAGACTGTTCAATCCTTATTCATCAAGCTCAAATCCTATGACTCTGCCTGTCCTCTGCTGCAGCCTATGTCAGAGAAGGGGATCCAAAGCCCAGGCAGCCCAGATAGCAGGTGATTCCAAAGTCATTCACCTGGTCCCTCCTTGGGCTACCACACTGCAATATGAAATGTGTCTTTGCAAAGTGTCTGACCTCTTCATCCATCCCACCCCAGATAGTTATGCAAACAAAGTATATTTCCTGGTGGTTAATCCTTCAAGAAGATTTGCCCATAATCTCATATTCAGTTGATTTGAAATGTGAGAAATTGTCCATGTGTTAGAAAATGCAGAAAACAATGCCATATGTTTAGGGTTCATTTAACTCAAGCTGTTATATGTATTCCACGCATGGAAATTTATGCCACGATTCCTGCTTTGGGGTAATCATTAAGACTCGGAGCTTTTGCAGGCTACTCACCCAGGAGGAATATTGACAGCATGAAGCTCCCACATGGAGCAAAGCTGACAGGGTAAAATGGGAATGGGATTTGTTTCTTTTGGAAATAAGACCATATTTTTCTTGCTAGACCATCTGCAGGTGGTGGTAAGTGTACCATGTGGGTTTTTCTCAGTTTATTAAAGCACTGACTACTGGAAGCAGATCAGACATGTGAGACCAACAGGATCAATGAGGTTTGTGACAGCACTGTGACACTCAGCTCCACAGTCAGCTCACGCTTCCAAACAGGAGTCATGGGAGGGAGTTCCTCAAAGGGTACATATGGCACAGTATACATGTATCCCTACCAGCTTTGTCTGGGGTTTCCTGAGAAATACAACCTAAAACAAGAATTCAAAGGCAGGTAGTTTATCTAAGAGGTAAAGGAAGCCCCAGTAGTCGGGTGGATAAGTGAGCCAATAAAGGGTGCATTATCAAGCCAGCTGCTACTGTTGACACCTGGAGCTTGATCCCATTGGGCAACTCCAGAAGACAGGGTAGAACACACACCACAGAGTTGTCCCAACCCAGGGGTGAGGGAGCTGAGGTATCTATATGCTTACTCCTGTCAGTTTGGTAAGAACGGCTCGCAGGTGGTTAATTTTGCATCAGTTTCAGCCTACCATATCCACATGCCCATCCTTGGCAACATTTGTACACCCAGAGGCACAAGGCCATTTCATACTCTTCCCAAACCCAATCCTCTTTACCTCTGGCATAACCTAGCCCAGGAGAAGGAAAAGATAATGCATCTCCTCTGCATCACTGTGATGTTTGCCATCTCCCTGAATAGGAACCAGAGACATCTTCAAGCCAAGGAAACTACTAATGAGAGAAGAATTGCTTTTCACTTTTTTTATGTGACCTCTTTCAAGTATCAGATATATATATCTCCTTTTGAACTACCTGGAAAAGGAAAATTGTGTTTCCTAGCACAGCAACACACTCATTTATTTCTTCCCCACCCATCCATCCCAGACCAGCTCAGTCCTCTTTTCCTGAAAATTCTTCCCAAACTTCTAGAGCACCTTAATATGACCTACACAATTCAGCTCTCGGTTGTTTATATTCTTACATTTTCTCTCTTATTGCACATCTATCAGGCTGGACTATTGTCTTATGGTGTAGCAGCAGTGTGATTTAATTTGGATCTCTGGGCATATACTAAAAAATCATTAGTTACTTGACTGTTAACCTTAGAAAAAATCAAATAGCCACACCACCACTACTACCACCATCACCACCCCTCACATATACAACTTAGCTCCCTCTAAGGCTGAAAGGTGACACTAGAGAAAGTTTAATATATATTATATTTTATCACTTTGTAAAAATTGCTGTGTGTAACTCAATCCCTAATGTGACTTTTATTTATATATTTCAGCTCCTTAGGTTTAAAAACTATTTAAAACTTACTTTTTAATAATTCATTAGATTTTTAATCTGAATCTCAGAAACCTGTGTTCTTATAAACAAAACACTTAAAACAATGTTCGGCAAATAGAAAGAACATAAATGTTAGCAATTAGTTGCTACTGTTCAGAAAACAATTTGTATTATATTTAAATTCATATGGATTTAAATTCATAACAAAAACTTCTTGTGATAATCTTGATGTCAGGAATGAGCTTTAGTTTCATGAGACTTCCAGGCACAGGGTATTTTGGCCTGTTTTGCTACTTGTCATCAACCGACCAAACAAAAGTATACAGATGAGCATGAAATCAGTAATGAGTCCAGATAAGCTATTTGATTATTTCCCAGATTAATAACCAAGTAACTGATGACTGCCTACTTGACCCAGAGAACTAAATAAAGTCACAGCCAATATACCATAAAATAATAGAGTCTAACCCGACAGATGTGTAATAATATAGAGAAAATGCAGGAAAACAAACAACCAATAACTAAATTATATCAGTCAGAGTAAGGTGCTATAGAAGTTTGGGAAAGTTTTAAGTAGATAGAACCAAGCTAGTCTAGAAAGAATGGATAGAGAAGAACGGATAGAGAAATAATGAGTATACTCCAGTGCTTGTGAGAATCACAGCTTTCCCTTCTCAGGCAGTTTGAAAGAATCTTACTAAAATATTGTTTTATATGTGCAAAGTGTGGCTTACAATAAGCATATCATGAACCCCACCTAGGTATATTGAAATACTAAAAGGACTCTGTTAACGGAAGAGTTGAATTAAATGGCAGCATACTAGGTTTTCACTGCTATGAGCAAATCACCCCCAAACTTAGCAGCTTTCTACAGCACGCATTTATTATCTCAAAATTTTTATTAGTCAGGAATTCAGACCTTTCTTTTCTGGGTCTCCGGCTCAGATTCTCTCACAAGGCTGCAAAGCGTTGGCTGGGGGCTGCCTCAGCCATCTCAAGGCTTGGCTGGGACAGGATCTGCTTTCAAGCTTACTCAGTGGTGTTAGCAGGATGTGGTTCCTTGTGGGGTGTTAAACTGAGAGCTTCAGTTCCTTGCTGGCTCTTGACCAGAGGCCACCCCTAGTTCCTTGCCACCTGACCTCTCTATAAAGCAGCTGACATCATGGCAATTGGTATCATCAGAGTGAGCAAGTGAGAGAGAAAGCAAGAGAGTATCAGCACGGTGGAAGTCATAGTCTTTTGTAACCCATCACATTTGCCATATCCTATTCATTAGAAGTGAGTCACTAGGTTCAGCCTCCACTCAAGGGAAAGGGGACAATTATACAATTCCAGGAAGCAGGGATCTTTAGGGGCCATCTGAAAAGTCTGTCTCCCACAGGTGGGTCTGCGGTTGTTGCTGTGAAGATCCTGGGGGGAGTGGGGTGGGGGAAGGGCTGTTGCAGAGCTTTAAACATGCCTGTCAATAGTTCCATGAGCACTCAGAGCACTTGTTAACCAAGGAACAGCATCTACCAAAAGCACTCTTCGGTTGATAAAGTGTTAATATATTCTTGCATTTAAAGGGGAAAAAATAAGTTTGTGAGGTAGAAAAACAACAGTGGGATTTCATTGATTCGTAATAGGCTTTAATTTTATTATCTTCTGGATGGTCTGTCACAAAGCACGTAACTGACAGCAGTCTTATTTTCCCCTTTCTTCTCCTTTTCCTCTTCTCACTTCTTCCATATTCAGATACCTAGTGGCGATTGAATCATAGGGAAGAAGATAGGATGAGGGTCTTTGTTTGGAAGAGATACTGCACCTTTTAATTTGCTTTCCTATTTCAACCTGAGAGGAGGAAGACAAGCAGAAAATGAATCGAAGAGAGAAGGAGGGAAGGAGAGAGAGGAGGGAAAAGGAAGGCTCTGGAGAAGACTTTAGCCATCTGGGTTTTTATAGCCTTAATTTAGAAGTGTGGGAAGAATCCCCAGTTCATTTTTTGTGAGCTAGAGAAGCAAAATCCAGGAGGATTTCCAAGGGCAAGTTTTGGGTGCAATTTTTGAGTGCAAAAGTAAATGGTAGAGGTGGATGTGGAGGCTGATGGGAACACTCAGGGTTGCTCCACGGCTCTGGGGAGCAGTTGAGACCAGGGCAGTGGGCCTGGGAACAGCAGGGAAGAGAACTGTGCCAAGAACAGTAGCTAGTGGGTAGGGCCAGGTCCAGAAAGGGATTATGAAAAATGAGAACTTAAACATGAAATGGAGAAGGAGTAATCTTTCCTTAAGGATATGTTAATGGTTGCTCAGAACCAGGAGGGGTGTTTAAATTGGCCCACGGAAAGTCCTCATTCCTATATCCTGCATTTCCTCATTCTCTCTCCTTTCCTTCTCTGCCTTTATCTCCTGACTCCATCCCTTCTTTGTCTACTTTTCTATCTTCCTATCTTTTTTTCTCCCTTTCTTTCAGGCTTCACTTTATAAACGACCTTATTGCAGAACAGAAAAACATTTATTGTATGTTGTACTTCCAGAAAAGAATTTCTTATTTCCTGTTCTAAGTTAAAAACCTTAAACAAATGGTTATTTTTAAAAATCCTCGTGTTTCAACTTTATTATTTTTCATTTGTGCTACCCTCGATAGATTTTTTTTTTTCCTTTCTCTGACCCTTGATAGAATAATGTTTTTGTGTTCCTACCATAATGGTAGGGTTAAGTATATGTTGTCCTTGGCTATAAAATAGTACACTTGTTAGTAAATTTAAAAGGTCTTTTTTTTTAAATCTAAGTTTCCAATTGGAAATTAGCATGACCTGTCAAATCTGAACTAAATTTAAAATCTTTGCATGTGACCTGTGGATTGAAGATTTCTTACAATATAGAGTCACTACAAAGAGAGACTTATGTTCAACTGTTTTTAGTAACCTGTATTGCAAATGCATTGCTATAGCTTGATGAATGACAGTAAAGAGTTTCATTGACAGCAATGGGGGAAAAAAAAAAAAAAGATGATAAGCAATAATTTGATCTCAGATTTTGGAAAAAAAAATGTTTAAGCCTAATTCTCAAAAGCCTAAAATTAAACTTTTCACCTCAATTCTGATACTATTTTAACAGGATGTGTAGGGCTTCCAGCTGCTATACTCTGAGGTGTGATCCTGTCATTGTCACAGCTTAAGGAGGACATTGTCACAGCAATGCCTTGACTATTAAATCTTCCAGAGATACCTGAATGTCACTGGATGGTGCTCCAGCTGCCACACTGAGGAGGTGCCGCACCCTTCCCCACACCATACAAAGCCAAGACATCAACTCAGTAAACATTTCAGGAACACTCAGTGTCCTACCACAAAGAAATTAAATAGTTCACTATGCTCAAGTACAGATTAATCAAGTGAGGATTTTTGAAACTCCCTATGAAACAGATAGACAATCCTAGCGTGTCTTAAGGATGGCACTGCATCCAACCACCAGCATGGATGGTCGGCCATTTCACCCTCTGGCAATACTGGTCATTTTGCTAGTGTGGCTCCTGCTGAAGAATTGTTTGTAGACAGATACATTCTCACACATTTATCTCTGAAGCTAACATTAAGCAAAAATTAAAGTTAAAAAAGTCTAAAATTTTCTTTTATAAAAGTTTATAAGTGTTGGAAGAGGAACTTTGAATTCTTCCTCTGCCAGTGAGGACTACCATTCTCGTCTGGGCTTTGAGAGGAGACAAGGGAGTAAGGAAACAAAAAGAGGAACGGAAACAGAAAGGGCAATAAGGCAGGAAGAGAAGCCAGAGGGTTACTTCAGAATGAAGGAATAGAACTAAAGTCACCCAAAACACAGGTGCATTATTTCTAAAGAACTCAATTTTTGGCCAATACTATAATCATTAAGCTAGAAAAAAAAATGTTGGGGTGATTTTGTCCAAACCCTTCAAATCACGGTGAGGAAAATGATGGCCAGAGCAAGACAGGGACTGGTCCGAAGTCCCCTGTAGTTAGAGGAAGAGATGGGAGTAGAAGATTAGCCTGCTGATGCGGGCCCAGTCCTTTGCACACCACCCCAGATCTCTTATAAGGAGTGTTAGGTTTATATTATTAGATGTGTACATATGGCATATATGTTTATACTATTATAGATTTCTTTCCCTGTATTTGTAGATTATCCCATGCAATGTACTTTTCAAAATAAAGTAATAAATTGTGTTCTACTAAATCATTCTCTAATGTTTACTGGGTATTTAAATTTACTTGACCGAAAGAAAGTCTTAACCACAAGTATATTGCAATGAAGGAGATAGGTAAAGTGAATATCGCCATTTATTTACATTTTCCAAAAGCATGTATTAAGCTTTACCTACTCTTGAGCACAGTTTTATCTTGGCTACAGCTGTCTATATTCGATCTTATTTTCAAGACATACAAATAAAAGGTATGGAGCCTAAAACAACTTAAGCTCCTCCCTAGGGGTAGGATTAATTCTGAGCAATGCCAATAAACTGGCAAAGATTACTAAAGTTCACCTTCCCAAGCTAACCTGACCTCAGTCTCTAGCCTTCCTCCTCCCAGTCTCCTGCGTCCCCTCCACCAGGAGCAAAATTATGAACATTTTCACAGAGGGACAATGATGGAAACCCCAATAAATGTAATCAAATTAGGAGAAAAAAAAAAAGATTGAAAACTCTTAACACTAAAATTGAAATGACTACCAGCAGTTTAAAAACATGCATCTCCTGGGAAAAAAATTGTCTTTTAGAAAAGTCCTGTGAAGATGTATGCCCAGTGTTCATCTAGTTCTCAGGGCATAATAGACTCTCTTTTTGTTGAATTCAATCAACATATAGTTCAGTAGGCAAAATTAAAGATTTCCAAATCAAACTGTCTTTATTAGAGCACTGCTTTCAGAGTGATAACTGTCTCTACTGATAACAGTTTATATAGGAAAGTACTAAATCTTGAATGACCAGGTAGGCATTTGAAAAAAATCTTTGAGGGTCTCCAGCCATGCCACCCTGAACAAGCCCGATCCCGTCTGATCTCAGAAGCTAAGCAGGGTCAGGGCCTGGTTAGTACCTGGGAGACCGCCTAGGAAGACCAAGTGCTGTAGGGGTAAAAAATAAAAAAATAAATAATAAATCTTTGAAACGTTGTTTTACTCTTGGTAAACAAAATAACTCTTGTAATTTAATCCTCGTGGATAGCTTGTCTCACCAACTAGTTTCTCACCTTAAATTCAGAAAAGACATAGGTATGATATCTTAAAGACTTATTCTCCACAGCTCCTAACACATGCCTTACCTGTAATCAGAATTCAGCAGATACTTGCTAAATAAGCGTGAGAAAAAATGAATAAAAATGGGAAAGAAAAATGGGTGAATGAAAGGGTGGGTGGATGGATGGATGGATAAAAGAAAAGAAGAGAGTATAAATAGAAAAGGGAAATAAGACTAAATGCCACATTCACTTTCACCCAATATGAAACTTAAGTAGAATTTCAATTAGAAGGAAATATATACATTGGAGACAGAAAAGGGAGAAAAAAAGGACAAAGAAAGGATCACTGCAAGAAGCAGCCTGGGCAGTAATGGTGATGGTAAGAAAATCTTGGCATGCCAGGGTGTCCGAAAATTATCTGAAATTTGGAAATAGGCAAAAAGAGATTACTAGGAAGTAAGACATTACTAAGTGTAGTGCTGGGCTTGGTTTTTTATTGTCTAGGCCAGTTTACAATTCTGTAGGGCAGAGGTTAACATGCAGATTTTTGTTTGGTGGAACAGATAACCAGAGAGGTAACAGTTATGGCTCTGTTGGATATTAACCAATTTTGTAGCCAACCCCTTGCTCTTACCTGAGCATTGCTTATAATGCCTAGCTTCTCAAATATTCTTTGAACCAGTTTTCATACCTTACTTGTTCCCTCATTAATTAATAATTTAAATAAAATCTTTGACAAACGTTCATTTCATATTTGCATGAGAGTCATGATTTTCTTTTTACAAAAATTATCAAAGATCTTCATGACACATCATTAGGGAAACATTAGGTAATTTAGGAACTAGAACACTTAACAGTCATACCTGCTCCTCGGGCTGTACAACACAAGCAGCCAGTTGGCTAGTCCTTTGATGTCTGGCTTCTCAACTGTGAGTCTTGTTATTTTCATCCAGTGCTACCAAAGGAGTGATAAGTAACATAAATATAACTTTATATAATTCTTTTCAATGATCAAAGTAAATATTTATTCATGCATTCCACAAAATTTATTAAGGATCTTTATTATATATTCTCTGTACTAGGAAATATAGGAAAATGCCCTTTTGAAAAATTCAATTGTTTTCAAATCGGAAAGACGTGAAAAGCCATTATACAATTTATTACTTATTTTTTTTCTTATTATATGGTTCCTTTTCTGTTTGAAGAAGACTAAACTTGAAAATTCTCTATCTACACTAAAAATATGGATTTAGGGGCCCATACTTTCTAAGACTGAAAAGAGAAATAATTTTAAAACCCAAGTCAATTATTAATACTTGAAATTTTCAAGAAAATAGGGACAATAATAATTTTGGTAATTCTTAGACAAAGTTCTCTAGCAGTAGTAATTAGATTGAGTATTGCTCCCTTGTCCCTCTACTAATGACAATGAACAGTACCAGTGATCTGAGACAATCCATACAGACTGGTTAATTTGGTTAGAATGCTGTGTTAAAGAGATCACAATGGAAGGTTCTCTTCCCAGGTAAGCTACTTAGTTGTTCTTATTCTCACAGCTTAAAACTGTCCCCATATCCCCAGTTAACCATAAGAACGTGGAGCAGTGTGAATTATATATAGAAGTCCATAACTAGGAATCAGAGGACTGGAATTTAGTCTAGGTTCTATCACTAATAGGCTAGATGACCTTAAATAAGACACGTCCACTCTTATCCTTAGGATCATCGTCAAGATGAGATCCCTTATGAAGTCATGTGTTGTCATCATTACTATGATGGATTTAGACAGAGTTTGCCAATAAATTAGAGATTAGAAAGTAACTCACTAAAATGTAGCAATAAGATAAATTGTTAAGTGTTTTAAGAAGTGATGTAATAAAAATTTGGGGTAACATATAAGGAGTCAAAAACAGCAGAGAGAGTACCCTAAATATAGATAATCAGGATTTATTTAGACAAAAATATTTCTAAGCTGGAGAAACTTTACTCAGCAATTAATATGAACCTAAATCAAATATCATTTTAGTGACACCTTCTTTCCTCACTCTAACTCTGCACTCACCAACCACATTCACAGCAGCAGCAGCCATAGCATCCAAGAATAGACTCATCAGCCAGCCTAGGGAAGGTGGTCCTTCCCGTGCAATTGGGTAGACTGGAATTCCTATTTGTTAATAAAGCATCCTATGAATCCGGCTTGATCTAATCAACCTCAAGACAAGTTAAGCTTCATGAATTGACCATTTTAATTTCATAACTTAAAAAAAAATGAAGATCTCACCTTGGGCCAAAGTAATATAATTCCAAAGTGCAACCCTTGAAGTTCTACCTGAAACAGGAAATCAGCCATGCCCTTACCTGTAACATGAGTGCATGTGTGGGGCTTTAACCAGAATTTAGCTGTGAATAGGGAAATACTATCAGCAAATTCATTGATTAGGCTTCACTTTAATTATGTCTTTGTTGAGACACAGTTCCTAACTATATGGTGACCAAATAAAAAAGATTTCAAGAAAAAAAAAAAAAAGGATTTTTCTATATAGTGAAAGGCATTGATTCAATACTTCCACGTCTCTAGACTCTTCATAAGTTGCGGAACTTGGGAGAGCAGCCTAAGGATATAGATGCTTAAGACATTAACATTTAAACTTAATGACAGTGGTGAGAATAATTGTTACATTTCATTTATAGAGAGCTCTTCAAGAGAGGTTACAGAGCACTTGCATTTCAAATCAATGAATATTTTCAGAAGGCATGTTGCACCCAAGAACTGTGCATTTTAATCACCGCCCCTGTCAGCAGGTTCCAGTCACTAACCAGCCAAATGGCAAAGGTTCCTTAAGGGAGCAGTTAAGCCAATTTGAATGTCTTAATATGACAGAATTCTCCATTTTTTTAAAGAAAGATATTAAAACTGAAATATTGAACATTTTAGGGGCTAAATAAGTCCCTCAAGCACTTTTTTTTTTTTCACTTATAAACCTAAGGGACAGATTTCTGACTGTGATCTATGGATCACCTAGTTCAAAACCACAGAAGAGCCTGCTGAGAATGCAGATTTCTGGGTCCCCAGATTTACTAAACCAATGCGTCCAGAGTGGAACCTAGTAATCTGTATTTTAATGCAATTCCCAGGAAATTTCTAAGCACATGTGAGAGATATTCTTAAAAGATGTTAGGTGAATAGGAATCTAAAAATAAAAACCAAACGAATGCCATATTGTTTACTATATAGATCTTTTTTTACCTACATCTACTTAATCTCTCTCCTTCTCTAGTTTAGTTTATTTACATGTAAATTCAAAAATGTTGTAATTCGGCTTTCTGGAATCATCCCATCTTTCTGATCCTCAGATTCTATACCCTCTTTAAGACCTCAAAACTACATAAAAGGTCATGTTCCAGCCTAGAATCACAAAAAAAAAAAAAAAAGCTTCTGTTCATTTTTATGGGGTTGCCTCCATCATATCATGACAAACCATAACTCAGTCTGTTTTTACCAGCTACAATCCCATTTTAGAGAATGTGATGCTGGTGTTCAAGAAAGCACACTGACTTCGGTGGCAGGCTGACCTGTCACTGGCTCTTGGTAACTCCTTTTATTTGGACAAAATGCTTAATCTCTCCAGATTCTTCATCCAGAAAACAAAAATCCTAGTGCTTGGACTGTGAAGAGGACTAAAGATTATTTCTGTGATGTGGTTGTTCAATCATGCACTCAAGGAATATTTACTGTAAAAAAAAAAAAAATCATTAACTCAGACAATAAATCCAGGAAAATTTCTACTTTAAAAAAAAAAAGGAATATTTACTGAGCACCAACTGTGCACCTAGCACTCCTTCTAGGCCCTTGGGACCCACCAGAATAAAACAAAGACCCTTGTCTTCATGGAGCTTGCAATTTTAGAAAAAGAACTAAATGCTAAACAGTAAACAAAATGAAAAGTAAATTATAGCATAGGATAGAAATGCTCAATTTAATGGAAAAAAAGAAAAAGTAAGGGCAGGGTAAACGGGATCAGGATAGCAGGGGTGGGTGAGGAAGCAGGGCCAATGTAGGCTTCTTTGAGACAAAGTGAGATTTGAGCTGACTCAATTGGGGAGAAGGAGTGAGCCAGAGGAAGAACATTCCAGGAGGGAACAGCTAGAGCGAAGGCCCTAAGATGAGGGAATGAAGGAAGCGTGTCTTATGAGCCACTGTGAGGACTTCGGCTTCTACTCAGGGTGACATGCAGAGTAGTCGCAGGTATTTGAACAGAGGAGTGACATAAGTAGCATGATTACATTCTAATGTATTACCTCAAGTCCAAAAAATCTTAATAGATGAATCCTTTTCAAGAGGAAGAGATTCTGCTTAGGCTTATAGTGATTCTTCTTTACAGCAGAACTTTAAGACAGGACTGAATTTACCAAAGGACTCTCCCACATTTGCATAACCATCTTAACACATGATAGAGATCTCTGGAGATGAGTGTATGTGTGTTGTGTATGTGCATGTATGTGTGTGGGTATGTGCATGTATGTCACATATACTCTCAAGCTAATACCTAAGTGTTATTGCCAGCCCTACCTGGATCTCAGGCCAGGTCCCACCCTACTCTTATATTTAGGTGCAAACCTGTGTTCCTGGATGTAGAACAGGGTCTGAAGAAAAAGCAATAGCCCTAGACCTCGAGTCATGGACCATTATACCTGGGCAAGGCATGAAAATTCAGTTCTAGATGTATACATCTCAGGCCACTTGACATTCTAGCGAAGGATTTTATAAATTATGCATGTCCTCAATTCTGCACAGTTAAATGCAAGAAGATATGGTGTTAGATCTGTGCATGGAGGAAATGGGCAAACGTTTAGGAAGAACCGCATAATCTTCAATAGATTTAGAAACAGCTAGCAAGGGCAAAAGGGCATCCTTTCATATTTCACTCTTCCACAGAAGCCCTGTCACAGAGCACCAAGTACTTCAAAGAAATGTTACTTCTAGGACTTTGTGGTACATTTTAGAGATCCTAGCAGCAAGAGTATTAACTTTCTATACTTTACCTCATTCCTGATATCTTTATTGAAAATTAATTTTTCTTTACAGGCCATTGTACTTGCTAATATTGCCTGAATAAAGTGTAATGGTGCAATAAAATTAAATTTGTCCCATGGAACGGATAAATGCCAGGCTATTGAATGGGGACCTTGAGCTCACCGCCTTTTTTGTTTGCTGTTCTATGACAACTGTATGTATGAACTTCACAGGTGCTTTAACTATTAAAACTTCATATCCCAAAATGACAAAATTGCACTATATTAACATGTTTATCTAATAAGAGATGAGTTCAATAAAATATTTTCCTGTATTAATTTTCTTTTTTAATTCGTCTGGAAAATTGAATTAAGCCAGGTCAAATCTTCTGATTGAACATACAAACCAATAAACTCCCTCTCTATCTCCCTTCTAACTGTAATGCAGTCGAAACACTGGCACTCACTATTGTCGAATTGTTTTTCTAAGAGTATTTGTATCAATATTCAAATTAAATGGAAATCCTTTGAGATGGAAAATATGGAAGTTTGCCAATATAGTCAATAAGGGCACATATTCTGGAGCCAGTGTGCTTGGCTTTGAAACCCATCTCCATGCCCACTAATTGTGTGATCAAGGGCAAGTTATCTATCTTCTCTATGACTCAGTTTCAACTGTCAGTGAAATGTTATTTGCAAAAAGGATGTAAGATGATCCTTAATGAATTAATATAGGAAAGCACTTAGAGCAGTGCCTGATATGTGATAAGCTGCTAAATGGAAGAAATATTAAAAATCAAATAACTCTCTTTATGACCTACTCTAAAGAAGAAAAATTTGGGAGGTGAGGGACAAGAAAAACACTACCTCAAGCATAATTTTATCAGCTATTTTTATAGCCCAACTGGATTCATTAAATCTCTCCGAAACCCTCCTATTTGGGTGACCACATGCTCTCCCTGCAAAAGTAACATCCATATGGGTGATTCTGAGCATGAGGATAAAACTTTCATTTCTTCTCTTCCTCTTTGAACGTCCTCTCTGCTTAGTGGGGAAGAATCCCTCAGGCTTGCCTCTGTGAAAGGAAACAAGATGCTCCTGCCAAGTATTACCTATGGTATTTGTGGGGGCAACACAGAGTGGCAAACCCCTGGGTTCTGAAAAATAGAATCCAGGAAATGGTTTCACAGATCCACAGCTCTCTAACACCCTGGTGAAATGCCGATATTGCCATCCTCTGGGGTGTGGATCAGCGTTGAAGTGGACTGAAGTCAAAAGGATGTGCATATACACATGCGATGTAAAGACACACATGGTAACCACTCACTCAGAAATAGTTTGTCCTTCGACCCCTTTCCCTCTCGGGGGTTCTGTGCTTACTCTCTCTGCCCAGCACAGTTTAGTCCAGCTCACACATGACCTCCTCAGAAAGGTCTGTGGTCAACTCAATGCCCAGAACAAGGCTGGCACATAATAGACACCTACACATGGACAAATAAATGATCTGTTTCTTCACAAAGCCAAACAGTGCCTAGCCAAAAAAACACAAAGCCAAAAAGATTGTCTTTATCATCTTTTTATTTATAAAAATTTATTTTGCTACTCGTTTTTCAGAAACAATCTGTTGGCTAAAGCAAATAAATATAAAATCTGTAGAGAAGCTCATGAGCAGATAACCTTTCTATGGCCTAGGATATATTGGAGAAAGGCTCAGAAACCTATGTATTTTGAGCTGTGAGGTATTTTTATATTTAATATCAGTGTAAAAGTGAAAGTTAAGAACAGAAGGCTTCGTGGAACCAATGAACCATTTTTAATCTTTGATCATTTTCTGGAACTACTGATATGGGTTAAAAATCTCAAAATCATTTGTGAGTCAGATCTGAAAGGATGTTTAAGATCCTAATGCTAATGTCCTTTTATTTTCTACCCACTGAACTGCATGAAGCCATGACTTCCTTCCTCCTTTCCAGAACACTTTCTTTTACTTGTCCTGTTCTCTTCCCAGGGGTGGTATATCAGTCTTTACCCCATACAGAGATCTATCTGTTTCTTTTATCCCCATTTTCAGATTTTCAGTTCTTACAAAATTTCTTTGATGCTCACCCATGCTTAAAAGTGATGAACCAAAGAACAGGTTAGGGCCAGCGTTTTGTCTTGGAAATAGGAATTATTTCTAAATTAATTGACTTAAAGTCAATACTTTCCCACCATGAAATCTATTATGCAAATGAATAAAACTGTAGAGTAAATAATTAAAGATAATTTTGCATTTTATACCATTTGCCATATTTGACTCACAAATTTCACATTTAAATAAAAGAAGTTGGGGATGAAATAGAAAATTTTTACACAAGGAAAAAAGAAAAATTTTAATAAAAATGTAATGATCAAGGGCAGGTATATTTCTTTTAAAAGGAGAATAGATTACTTTTGACAAAAGCTCAAATAAGTGACTTATGACAATATTAATTATGAATTAAAATATGAATGTGGTTTTTTGCATGCACAATTAGTAAATTGCCTTGGAAAACAAGTTTTTTCCCCAACCCATGGCCAAGTGAAAAGAATAGTATCCTTTGCATTTTATCTCCTGCAGTAGACTATGTTTCAGACAAACTAGATAGAGGAATCAGAAAATATAATTGTAGAGTTTTTAAGAAGTTAGTCAATATTATATTTTTATATTACAGAAACTAAATATATGTGTGTATAAATATATGTGTATGTGTGTATATATATATATATATATATATATATATATAGAGAGAGAGAGAGAGAGAGAGAGAGAGAGAGAGAGAAATAAAAACAATAGAAAGCAAACCAATGCTTGATAACATTTTCTTGGCTGGAAGAAATATGAAGAATGTGCAGTGATTCTCAACTAGAGGGTCACTCATGGAAGGGGAGGTATCAGAATCTCAGAAAAAAAAAAGAAAAGAAAGATGCAAATTTTCTATCAACTGTGGTCAAAGATTATAAAGGATTGTACAATATTGGCGTATGGGAGACATAAAGAGGGTAAATGAACATTAGGGCTATCTGGACTAAAGAAGAGAACAGTTTCTATTTGGACTCTTGCCCTGGGCTCACAATCGTAACTTCAACAGCCAACATTTTGACCATCACTCTGTGGCAGACTCTGGGCTAAGCACTTTGGCACTGTCTCATTTAATCTTCCCCTAACCCTCGATATCCATGCTATTAATACCTCCATTTTATGAGTGAAGGAATAGATGCTTCAAAGATGCAAATAACTTACCCAAGATCATACAGAGAGTAAGCTCAAAGCCAAGATTTTGAAAAGGACATCATGTTCTTAAATCATCTTACTCTATTCTACTCTTTGGAAAGAGTCGATGTTCACCTCTCACTAAAACATTTCCATTAATATTCTTTCTATGTTTGACTGTAATTATCTTATACAGTCTCTTCTCTTAAACTGCATCATTTCTTAAGAGCTATGTTCCAAAATTATTTGAGTATTCAGCATAAACTAGTAGTAGTCATGGATTTTATTAGGATTCATATTGTTAAATTACTGATTCCATTTAAATTGTTCTGTAGTGAGGTGTATAATGAAAACTCTTTTGTCTAATCAAAGTAATAATAATAGCTAATCATTATTGAGTGTCATGTGCTAGGTATTGTTCTGAGAGTTTTAAGTTTATTAATTGAAATTGATTTTATCTTCATAACAACCCTACATGGCAGGTGCTACTATATTCAATTTATGAATGAGAAAAACTGAAAAAGTGCTATGAAAATATATGATACTTAAAAAGATATGAAAAAAACTGAAAAATGAAAACAAATTCTCAATAAAGTATCTACCATATTTGGCATTACATAAATTCTATTAATTGTTGAATGTAATATATCTAAAATCTTTATTATACCTGAAAATAACCTGTAGAGTAGATTTTTGTCACTTGCTGAAATACCTGAGTGTATAGTCACTGTGCTTCTAAGACATCACTGCCAAATTTTAAATTAAATGAGTTGTTCATAGCCAAATAACTCAAGAACAAAATTATAAAAATCTCTCAAAATTCTCACAGGAAAAAAAAATAGTGAAGAAAAGAAAGAGAAAAATGTTGGGAGTTCTCCCCCCAAAAAAGAAAAGCTTATGAAGGGGCTAAAACTGCCACAATTTGTGCATATTATAACTGAAGGCATCTGGGAAGAGCTAAGCGACTTTACATTCACCTTGTTCAAGTTCACTCTAAGTTTACGTTGCACCAAAGAACCATGAAATAAGATTTGAAAGCCGATGATCCTGCTCTACTCTCCGCTGGCTGTGTGACCTACGCAAAGCGCTGAGCAGCCCTGCTCCTCCTCATCAAATAGGGCTGTTTTAAAATGAAACGAGATGGTATATTAGAAAGTGCTTGGCCAACTATATATTTCTGCGGAGGTTAAAATATAACAATTAATTTCTTATTGAGGGAAAGACGATTAAAATTCTTAGATTTTTTAAAAATATTTTTGTTTTCTTACCATAGAATAAATGCAATAACCCAATAAAATGCTGTCAGGTAGATATCCACCCTTGGGAGTCTTTCTATAAATGGCTAAGAATAATTAGCCTGTTGACTTTCTGCAAATGAGCATTTCTTAAATGCTGGAGAAGTTTATTTATTTAAGTAGTTCCAACATACTCTCTGAAATATTACTTGTACCTGCCAGATCTCATCAAGGTGTGTTGGACACAGTGGCAGCCACCAGTCTCTGGATAAGTTACCGCCAAAGACCCAAAAGGCAAATGTCTGCTCTGTTTTTCTCTAAAGCCCAAATTCTAGATCTGCCTGTTGGGCTGCCCTGAACTGTGTGAGAGCCTCAGAGACTCTCCTCTCACTCAAGGCCTGAGCCCGAGCTGAAGAGACACAGACCTTCTCTCCACTCTAGTGAGGAGATGGTACAATCTATCAGCCGGAGACTTTTTCCTGGTTTCTCTCGGTTTCAAAATCTTAAGAGATCAAAGCAAGGGGCACCTGCAGGCCCATCTTAATACAGAGATCAAAGCAGATAAAATAAGGGGAAGCAGAAAGAGGGAGGAGAATGATGGAATCCAAATTAATTACCAATTAATTTTGACAATATTCTTAACTGAGTGGAGCCTCCAATACTGAACGCAGCCAAACTTCCACTCTCCCTCTTCTCAGTTAAACCGTCTCCCCACTTCAGTGTCTGTTTCTGTCCACTTGCATGCATTATGCATAACATTTATGTTTTCTACCTGAGAGAGACTGGGGTGAGGGTGATGAAAAGGGAGGAGGATTAAGAGAAAAAGAAGAGGAAAGAACAAAGGGTAAGGAATCTATTCTGTCTCTGCCTCTCACTTCCCTCCTCTGAGGGAGATAAAGCCAGAAACTGGTGGAAGAATTCAAGAGAGATTTGGTGCATCTCTCTTGAGTGCATTATCAAGAGTTCGAGACCAGCAGGGGTGCCTCCCAGCCCAGGGAATAAGGTGCAGAGCGGTGGGGGCCATTCTCTCAGCCCCTTTAAGAAGCCAGGAATGCCTGACTTCCAGAAGCAGTGGAAACATATGGGAGTTAGAATAGAGGAGATAAATGGGTATTGCAGTGACGACCACTGCTAGGCTATTCTGAAAACAAGCGTAAAGCCCCTCTAAGGGCAGCGCCCAGAAGTAACACAAGTGACCTTGAGAGGCCACCAGAGTCAGGCAGGTGGGGGGCTTCAGCTACTATAACTTGTCTCCTAATGGTGAATGTAGCCTGGGACATTTGGTTACATTGATGACATACTTTTCTCACTAATCAATCTTAGAACCCTGACCCACATCACAACTCTCCTCCTCTAAGGGAACTGGAGGGAGGCAGCCTCTTCTCACTGGATTTTCCCTTATGGGTCCACAAAACCCCTTCCGAAATGTGATTTTTAAAAAAAGAAGTCAATTCAACTATGTTCTTGGCTCTTCATCAGAAATTCAGAATAGGGGAAACGTTGCTAAAGTTTTCTATCGGTCTAATGAGATAAAGATGATAGAAATTAGACACAAAAGCTAATTTATTTCATCCAACTCTGGCACCCGTGTGAGCTTTATAGCAGGTATTCTGAATCTGCCATATAGCATGCCTTTAGAAAAACAAGCATTCGCTACAGACTCACCACTGAAACTAATTAGTCGCTCTTATTGGCTTCTCAAACTTGAAACACCAAATTCCATCTTCCCAGCACTGAAATTGTTATGAATCACCATTTCTATATTTAAATGTTTGATTTCTTATGATATTAAAACATAAACATTGCTGCTTTTAGCTTCTCACAGATTTAAAAAAGTATGGATATATACCTAAAATTTGTGGCTGGGTTAGATACAGTATTCTTTCACAAAATCTTGGATATCAAACTACTCGCAAAAATATACCTCTTTCTAGTTGTATGGCAGGGAGTGAGAGGAAATATCACTTGGTATTAAAATGTCAACTTTTCACAGAAAAAAAAACTGAAAATTGAGAGACCATCCCTCAAGTAAGATAAATTATCCATATGCCAAATAGATGATTTTCACTGTTTCCTTTAGTGTGTGTGTGTGTGTGTGTGTGTGTGTGTGTGTGTGTGTGTGTGTGTGTGGGAAGAATGAAAAAAACAAGTCAACTTAGGGAAAAAAAAGAAAGAAAAGAAAATTATTATCTTATTCTGATTCCTATTCACTCATACTGTTCTAGAGGAAATTATTCTAGGAGATAACAAAAAGAGGTAAAAGGAGAAAAAATGGGTGAGGATGGATAAAACCATCCTCCAAGAATCTTGGAAGACCCTAAATATTAAGGGAAAGGATTCAGACCCTCAAATGAAATGACAGGTTGGAATCCTGAGTTTCTGCTCCGATTCAAGCATTATTTCCATACTCACTCATGTAAGATGTTATTTAATGGGCCTTTGTCTGCCATTTGAAATCCTTCTAACAGAGCTGCTCTTTCTGGTTTTGTATATTTATTAATGTTTTCACCTTTTTTACCAAATCTGAGACAGCTTCAAAAAAGGCGCTATTTAAAACCTCTAAAAATAATAGAAATGTTACTCTAACTAATCGTTTAGTCTAAATCCTACACTTGGTCCATTTTGCTCAGTCATTGAGTTGCATCTAGTAGAACAAGTCCTCATGTTTTGATGGGTATTCAGTGTACAATATTTAATGGAACAAAAGAACATGAATATTCGAGGCCATTGAATCTCAGATGTGGCATGTAAGACCCAGTCCAAGCTCCCAGTCCAAGGGAGCTTGCTTTCTCCTTTCATGTATCAGGGCATCCAAAATGTTCAGTCCCCATTCATGGAGAACACTTCTAGCTGCATATACAAAGGCTCCAAGGGCTGGAAGTCCACATTCTCGAGGTTGTTTTGTCTGTCTTCTTTGTTGAATGTCAGAGCAGAGGATTGAGTTCATCATACTCCACAGTTCATGGCACATTGTTTTCCTTGACTCCAGGAAAGGCCTCTTTTTTATTTTACTTTTTACATTAGTCCCTGTCCCCTACTTCTGTTTCCATCTCCCTCTCCCACTGGCCATGTTTCTAACATGTTTGATGTCTATTTCTTTAATGGGACCACTCACACTCTACACCTCCCAATCTCAGTGCCCGTTCTCCAGAGTCCTCTCCCCATCTTCACATTCGATCACAACCTGATGTCAGCTTTGGTGCCCTCGTTTACCTGCCTCTCTGCCTCCTCGCTCACCATTTCATTCCTTTCATTCCCTGCTGGCTTCATGTTGCCATGACAATGATTAGTCACTCCCTTCCTAGGCTCATGGCTGTAGCTGTCCAACAAGAACAACCCTGGCAAGAATGGCCTGGACCTCTCAGGGAGGACTTCAGCTCCCCAGAATCTGCTGTCAGGAAACCTTCATTTAATACTAACAACAACGACAATAATAATAACAATAATTTCTAGAATTCCAATGATGTATTAGATATACTCCTAATTCACACTTAGGGAATCAAAATATCTTTATCAATGACACAGAGCTTTAGCTGAGGGGAATTTGGAAAATCCAAAAGGAAAGAAACACCTGTTTGTGCCTGTTCTTTATCAATGGTGGTGTGCTCGTCAGGATTTGCTAGGCAACCATAACATTCAGACACTGACTGCCTCTCCAGAATGCAGACAATGTGCCCCTCAACTCTTAAAAAAAAATAGGGAAAATATTATCATGTTCAAAATGCCATTAAAGAATTGAAAAATAAGCTGTGGTCTACCAAACTAACAATGTTCAGGTTTCTGTCATTTTGGGGGGCCTAGTGCTGGTCTGCGATGACAATGGTCCCTGTTGTAGAGTGAAAGAGACCTTACATATCCAAGGAACCTCTGGTCACCCACTGGAAAACACTATTCTTTTAGTAGGATTTTCCATGGCAGGCATGTCATAGAGGTGGCTTGGCAAAACAGACTTAATAATTGTGTCCTTTATGAAAAAGTCTTCAAAATATGCAATACTGCGGAAATTCTTTGAAACTCATTATAAATCTTCAATCTGGCAATATTAAGCAGACAAAATATGGAGGAGCATATGTTTTTAAGTATCTCACAGCTGTCATCTTAAAAGCTGTAGACGGCTTCAGTTCAGCCAATATACTCATTCCCTGCAAATAAAGGGTTGAAGAGACAAATTCCCATATCTCTGCACTCAAAATGCATGTGTTTGTGTGTTTGAATATTCTTCTTCACTTATAAGCAGTACTTTTTATTTGCAAAGGGCTTTGCGATTGCCCTGGTTACTTACTACATATGGCAACCCTGTGAATTCCATTTTCTAAATTGACAGATGAGAGAACTAGAACACTGAGATTATGTCATAGGCTGAGGGCCTGCACCTCCTGGGTCCTGCAGCTCCATGTGTTAAGGTGAAGAGACAGTGAAAAATGTGCTGTATGTTCAGAGACATGTGGATCACCGCTTCCTGTCCTAAATGGATAATCCTGGGGAGACCCAGTAGGTGAAATCTCTCCTACTTGGCAGTGTGAAAACAATGCTGGTCTACATTTCATGATTCTTTTCTCCTAAGATACTTAAAGTGCTTTACAGGGAATAACTTGCAAATTAGCCTAACATCTCTATGACGTGTCTGCAGCAGATATCTCCATTTTAGCAATGAGGAAAAATTGAACGATAGAATCACAGAGCAACTTGGAGCCTCTCCTGACTCCCAGGCAGCAAGTTGACTTAGCAAAGGACCATGCATATAAGTTCACTGAAGAGTATTTAGACAGAAAAGACTTCAAACATGCTTATTTACTAGCAAGAAAACTAAGACATGATTATATGTTATACTATAACAGAGCTATTAGCATTGATGATTGTCAATAAATAATCAATGACTGCAGCAGCAATAAAACTCTGGTTGTTCTTTGCTTGGGAGACCATCTCAGACCCCCGTTTGGCCATTTAAACTTCTTTTTGAGGCCAATAAATTCTTATTGAGGTAGTTTGTTCACCTCTATTTAGAAAATAGAAGGCCCTTTTCTTTCTCTGACAAAAATTCAACCAAAAAAAAAAAAAACACAAAACTTATGAAAGAAACAAAAAAGAAATGGAGCATGTCTAGTTCCTGTGACACATAATTAACCAGGTAACTTTTTGCATGTGCATGTATTTATTCATTTGATTTTTCAGCTCTCTCAGGGATCCAAATGCAAAATAGAGCACTTGGGAACGACTCACAGATTTGCAAGGCACTCTAGGGAATACAAGGTCTATAAACTGACACATTAGCCTCATCCATAAACGAGGTGTAAAGTACTTTACTGCCACAACATGGACCACAGTGTTCCTAATTCAGAAATAACTTGGTACCAGTAATCCACACAACATTGGCACTGAAGTATCCTTCATTTCTCTTAACTGCTTCCGACCCATGGAAAAGTAATTGCAGTTGAGTGGAAATTGCTTTTCCAGCAGTTGTGCCTGCACTAGAAATGTAAAGCAAAGGATTGAGAGTCTGTCTCACCAAACCAGGACAAATACTGAGCAATTTCTATTTGAAAACATAACAGAAAGTTACTAAGGCGGCATCCTGTGTTGAATTTTTATGATTTCAGTAGAATTACATACTAAATACAGTTTTTACAAGCCAATAATTAAGGATACAGAAATATAACCTTTACCTTTCCTGTAATTGAACTTAACTTCTATCTCAAGCTCTCAATCTTCTCTATAGCAGAAAAGCTAATCCTCATAATTTAATTCAAATTAGTGATTCTTCAATCATTTCATGGATAAAATCAGACAAATTCAGGGTTTCACCCTTTCCCTTTTATTCTCTTGAGATATCAGTGAAGTTCTGTGGGTGTGTATGTGTCATGGCACTGGGGAGTGCGGCAGCCCCTCCACTGGCATCTGATGAGGACACCTACACCTACTGGACTTTGGTCACTGGTTTCTATCTCCTTGTGCATGGGCCCACTATGGCCCCTGGCTTTTCCATGCTGCTCTTGCTATGAGTGAACCCTCCTCACAACCTCTCTCAATCATGTCCACAACGCTCTCGGGGACAATGAATATTTTTGTGGGCTCTCCTCTGGGCTTCAGGAGATTCAAACTGTCACATCCCTTCTTGCCTGGAATGGCTCAGCTGCCATCACTCCTTTGCTGATGATGGTTTGCTGCACACTTATGCTTCACCCAAGAAGCAAGGAACAGAATTTCCTGCTCTTGGAACCCTCCTAACCAAGATGAGCTTTCTGTCATCCTCACCCTGGGCTTGGTTGCTGACAACAAAGGCTCTAGAGCCAAACTGCCTGAATGCAAACACTCTGCCACTTACTATGTAATTTGGGGCTCATCACTTGCCCCTCTGTGTCTCAGTTTTCTCATCAGTAAAATGGGATCTCATAGGGTTGTTGAGAGGGTAAGTGAATTAAAATATATGATGCACTTAGAATAATACTTGGCACATTGTAAGTACTAGATGTGTTGGGTAGTGTTATTGCTGCTAGTCTATGATAGAGGCTGGGATGGGACATCCCTTCTTCTAGAACCACTCCAGCATTCCCCACCCAGCCCTCTAGGAGAACTAGCTGTCACCTTCCTGCTGTCTTTTCAAATCTATTGCCTATTGTATAAACTCTTTGCTCTAAATCTTTCAGTCTCTTAGCCTTCTGGAACTCAAAATATCTTTTATCTTTCAAAAACCTGGACTCCTGCAACTTTAATCCTTGACTCTGCCATAGATATCAGGAAACTATTGAATTACTCGAAGTTCAAAGTCAAGAATTAGTCTTCTGCACTTGTCTCTCCCCTAAGGTAATAACCCTGAGCCCTGCGATCAGGTACATATAATGGAAAACCTATGAGTTAAAAAGTAAACATTCTTCTTAGTTGAATTGCTAATTTGAGCATTCTGTGGGGTGAAGAATAACAAGGTATCTCGCCTGGCCATGCCCATCCCATGCTTCAAATATTTCTAGAAGTCATGAGAGCAGTTAAACACTAGCCGAGACAATATCGTCCTAAACTAATTAGTTGAGGCAACTAACGCAAAAATACAATAAAACAGGTGTGCAATAGCCATCTTCACAAAACAACTCATATCGCCAGGACTCAGCAGTTACTGTACTATTAGAGCAACAATGTTAATGGCTTTACAGAAAAATCAAAATTACTAATAATTTTGTTCACACAAGAGCTTTATTCTGAGCACAAACAGCATCAACACCTCGAGAGCTGATGATTAGCCGATCTGAGGAGGATCTCCTAGAAATTTATTTAAATCATAGACTTCCCATTGAGATTTTCATTTTAAGCTCTACATATATTTTTGGTCACTGAACTAGATCCTTTGTCATTAAAATACATCCCCTGTGCATACTCAGAGATATATTGCTTCTTACAGGCCACTAGAGCAATATTTGATGAGTTATGACCGAGGCTACAGGGGACATTACTCATACTGAGTCCCCAAAAGCATCTGTTTGGCTCCACAGGCTCTAAAGTTACAGCTTAAAGTCAAGTCTCCAAAAGCCTTTTTAAGAAATAGTTAAATGCCACTATCAGGCATTTTAAATCAACCCACATTCATTTGAACTCCAAGTGGTCAAGGAAAGGGAACACCTTTTTCTCAGCAGTTGTACTCTTCCTCAATACAACATCCTTCCGCCTTTGGATCATCTTTATACACATGTTTTAAGTGAATCCACAGATTCAGCTCAGCGGTTATGATATACGATATATGAGAGGCAGGATCCCAGAATGCCCTAAGCAGGCAGCTTTTAAAATCTCAGATTCATTTATGTATGTAAATGTAGCCTGTTCCATATTTCCGTAAAACCACAAAACTATTGATCATTTCCATTGGCATCACTTTCATTCTAATAGTCTTAGACTGATATTAAATGTATAATTAAATGACCGCCCAATTGTTTGGTCTCAGATAATGGTAATAGCTCATACTTAGGGCAGGGAGGGGTTATTATGGCCTACTCACTGCACCAAGCTATTTAAGAGTGTAATCCAATTTGGTACTACGAACGTTGCCATTTTACATGAGGCTTACAAAAGTTTGGGAACTTATGTAAGGTCACACAACTCATGAGTGTGGAACTAGAACTAAACTCAGGTCTGCCTGATTTCAGAGACTCAATTCAACTTCAGCCAGGCTATACCACTGTTGTACTACATAGTTTAAACAAAAATTGAGACTGTCGTCTCTACTTTCGGCCCTGACAAAACCAAATATAATTTTGACCCTAAATAGATGTCAGATTTTCCTCCTTAAACGTCTTTCTTCTTTTCTCTTTTAGTGTATCTTTTTGCTTCCTTTCACCTTATAAAATCTCTGGCCCCTTTTAAATGCCAAGCTTCTCAAACTCCTTCAACACAGATCACCTCTAACTTAATACAACATATCCATTAAGATCATAAGGCGCTTGAAAAATTAAAGCAAGTCTTTACAGAATGTGAATATTCTTATCACATTGTAAGAATATTATAAGTAATCCTTACTTCTCAATTCTTAAAAAATTCTTTTTTTAAAAAAAGTAGTTCTATTACATAAACAATGAAAACTTAAAAGTAATTAAATTGAACGAAACATCTTGTAGAAAACTAGTAAATTTGTACTGATATTTGCTTCTTAATAGCCCATGCTTAAAATAATGTAAAGTTCCCCAAAACTTAATTTGGACTGGATAAATTTTTATTGTGCATTATACTTAGATTAATTGCTGACTTACTGTCACTTTCATCTATTTTTCACTCTTTCATAATCTTACGTTTGAGTGGTAATTCATTTTTATGCCATTAAAATGTAGAAATACTAAATAAGTATGGAATGTTGTATACAATATTGTTAAAACTTTCGAGCTTAAGTTTAGTGAGATACTTATATAATTCATTTTGTCATGGGGCAACTTTTAATATTCTTTAAAATTATTACATGACTATATCTAAATGACAGGGTTGCATTAGGGGACCTTCTGCAAAAACAGGTGTGGACACCATATGATATAAGAACAAAATAAGTTTGAAAATAACCATTTTTGGAGAAACTTACAGGCAATGAAGCAGCAGAGGAAGGAGAGGAGCTCCATCCTCCTGCTATCCTATAGCAAAGCAGCCTTGGGTCATGCATAGCCAGACATGCTGTGGAAAGTGCACCAAAGAAGCAACTCTGTGCCTGTGTCACTTACATATAGGAGAGACATTGAAAGAGGCCAGGAAAGACCTAGACACCTGTGATACAATGAGAACTCCAGGGTAGATGAAGTGGCCTTCTTAGAAAGAACGACTTTCCTGAGTTCAGCCTTTCAGATAGCCTCCCCAGCTCTGGGGAGCAGTCTTAGACACCAGAGCCAGCTTCCTTCTAAGCTACTAAAAGAGGGGCCAGAAGAGCCTCTAGAAGTCTCTGGATTTGTACCTTTTCAGGATTTCAGCAAATATTTTTAGTATTTTAGTTTCAAATATCTTAGAAGGGCACAGTAGCCAACTTGAAGAGACTCCCAAATGTCCCATATGAGGCGATTTGAGCAACAAGAACAAAAAAGGAGAGTAATGGATTATGACTCATGGACTAAAATAAGAATCTAAGAGTTCATAGAGATATAAATAAATAAATCCTCCTTACAGTAGATTTCAAACTAATAAATATTGGATGAAGGAATCATGAAAATCGAAAATCTATTTGGCAAACACCACAGTAATAATTATTTCAGATAAGAATCATCGATAAATCCTAAAATTTGTGGGTGAAAATCTAATAAGACATAGGATTATTACAGAGTCCCAAAGTATCTCTCTATAAGATTCACATTAATTACCATAGAGAAAGGGGTAACTTTCTGGAGAAACCTGGCAGACATCTCCTTCAACAAGTGATGACGTTAACATCACCAGTAATGGAGTAAATTAACACCATTACCTCTTAATATCATGCACTGTAAAAAAGACAATATCACTTCTGTGGTATTCTTACCAAAAATTGAATCATGAGGAAACATCAGAAAAATGCAGATTGAGTGACATTCTACAAAACTTCAAAAGTGTTTAAGTCCATAAAAGACAAAAAAGGAAAAAAAGACCAAAGAACTGGAGGAAGCACAACCTGAGCAACACTGCTGGCCTTTCTTTCCACCCCTCATTCATTCCTCTGCTGTTCAGAAAAGAGAGAGTGTTATTTATTAGCAGAGTGACCATACACTTTACTGTTCAAACTGAGACACTTCTGAGAAAAAAAAGAAGCACTATTAAAAATTACTCCAGGACCACAGACAAAATCTGGGACTTGTCCCTGGGTATATGACCACCCTACTTATTAGTCCCAACTTATGCATGAGATGAGATGTTGAGTAATAGACACAGAAAGGAATTTGAGAAGAAAAGTAACAATCTGAGATTGATAGGCTTTAGAAGCATGGACCACGTAAAATTTTTTACCAATTTGTTATAAAATAAAACACAGATACAGAAAATTGTATATAACAAATATATAGCTTAGTGGATATTATAAAGTAAACACTCTTGTAACTATCATCCAGGTCAGGAAATTGCCCTTTGCCAGCCACTTCAGAAGCCATCTGTATGCCCTATCCCAATCACAGCCTCCTCCCTTCTTCCAAAAGTAACCTCTATCTTCTCTTATATAGGTGCCACTAACTTATACCCATTTTGTATTTTGATTTCCCACGTGTGTATCTTTAGACTCAATAGTTTAATCTTGCCTATTTTAAAAATGTTTAAATGTCTCTTAAATCTCTTTGAATCTACACATCTCCACTTTCATTTCTTCCTTTTCCTTACATTTTATCTGATGGAAAATTTGTACTATTTGGCCTGGTTTCCCACAGTCTGAATGTTGCTGGCTGCACAGTCAGGTACATTTCAGCATGTTTTCATGTCTTCTGTATATCCTACAAATTGGCGGCTGGATTCGAAGTCTTGATCAGACTCAGGTTCAATCTCTTTGGTAAATCTATAGTTGGTCATATCTCTTTTTCGTGATGTTAGCAGCCTTTGATGCTCATTGCCAGATCTATTAATTCATTAATTCTATTAATTCAACATTTTGTATTCACTTATTAGCTGGAATATTGTTATAAATAGATGCTTAACTCATCTACTATTTAGTTATTCAATATACCCACTAGTATAGTTTGTATCAGAAATGCTTTATTCTTTCCCTTTAAAAAAGAAAGTTCTAAGATAAGTCATTAGTTCCCTGTCATCCTCTGAATATGATAATTTTATATTATTATAAACTCATTAATTTAAACTTATTATATGGGTTTACTCCACAGAGTTTCTTATCCTTAATAAAGCTCAAATTATCTCATCTTTGGCTGGTGGAGGTGTCTTCATATTGGCTTCATTGTCCTTTCAACGCTGCCATGTTAATTCTTAAAAACAACTAATATTTACTGAGCATCAACTTTGTGTCAGCATTCTTCTATGCTTTATATAGATTACTATATATAATTCTTACTCCATGAATGACTTTCACCCTTTTTATTTGGGAAACTGAGGCACAGAATTGTTGTATAACTCACTCGAAATTATAAAGTGAAAGAACCAAGATCTAAACCTCAGTAATACAACTTACAAATTTCTCAGGTTTTGGAGACCAAAATGCTTAAAACAGTGTTTGTTGTTGTTGTTGTTGTTGTTGTTGTTGTTGTTGTTTGAGGTTGGTTCAAGATATTTGCTTCAGGATCATGAATCAGAGGGAGCATTTGTTATAGAGCAGATTTTTTTCCACTCTAGCATTATCGAATCCAAAGTCTATGCGTAGGAGCTAGGGATCCATATTGTCAACAAGCACCCCATGTAATTCTTGTGTGCATCAAAGCCAGAAACTCACTGACTTAAATAGCTCCTAAAAGAAAAACCCACTGATTTCTGAGAGAAAACACATCACACACAGGTTAGTCTTAGTGGCCCAGTGGGTCCCTCGACATTCTAATATGTAAAGTGGAAATCAGAGTCAGCAAGTGAGAACAACTCTGAAGCAAGGACTCTGGAGAGGGGTGCATTAGTGAAGTAAATACAGCCATTAATATAGAAACATCAGTGACGTAATTAAAAAAACAAACCCCAAGAAAAGTGTTAATAGATTTCTTTGGTGACATTTATACATAATCCAATAAAGCTGTTTGGTGTTACGCTGTGTTTGCTGTAAGTGGAGGCTAAGGTTAGCGTGTGAAAAGTGAGAGTAGGTGGGAAAGTCTGGGAGGATGAATGGGTACCACTACTTAACAGAACAGGGCTAACATGAACTTTGTAAACCAAGTACAACTAGGGGGACTGATGTTTTTCCAAAGTTTTGCTAAAATATCACTATGCACTGGAATCCAGAATAAGGTTGGACCAGATGGACCACCCAAGGCCACATACATAATAAGATGAACTTAGGCTCTAGAGTCAGGCTGTCCTGGAATCAAATCCTACTTACTGGCTGTGTTAGCTTGATCCAGTCACATACATCCTCAGAGTCTCCTTTTCCTCACCTATAAATTGGGCATAATAATATATATATTATACAAAACCGTTGAGGGTGATAAATGAGATAACAAATGTTAAGCACCTAGCATAGCAGCTCACATATATTAGGCACTCAATATATATTAGTTCTCTTCCCTTCTCTCCTCCCACAGTTACCAGAAAAATAAAATTAGGCCAAAATGAGGTTTTCTCACCAATAAAGGACTTCATTGACATGAACTCAGATTACAGAAGATGTACTTGTAAAGATGCATTATACACTTGATATTCCCAAATAAAGTAAAAGAGAAGACCTTGGCCTTCTAGCCATGCTTTAAAAATATATACCTTTAAGTTCTGGTCAAGATTTGAGGCGTATTTAAGTGTTGTGCTCACCTCCTTCCATGACCACATCAAAATTACAACTAAATTATAGAGCAATCAACCTGGAAAATCACTAATACTAGCTGAATGTAACTCCTATAGCTAAGGTTATAAAGAAGAGGCCACCTCAGGACTGGTAGGAGGGGCAGAGATGCAAAACAGGCTGGTCCCACGCACACATGTGGCAGTTGAAAATTGGGAGGGATATCACGGCAGCAGATGTCTTCACTAGGATCCCAGCCCCACATTGGGATTTCTAGCCCAGGGATCCAGTGCCAGGAAAAGTAGTCCCCACAACAGTGATTATTCTTGGCCCAGTGAGATGGAGGGTGCCTATAAACCCAAAAGTCCTATCAAAGGGCCCATACACAGACTCATTCACTCATAGGCACTCACCATGAGCTCCAGGGAAGGGAAAGCAGCTCAAAAGGTACCAGATATATGGGGAGAAACTGAGTTGTTGACCAGTTGCTTCAGGGAGCGGACCATCCCTGTATTGAGCCCTCCCCACACACAGCCTACAAGAAGCAGGAAGGCACCAAATCTAAATCTGCATTAGCTGGATAAATACCAGGCAGCTTTAGCCTGCACATCAAGCTTTCTTAAAAATTCCCCAAGTTCTGTAGGCCCCAGGCAGGTGGCAGCTGGCTTCGGTGTGCCCTGTGCCTTATGCCAAGTGGCCCCAGGTCCAGCATGGGTGGCAGCCAGCCTAGGGTTGCAACATGGCCTCTCTCACACACCACTAGGCCCAACACAAGCAGTTGCCAACCACAGATCACTCTGTAGCTCCTACCGGGTGGCCCTAGGCTGTGCACAGGCAGCAGCTGATCTCAGCCTGCACCAGAGCAACTTCCAAGAGGCCCCAGAGTCAACACACCCAGTGGTCAGCCTTAGACCACAACAAAGCACCACCAAATTAGTTCCACAAATGGCACATGCAAAGGGTAGTCTCAGCAGGCACCAGAGCCCCTCTAGAGTGAATCTCCCTTTATGGAGTCAGCCCCTGCTTTGGTCGTGGCTAGTCCACACAACCAGTCAGCCTGAGGGTCAACCCCACCCACTGATGAGCAAACCGCAATCAAGGTTCAACTATAACAGGAGGGCCTATACAATCCACACAAGAGACACTCCTGAAGTACCCGGCTCTGGTGACCAGAGCCCCACACCACTGGGCCCCACAGGACACATATTATATAAGGCCACCCTGCCAAGACGGGGAGACATAGCAAATCTACCTAATATACAGAAACAAACACAGAGAGGCAGCCAAAATGAGAAGACAAAGAAATACATCCAAAATGATAGAACAGGAGGAAACTCCAGAAAAAGAACTAAATGAAATGGAGGCATGCAATCTACCAGCTATAGAGTTCAAAATACTGTTTATAAAGATGCTCGATGAACTTAGAGGAAAAATAAAGCAACTCAGGGAGAAGTTGAACAAAGAGGTAGTAAACATAAAAGAGAACTTAAGGAACCAGACAGAAATGGAGAATATACTGGAAGGAATCAATGGCAAATTAGAATGAAGCAGAGAATCAAATCAGTGACTTGGAAGACAAGGTAAGAGAAAACACTGAACCAGAATAGAAAAGAGAAAAAGGAATTTCTGAAAATGAGGGTAGTTTAAGGGACCTCAGAGACAACCTCAGGTGTACCAATATTCACATCACAGGAATAGCAAAAGGATAAGAGGAAGAGCAAGGGATTGAAAACCTATTTGATGAAATAATGACTGAAAACTTTCCTAACCTGGTGAAGGAAATAGACACACGTCCAGGAAGTGCAGACAAGATATACCCAAAGAGGCCCATACTGAGACATATCATAATTAAATGCCAAAGATTAAAGACAAAAAGAGACTCTTAAAAGTAGAAAGAGAAAAGTAGTTACTTACCTACAAAGAAACTCCCATAAGACTGCCAGCTGATTTCTCAACAGAAACTTTGCAGGTCAGGAGAGACTGGCAGAAAATATTCAAAGTGATGAAAAGCAAAGACCTACAACCAAGATTATTCTACCCAGCAAGGCTATCATTTAAAATCATAGGAAAGATAAAAAGCTTCTAAGACAAGAAACAGCTAAAGGAATTCATCGCCACTATTACAAGAAATGCTAAGTAAACAGAAGAAGAAGAAGAAGAAGAAGAAGAAGAAGAAGAAGAAGAAGAAGAAGAAGAAGAAGAAGAAGAAGAAGAAGAAGAAAAGAAGAAGAAGAAGGAAGAAGAAGAAGAAAGAAAGAAGAAGAAGAAGAAGAAGAAGAAGAAGAAGAAGAAGAAGAAGAAGAAGAAGAAGAAGAAATATAAATAACAAAATGAAAACTATATACCTATCAATAATTACTTTAAATTGATTAAATGCTCCAATTAAAAGACATAGAGTGGTGAATGGATTAAAAAACGAAACCCATACATATACTTTCTACAAGAGACTCACTTCAGATCAAAAGACATACAGAGACTGAAAGTGAAAAGATGGAAAAGGTATTTCATGCAAATGGCAATAAAAACCAGCTGGGGTAGCAATGCTTATATAAAATGAAATAGACTAAAACAAAGGCTATAATGAGACAAAAAAGGACACTGCATAATGATAAATGGATCGATCCAACAGAGGATATAACTCTCTGGGTAAATTTTTATGCACCCAACGTAGGAACACCTAAATTCATAAAGCAAATATTGACAAGCATAAGGGAGAGATCAACAGTAATCTAGTAATTGTAGGAGACTTTAACACCCCATTGACATCAATGGATAGATCATCCAGACAGAAAATCGACAAAGAAAAGGTATACTTAAATGACTTATTAGACCAGGTGAATTTAGTTGATATTCTTAGAGCATTTTGCGCCAAAGTAGTGGAATGTATACTTTTTTCAAGCACACATGAAACATTTTCCAGGATATATTGCATGTTAGGTCACACAAAAAAAGTCTCCATAAATTTAAGAAGATTGAAATCATATCAGGCAACTTCTCTGATCACAAATATTAAGAAGCAAGAAATCAATTACAAGAATAAAACTGGAAAACACACAAACACATGGAGGCTAAATTATATGCTACTAAACAATGAATGAGTTAACAATAAGATTAGGAAGACATCAAAAGCTACTTTGAGACAAATGAAAATGAAAACACAATGACCCAAAATCTATGGAACACAGCAAAAGCATTCCTAAAAGGGAAATGAAAGCCTACCTCAAAAAACAAGAAAAATCTCAAATAAACAATCTAACTTTACACCTAAGGTAACTAGAAGAAGAACCACAAACTAAACCCAAAGGGAGTAGAAAGAAGAAAATACTAAAGATCAGAGTGGAAATAAATGGAATAGAGTCTTTAAAAACAGTAGAAAAGATCCATGAAAACAAGAGGTGGTTCTTTGAAGAGACAAACAAAATTTATAAACTGTTAACCAGATTCATCAAAAAAGAGAGAGAGACTCAGAGAGAGAGAGAGAGAGAGACAGAGAGAGAGAGAGAGAGAGAGAACCCTAATAAATAAAATCAGAAATAAAAGAGAAGTGAAAACTGACAACACAGAAATACAAAGGATTGTAAGAAAATACTATGAACAAATACATGCCAACAAATTGAACAATCTGGAAGAAATGGAGATATTCCCAGAAGCATACAATCTTCCAAGACTGAGTCAAGAAGAAAAAGAAAATCTTAACAGACTTATAACTACTAACGAAATAAAATCAGTAATAAAAAAAACTTCCAAAAAACAAAAGTCCTGGACCAGATGGCTTCACAGGTAAATTTTACTAAACATTCAAAGAATAATTAACACCTATCCTTCTCAAATTGTTCTAAAAAATTCAAGAGAAGGGAAGTCTCCCAAACTCATTGTATAAGGCCTGTGTTATCCTGATTCCATAACCAGACAAAGACACTGCCAAAAGAAAATTATAGACCAATATCCCTAATGAACACAGATGTAAAACTTTACAACAAAAATATTAGCAGACCAAATTCAGCAATACATTAAAAAGATCATACATCATGAACAAATGGGATTTATTCCTGGGATTTAAGTGTGGTTCAATATCCACAAATTAATTAATGTGATACAGCACATAAACAAAACGAAAAATAAAAATCATATAATCATATCAATAGATGCAGAAAAACATTTGACAAAATCTAGCAACCATTTATGATAAAAACTCTCAGCAAAGTGGGAATAGAGGGAACAAACCTCAACATAATAAAGATCATATATGACAAACCCACAGCTAACATGTACTCAACAGTGAAAAGCTAAAAGTGTTTTCCTTAAGATCAGGAACAAGAAAAGGATATCCACTTTCCCCACTTTTATTTAACACATTATTGGAAATCATACCCACAGCAATCAGACAAGAAAAAGAAATAAAAGGCATCTAAATTGGAAAGGAAAGGTAGAACTGTTATTATTTGTAAATGACATAATACTACATATGCAGAATCCAAAAGATTCCACAAAAAACTGCTAGAGCTGATAAATGAATTCAATAAAGTAACAGGATGCAAAATAAACATACAGAAATCAGTCACATTTTTATACACCAAGAACGAACTATCAGAGAGAGAGAGAGAGAAACCCCATCTACAATTACATCAAAAAAAAAATACCTAGAAATAAATTTAACTAGGGAAATAAAAGACCTGAATTCACAAAATTTTAAGACATTGAAGAAAGAAACTAAGGAAGACACAAATAAATGGAAGTATATATTGTGCTCATGGATAGGAAGAATTAACATTGTTAAAAATGCCTATACTACCCAAAGCAACCTATAGATTCAAGGCAACCCCTATCAAAACACCAATGGCATTTTTTACAGAACTAGAACAAATAATCCTAAAATCTATATGGAACCACAGAAGACCCCAAATTGCCAAAGCAATCTTGAGATAAAAGAATAAAGTTGGAGATATCACACTACCTGATATCAAACTATACTATAAGACTATAGTAATCAAAATAGCATGGTACTGGCATAAAAACAGACACATAGACCAATAGAACAGAATGGAGAGCTCAGAAATAAACCCACGCCAATATGGTTAATTAATCTATGACAAAGGAGACAAGAATATACAAAGTGGTAAAGACAATCTATTCAATAAATGGTGCTGGGAAAACTGTACAGATACATGCAAAAATATAAAACTAGACCACCTTCTTACACCATATATAAGAATAAAACTCAAAATGGATTAAAGACTTAGATGTAAGACCCGAAAGCATAAAACCCAAAAGAAGAAAACATAGGCAGTAAACTCTCTGACATTACTCTTAGTAATATTTTTGTTAATTTATCTCCTCAAGCAAGAGAAACAAACAACAAAAAAAGTCAATAAACAAACTGGACTACATCAAACTAAAAAGTTTTTGCACAGCAAAGAAAACCATCAACAAAACAAAAAGACAACTTACTGATTGGAGGAAGATATTTGCCATAAAACATCCGATAAGGGATTAATATCCAAAATTTATAAAAATTCATGCAACATAACACCAAAAAAAAAAAAATACAGTTAAAAAAAAATGGGCAAAGGACCTGAATAGATATTTCTCTAAAGAGGACATACAGATGCCCAATAGACATATGAAAAGATGCTCGAAGTCACTAATCACCAGAGAAATGCAAATTAAAATCACAATGAGATATCACTTCATACCTGTCAGAATGGCTATCATCAATAAATCGAAAAACAAGTGTTGGAGAGAATGTGGAGAAAAGGGAACCCTCGTGCAATGTTGATGGGGTTGCAAATTGGTGTGGCCACTATGGAAAACAGTCTGGGGGTTCCTCAAAAAATTAAAAATAAAACTACCTTATGACCCAGTAATTTCACTCCTGGGTCCAAAACACTAATTCAGAAGAAGTATGCAACCATCTTTATGTTCAGTGCAGCATTATTTATAATAGCCAAGATATGGAAGCATCCTAAGTGCCCATCAATAGATGACTGGATAAAAAAGAAGCGATACATATATGCAATGGAATGTTACTCAGCCATAAAAAAGAATGAAGTCTTACCGCTTGCAACAACATGGAAGGACTTGGAGGGTATTATGCTAAATGAAATAAGTCATACAGAGAAAGACATATACCGTATGATTTCACGTATAAGTGAAATCTAAAAACAACGTAAATGAACAAACAAAACAAAATGCTACAGAGAATAAATTGATGGTTGTGGGGGGCTGGGTTAAAAAGAAGAAGGGAATAAGAAGTACCAATCGGTAGTTGTAAAATAGTCACAGGGATGTAAAGTAGAGCATAGGGAATATAGTCAATAATATTGTAGTAACTATCTATGATGCCAGGTGGGCATTAGACTTATCTGGGGATCACTTCATAAATTATATAAATGTCTAACCACTATACTGTACACCTGAAACTAACATAAAATATTGAATGTCAACTGTAATTGAAAAAATAAAAATTAAAAAAATCGAAGTTCAAAGCATAAAAAAAATTAAAGAAGCTGTTCTTTAATGCAATTGGCAGAGAGAAAGTTATCCTCTACTCATTTATGAAGTAAACTTAGAACCAATGCCTGAGATATTAGAGTCTCTGGCTTGTAAATAAGTGCAAAACATTGTCTTTCTTCCCGATAGATTGTAAACTCCATGAGGGCAGAGATAAATCTTTTTTTTTAACTCGACAGTGAGATTATAATAGAAATGGAAAATGTATGATAAATAAATGTAATGCATTGTTAAACTTCAAGTCATATTTAAATTAATAATTTGTTACTATAGATTAACAGAAATTAAAATTGCAGAAATGATAGTTAAAATATTATAGGTTTTTGCTGTTTCTTTATTCTTCCTTTTTTTTTTTTTTAAATCTTTAGTGCCTTAAAAAGACTGTTATGGCCATACAACAAACCTTAGTGGCAGCACATCAGGGTTTTTGTAGTTCTCTGGAATTGCAGGTAATAATGAAGCTCTCGAACCTTACTTCCCTCCCAGGCTAGTGTGGAGATGGTATGGCCAGGCAATGCAACTCAAATGTGTGAATCAATGATTAGGAACAAAGCAGAGAAAACAAAGATGAAGGAAGCAGGACCATGTTTTTTACAAACCCAGGCTGCAAGCCAAGCAGCTCTGGAACTGAGGTGCTTACTCAGAGGTATTGTAGAGATGTGAGAATATAGCATCATCTTCCTCTTTAGAAAGAAATTTCTGGAAACGTGGTTTCCAATAGGCAAGAAGGAGATCAAAGGTCACAAGTAGCCTGCTGCCAGACCTCTCCTGTGTGCACACTTAACGTGTCCCTCAGTGAGCTTCGGAAGCTATAACAAGCTCCGTTTCTGTCCATGACTGTTCCTCCACACACCTCACACTGATCAATCACACCTGTGCCCAGAAAGAACCTGCTCCTCACGGCCATGTCTGGCATACAGGGCTGTTTCCCAGAAGCCAGCAGTCATGTCTCAGACCCGATGGGCATAAAAAGAACTTGAACTTGAAAGGGGATCATTGTGGTGGCTCTCAATTCTTGGTCCAAATCTATCCTTCTCTGAACGCATGAGACACAGCACAAAAGCACCCCCTCCAGCCTTCTCACCAGCCACAGTGCCTTGCCTTTATTACTGGACAGTGTCTCCCTCACTCCCTCACCCCCAGCTCTGTTATCTCAACAAGTGCAGAAAAAACACGATGGTTCTCTATCTCCCCTGAGCCCAAGAGCTGTAGTTCCCCATCATGTCATCGCCAAGAATCTTTTCTCTTTAATCCATCATGAAATTCAGGATGAAAAGGAATCAAATCCCCAGCTTTGATTCCCAATTAGAGCCTTGAAAGCTCTGACTTTTCATTTTAAGAGCCAGTATTTGTGAAAGAATAATGTTTAGAGGGAAGAGGATGATGGGGTGAATTTCAAGATCTTAGCTTGAACACCAAGAGCTAGACTGAGAGACCCTGGTATAGCATTCAAACAATAAATCTGAGCATTTAAATCAATATACATCCTGAGAGTAGGGTAAGATTTGTATAGATTTAAAAGCCAATTTGCCACCACACAAAGGGAGATTATGGGCTGGGGAAAGGGGCTTAGAAAGAAGAGAAGAAGGGCTTTCATATTAGACTGGGTACCTGCTCCACCATTTATCCATATGGTGTCTTTGTGTGAACTAGAAAAACAGAGCTCCTTCCTCAAGACATATGACTTTTATTTTCCATAAAATCATCACATACAAATCAATGGTGCCTATGATGTGAATAGGACTCCCTTACATATGACACTGTTGGGCAGTGCATAACCATTTCATGAAGGCCTGGGTGGCACGCACACTGCCCATTCCTATTCCCTTGGTAAACACTAGCTGCAGCGAGGAGGGAGTAGAAATTCTTTAATAGGTTGGGGATTTAAGACCAGAAAGGAGCTGTACCATGCTTGCCATCACAGATCTGTGGAAGGAGGTAGGCTCAGGATTCCCAGCACCAGTGTGGAGCTGCAGTATAGCAGAAGCTAGCAGCTGGCTGTCTGAGCAGAGATAAGTCTGAGATGAACACCATTACCCCACCTCAATTCCTGGGGCCTCCAAGAAACCCAAAGAGGTATTGAAGGCAGCTGAGGATTGAAAGCCAGCAATGCTACTACAGAGTAACTGTGGTTCCAGGAAAGCTGACTCCTTCCTGAGCCTGCAGATGGACCAGCAGAGACCAGGAAGATGTTACTGACTCTCAGAATAGCAAGTCCCAAGAAGAGCTGTGGCTAGAACCAAATCTGGAGAGGGAGATGCTGAGCTTCTGGGGAACACTTGCCATGTGTGGCCTGTGACTAAGAAACCAGATGGTGAGCCACTAAAATGTAGATGCCCACAGAGGAACATGACAGCACAGATGCCCTCGCCAGATGCCAGGATCATGGATAAGCTCTTTGGGGATCACGGCCAGGGGGAAGGGGAGGGGAAGAAGGACTGTATTTGACAATGATTGAGTTACCTTGAATTGACAAGACTGCTTTTTCTCTATTGTTTTTTCTAAAAACCGCTATATTTCTTTTTACCACTTGAATTTTGTAACTATGAATATCATACTTGCCACAAACAAAACACTCATTATGTATTTCAGAGGTATCTCCTTCTCCCCAATTCTCATCTCTCTGCTGCAGGCTAGGAATTTGAATTCCAGTCAGTCCCAAGAGGGACATTTAACCTTGTAAAACTTGAAACTTTTGCTTTCTAACTGTGGACTGTCCCCATTTCTTTTACCCTGTCCTCATGGAGTAACTAGTAGTATATTTTTCTAGAAAAACCTAATCGCACATGGTCGTTTAGAAAATTGGAATAAAAGAGGTTAGTAACCAAGTCGTGTTCCTCAAACAGCCAAGTACCTGTTGCCAGCCACGTGTGTCCAAAGTGACAGCGAGGGAGTGGCCTGAGTTTACAAGAGGGTACTTCATCGCCACAGCCCTGGGGGCTTAACCCTGGAGATCTGAATGGTGGAAGGCCCAAGTCTTTATCCATTGAAAGTCTTCTCTCAAGGTGAGAGTGATTCGGGTAAAGTATGGAGTCTATAGAGTCTACTCTTTAACTTGAGGAATAAAATATGAAATGTTTCATTTTACATGCTTATATTTAATCTTAACAACTGCAAAATGTAGATTCTTTCTGAAAATGAGTGGTTTAACTTCCTGCTCTACCCAAGCAGTGGCTTTAACACAATTCCAAGTCTTTCATACCACATTTCTTCTTTCATATGATCTAGTACTGACATCATAATGCCCTGGGGAATTGTTTAATACTAATAGTAATTGCTAACACTTATTGAGCATTTACCTATGTCAGGAACTGGTATAATGACTCTATGTAAATTAGCTTATTTAATTCTTGCAACCTTGTGAGACAATTACCATTATTAGTTCTGATTTATAGATGGGACAACTAAGTCATAGACAGGTTAAATAAAGTCTTACAGCTGGTGAATTCAGAGCCCATCACCAAACCACACTAGTTTCCTATTTAAGCTGGTCTTAAATAAGCTTTAAAATTCTTTCCCAGTGGCCTCACTGTAGCTGCAGGGTTCTTGGGTACCATCTTTATCTACACTCCCACCCTCATGCTTTCTTCACTCCCAGCAAGATCTAGTGTGCCGGGGGAAACTTGGGGTCTGGGTATCTCCCAAGGTGAAACACAGCTTTCTTCCCAGAGAAAGAAATTCTGTGCCAGCCTGACAAGGCCTAGCTAGGAACCCTGTGATTGGCTTGCTCTAAACTGGCCTTTCCTCACCATGGTGGTGAGGCCTGGGACTTGAGAATGAGCTTAAAAGGAAGAGCAGTCTTTCTGCCTGCCTTGGTGTTAGATGCACCTGCCTCTTACGGCAGCCAGCAGAATCTTGCACTGGAAGGTTTTACATTTGGGTTTGGCACCAAAGTTACAAGTATACACTAGCAGACTTCTGTCCTCTGTGCCCACATTTCCCACAAGTTCCTTAAAGAGATGGCAGAATGCTTCAAGGCAAAGATTATATATACCAAGGACTTTTGATCAAATACCACTAGTATCTTCACTCACGATTCCAGGTTCCTAGAATTCTGGAAATTTTATTATTTATGCTATAAATATAATTCATCTTTTGAGTTAAAATTGTACCCTCTGGTTCCTAAAAGTTCTAGTTAAATGTTTCTAATTAGCATAGAATATTGGATAGCTAAAAGAGGTAGTCTTATGCTAGAATTTTGTAATTGCATTTATCTAACTAGATTAATATTCTCAGTTGTTGTTGATTTTATTTTCCTTTTTAAAAGGGAAAAGTAAAAGGCAAAGATCCTAAGATCTGAAGCTGATGGGTACTTGCCTATATTTCTGTGGATTGATTCTGATGGGGATGAACATTCATCATCAACAGCCTGAGGTGATGGTTTAGTTTTTAGTAAGAAACTAAGTAAGAAAATATCTCTGATGGTTCCATTGATCTGCTCACACCTTCCTCAGACTATTTGTTACTTCTTAATAATAGTTCATTTTCTCCTTTCTTACAGAAGAATTGATTTTTCAGTTTAGTCCTTATGATTCGCAGGAGAAAGAATATGAAGATTTTTGCCTTTAGAAGATGAATGCTTATGAAGAGAATATGGAATTAAAAATGGATCCTTCTGTTTAATATAATATCCTTTCTGAACAATCAATATGGCTAAATAAATAAATAAATAAATGAGCACACCCCCTAGAGTAGCTGCAAATATAGCTAGCAAATCTAAATCAGAGAAACAATATCTAAGTTAACTTTATTTAAACTGAAAAAAAAAAGAAACAGGAAGACTTTAGGGGACTTCTGCAGCTAAAGGTACTCATGGTAGCTCTCCAGGTTACCCCGGAGGTTGGAAGGGAGCAGTAGGAGAAATAACAGCAGTAGCAGAGTTATTGGGAGCAGCTAACATTGGGGCGCTTACTGTTCCAGGACCTGTGCGAGGTGCTTCATATGTTTCACTTAATTGAATCCTTAAGGAAATCTCTAAGAGAGAAATAATTTCTGTTATTATTATTCCCGTTTCGCAGATAAGAAAACTAAGGCTTCAAAAAATATAAGTAACCTACCTAAAGTCGTAATGAGTAAGTGGAAAGGCAGGGTTTGAACCCAAGCATTGACTTAAACACCTTGACTCAATTTTAGGACTGAGGTAGTCTGTACATGGTCTCTAACCCAACCCCTCACTTTAGAGATTAAAGGTCTGAGGCCTAGAGTACAAATGATTCACCCAGTGTAGAGGGAAAGAAAACAGAGTGAGAAATCAGATTTCCTTCCCTCCAGATCAGTGTCTTTTACACTATTCAAAGCCAATATAACAGCCCCTATCCCTTGTGGAATTGATCTCATACTTTCATTTCCTAGAGTAAAAAAATAGATGCCACCATGTATAACACCGTGAAGCACACACATACACACATTCATTGGCACCCAGGGAGTACCGGGTTCTTTCCTCCGCCCGCCCTCTTAGGTGATGTCTGTGGGCTGTGGAGGTGGAACCACCCTGTGGCAAGCAGCACTGAGAGAATTAAGGAGACTCAAGAAAACACAGGAAATCTAATAGAGACGGAAATTTGAGTGGCCCAAGGAACTGCCACCAGTAACATCTGAAGAGCTAAAACAACCAGAGCATTCAAAGGCTACAGAGAGCATAGGAAATATCCAGAAATCAAACCCTGAAAGCAAAGAACTGGAAGTGGACGAGAACTTTGTAGGGAAAAGGAATACTGCAGAGCAGCAGGCCTAGCCATGGGGATGAACAAGCTGATCTCCCATCTCCAGGGAGAGGGATGTGACCAGTACACAAGTGTAAATATGCCGTGTCTTCCTGTCGTTTTATTATAAAACTTGTCAAACATAGAGAAAAGTTGAAACAATAGTGCACTATACACCTGGATACTCCCACCTAAAGTTGACAATTAACGTTTGACTACATTTTCATTATAACACATTGATCCCTCTCTCTATCCCTCTACCCACCCATCAATCTGTCTTATTTCTGATGCGTTTTAAAGTTGCAGATAGTAGTGCACTTTGCTCCTAAACACATCAGCACGTGTACAATGAACTAGAGTTCAATATTTGTTTATGATTCTTCTCAATTTTGCTATATAAAGTTTACATATGGTGAAATGCACAAATTTTAATTCATTTATTCTGTATAGACAAAGGCACACATCTGTCTAGGCATAGAACACTATCACCAACCCAGAAAATCCTCTCAGCCCTCTCCCCAGCCAATCCCCATTCCCCGTACCAGAGGCAACCACGGTTCTGATTTTTTTTGTCATAGGTCAATGTTTCCTGTTCTAAAACTTTTTAAAAATGGAATCATACTTTACACATTCTTTGTATAAGACTGATTTTACTCAGCATAGTGTTTTTGAGATTCATGCATGTTTTTCTGAGTATCAGAGGTTCACTGCTTTTTATTGCTGAGTACTATTCCATTGTATATTATATGCCACGGTTCGTTTGTCCACTCTCCTCTTGAAGAACACCTCAGATGTTTTCAGTATTCAGTTATTATGAATTTTGCTAGTTTTTATGAATCTTGCTAGTTATTATGAATAAAGCTGATACAAATATATATATACAAACCTTTGGGTAGACATATTAATTTCCCTTAGGTAAACACCTAGGAGTGAAATTTCTGGGCCATCTGGATGTTATATTTAATCCTATAAGAAATTGCCAGATTTTTTTTCCAAAATAATTGTACCACTTTATGCTCCAAGTAACAATAAATATTAAAGTATTCTGGCTGCTCCGTATGCTCATCAACCTTTGGTGTTGCCAGTTTTTAGAGCTGTAGCCATTCTGGGGGCTAAAATTTATTCACATAATTTTCCATCCATTTCCTTTCCCATAATTTAGGAGCAGGAAACAATAATTCCTTCCATCTTTACCTTAATGTTCATAATAGCATTCACTGGGCATCTATTATGTGCTGGATGCTGTGCTATAAACACACTGTACAGACCCCATTGTTTAAAAATCCTTTTTTCATTGTCATTTTACAGATGAAGCTACTGAGACCTAGTAATTCTATCAAGGCTACACATGAAGTCAGTGCCAAAATCTTGATTTATCTGACTCCAAAGCCCATGGTTTGAACCTCTCTGCTGTACCACATCCCAACGCTGGTGCCAGGACAGAAAAAGATTTTTCACTTGAAGCCAGTGCCCCTCCTTTCTTCTGCATAGTTGTCTCCTCCTTCTTTGGTTAGTATGTGAAATAACACTCAAAGCTGAATATTCGATTCCACTGAGCCACAGGTAACCCACCTGAGTGCTCACAAGAAACACACCCATTCCAGTGGCCACTGTGCCATTCATTTTCCAGTCAGCCAATAACCTCTTACTAGACATCCTGAGGGTACCTGATGCTGTGCCAGACTCAGAATTCCAGAAAAACTAGCAAATTTTACGGAGCCTAAGATGCTGCTCTTTTGTATACTACTAAGAGATAGCACTGCTTCTTATCATTTGCATTTTTTATTTTATGCTTATTAAAAGAACTATCTTTACACTTAGAGACAGATGTCAAGTAGCCTGCGCTCACATCATCTTGATCTTGTTTAGCACCTTTTCATTGACAGTATAATTTCAAGACATGTTAAAGAACACCTGGTTTTTACTAGCGTTGCTACTTTGACTAACCTCAAAGTTTAATTTTTCTCTCTCAATGAAATCACTTGTTGCTGGAAGTTAAGGCATTTCTACTCAGAGGTAGCAGGAAATTTCTGGTAAATGCACATTTGATGTCTTAACGGTAGACCTGCATCAGGCATGACTGACTCTATCAGCTTCTCTCACTACTTTCAAGTTCTACCACCTATTGCAAGGGATGCGGCAAGCTCTGCCTTCAGGGATTTTGCTCGGGCTGCAATAAAGAGTGCTTTTGCACGTGTCTCTGGAAGAAACATACTCAAAGCTTCATCTGCTTGAGGAGACTTCCTGTCTTAGAGACCATGGATCACTTGATTTTGCTTTACAAGAAAGTATAGAATTACAGTTATTCCTCCAACAATGAATATCTGATTCACTAATATCAAATGTATGCCTTATTGCTCTGTTTCTGTGCCTTTCTTTGTACGTCAGAGTCCTGCAAACTTTGTCCCTCAAGGCATCTGACAAGGCCCACATCTGAACAGCACATGAAGGCAGTAAGCAGGCTGACCATCAGTGCTCTCCACATTCCATTCCTCTCTGGTCACCTGCACCTCACCTGCCCTTTACAGAACTTGTCCACACAAATGCCTTCTGCTCTAGCATGGCTTAGAAACCAGCCTGCACATGTTTGGGAGTTTGTGAACAGAAGCTGCACATACTACCATATCCTCTTTCGTTCAGGCATAAGTAAGCTGGCAGAATAAGCCTCCGTTGGAACCACGAACTGTCATCCTGCATTTGGGTGAGGTGCACTCCTTCGTGCCCTGGATTACCAAGAGCTCTAAGCACGGCAATCATGCTTTCTCCTCCTCTTTCTTCTCAATTGCACATTGTATCTTTTGACAACTTTAACAAACCCTATCCTTCCATAGCCATGGCTTGATTCAGACGTGCAAGCTTTGCAATACTACAACAGAAAAGGTTTTTGAAGACAGTTTTAAATGTCTTTTGTTTAAATTAAACTCAACATGTAGTGCCAACAACGTACATCACTTGATTGATGAAAGGATTGTATGAAAAGCAATGATCATATTTACGCTGCAATGCCAATGACATTAAATCACTGCCACCAATATCAGGGTGTTGAGAGAGAGAGAGAGAGAGAGAGAGAGAGAAGAAAACAAACTCTCATCTTGAAATGGCTGAACTATAGTAAGGAATGGCCCTGATTTTAGGAAGTGCCAGGGCTTATCTCTTCCGAGTCTACATTCTCCCCAAAAAGAGTGCATTCAGCTGTGATTTCAGGGATCATTTTTATATGTAAGTGAAAATTTACCTTTAAATTTTTCTCTTTCCTATTATACAGCTAAAATGGGAATTAATTTAAAACAGATTGATGTTTAAAGACTAATACAAATGTGCATTGCTAGAAATAACAGTGGACCTTAATTAGAGTTATGTTTATTCTATTGAGAAGAGATTTTTTAACTTAAGGGACTACTTGAAATGTGATTGCTGGCGGCAACCTGGAAAAGTACTGATGACTTGCATTTCTGCAATAAAAAGATGTGAAATTCAAAACTACTACTAGAGATTTAAATATATTATCAATGATTCCAGGTTTCCAAGTATTTAAAGGAGAAAAAAAAAATTACCTAAAACAAATAAAAGATTAGTCTTGAAAATAGAAGTATAAACAATACCCTATCTGATGAATTCAAGGTTTTATTTTTATTTTTCCCAATTGTCAACATTAGCCTTCTTCCCATCTTTAACCATAAGATGTAATGTAGTTGGACTTTCTATGCTTCATTATGTTGTAAGAGTGTTTCACTTTTATTAATATGTTTTCCAAAAACACTGAGTTAAATGAGTTCCACCAGTTCTAGTTTATTTATAGCTAAGAAATCAGCATCAAAAGGTAAACTCAATGTTTGTGGCCAAAAAACGACGAGATGTCAGGTCTCTGTCCCAGTCTCTTGCTTCTCCGATTAAGCAACACTTTCTTTCCTTTTGTGCTTCAGTTCAACTCTCTTCGCTCATTTCTATTAACTTATGCAATCGACATGAGCTGAGTTTCTTGGATGGGGGCTCCAAAGTAGTGACAGCTCAAAAGAAAACCATTTCTCCTCTTTTAGTTCCTTTAGCATTTTTTCAACTTACATGAGAACCCAGAAGACTAACAGAAAAAAATTTAAAGAAAGCGTGACTTTTTCTAAAAGTTTGATTATTTTAAAGCATCTGCTTCAGCTAGATAATCATTCTTTTCATAATGAATTTTCTCAAATTACATATCTCTGGTTCTTCATTTCGTTTCTTTGATTTCTATGTATATGATATAATGCTGATGTGGGCAACTACTGGAAATAGTATATTCCAGAGGATGATCACCCAATTACTTAGAGATATTTCCTGGGCAATTAATCAAGGGAAATAATTTCTGACATTTTATTGAACCTAATGTGCTGTCATATATTTTAAATAGTCAGCAAATATCTGCATTATGAAGTATGAATGGAAACATTTCTGAAGACTGTGAACTTTAAGTCTTGCCCTTACTGTTCTTCGTTTTTGAACCCCAACCTACTTTATTAAATATAGAATTTCACTGACTTAATAAATAGCTGATGTGTTTTCAGAAAATTAGCACTAGGTCATTGTGTCTGATTTATTATGCATAATGATAAATAATCATATATCACAGAATAGTGAAAGTCAGGTAAGTAAAACAATAGCAAACTGCTTTTAAGTGTTGTTTTATCCTAAGAAACTTGGGTTTGCCTATATCATTTTCAGATTTCTGCTAATGTTATAAGCAAAAATCTACAAAGGAGGATTAGTTACATTATTTGCATAAAATCTAATTTCTACAAAGCATTTTACAGTATTTGGATGACAGAAAGTGTCAGAGAAAATTATCAAAGCAATCAAATAAATTAAGTGGCTGATTGCATATCACTTTTACTTAGAAACAATGAAGACTGTTAAAGAATGACATAAAAGTAAAACAGCAAATTTAAGGCTTGTAGTTTGGGCAATATTCTTCATTCAGCTCAAAATTAATAAAGTGATCATTAAACACTGCCAGTTAAAACCAAGGCTTTGATTTTTTCCCCCACAAACAAGCAATGAAGCCACTTAAAAGAGAGTTATGCCAAGCATCTAAGCACTGTTCTGTTTAAAAATTAAACTGAAATCTGACTTACGGCAAGTCAAAGTAGAGGGACTTTAAAAAGACTACCCAGTTATTATGTGTCCCTACAAATTTGGGGCTACAATGAGCTAGAGTCTGACTCTTGCTTGTGTTAGTTTCCAACTACTGCTGTAACAAATTACCCGAAATTTAGTGACTTAAAACAATGCAAATTTATTACCTTACCAATCTGGAGGTCAGAAGTCTCAATAGGCACAATTCTATATGTTAGCTGGGCTGTGTTCCTTCTGGAGGTTCTAGAGGAGAATTGACTTCCTCGCCTTTTCCAGCCTCTAGAAGCTGTCCGCATTCCGTGATGTATCACTCCAACCTTTGCTTCTGTCATCACATTTTTCCAGTTCTCCTGCCTCTCTGTTCCTTATAAGGACCCTTGTGATTACATTAAACCCACCTGGAGAATCCAAGATCATCTCCCCATTTTAAGATATTTAACTTGGAGTTCTAGTCAAGGTGGCAGAATAGATGAATATCATTCTCTCCTCCTCCCATGACTACATCAAAATTACAAATGAACTACAGAACAATCACCCTTGAGAGCCACCTCAAGACTAGCTGAACAGAAGTTTATAACTAAGGACATACACTTCCTTTGAGGCTGGTAGGAGAGACGGAGATGCTGAACGAGCTGGTTCCACACCCACGTGTGGCAATTAAAAATCAGGAGAGCGATCTCCGCTGAAGAGGTCCCCTTTGAGGAGTAAGAAGTCCCAGATCCACACCAGGCTTCCCAGTCCAGGTTCCAGTGCTGGAAAGAGAAGTCCCCAAAACTTCTAGCTGTGAAAACCACAGGGGATTGTGGCTAAGTGAGATGGAGGGCTGCTGGAGTCCCAGGCTTTCCTCTTAAAGAGTCCACTCACGGATTTACCCTCTGGCGGACTCACTTATTCAGAGCTCTAGCACTGGGGCAGCAGCTTGAAAAGTGCCATGGATATATGGGGAGGAACTGAATTGTCTGGTTTCAAGATGAGGGTTGGAAGGGCAGCTTTCTCCCAGATGGAAGAGGTTGGGCAAACTAGAAAAGGAGTAAGAGCACTGAGTCAAAAAAGGAAGAAGACATCCATCCATAAGAATTCTGGGTCCCCTTAAAAAAAGAGGGCTCAAGGCTCCTCAGACTTTTCACCCTGGCACAGGAAAAGTGGCCAAAGGAGAGACAGAGCAGGGCCCTGTGAAGCATGAGACCCAAAACCAGGGCCTCTCTTGCCTGGGTCTGAGAGCAATCCTGGGATCAGATCCTCAGGCCATGCAGGGACCAACGTCTCCATACACAACAATAAGAGGCACCAGAAAATCAACTTATTCTATGTGTTAAATCAACTGAAAGTTATACTATCAATACCAATTTACTACATAATACTGATGTGTGGAAGCCAAGCAAAAGGGCCATCCAGATGCTGCTAAGCTAATAAACAAAATCAGTGTTTCCTGAAGTTTTATAAAAAATATTATCGGGTTCTACATAAAAAAAAATATTTAATAATGAAATGTTTGAAATACATATTTTTAAAGCAAACATTTTTCTTCAGCGCAGAACTTCTCAGAGCCTTTAATATAAGAATATAGCAAATATAAGAAAAAGCAAACATTTTTCTTCAATGCAGAACTTCTCAGAGCCTTTAATATAAGAATGTAGTCTTTGAACCTCTAAATAGGCAAAAACAAATATAGGTGATATTTCCCAAACATGAGGAGGAAGGATTGTGGGGCAAGGGGGTGGGGGGAGCGGTATGCCTGCACACACATGCATAATATGTCTTGGCACAAGAATTCCAAAAATACTATCAAATAAATAAAATTACCATATTTGTCAGAGTTCTTGAGTGCAAGTAACAGAAACTACTTATAGCTAGTTTAAGGAACAAAGAATTAAATGGAAAATTATTAGGGGAGTCTTCAAGGGCCAAGCTTAAGGAGCAAGCAGTCTGAGCATAGAAATCACAGCAGAAAAAGCCCAATGCTAATGCTACTAATACTAAAAAAGACTCGGTTCTCAAACATCTTTACTTCCTTATGTAATAGGGAAATGCTCACAAATAAGTGAAAAAACAAAACCAGAGTACAAAAGAATACGAGCACAATTCTATTAAAAAGAAAGAAAGAATAATGTACAGAAACAGTCCTAGAAGGAAATACAAGAAAATATTAACAATGTTTTTCTTTTCTGGATGATAACAGTCATAGGTAATTTTTATTTTATTTATGTACATGAATTATATTTGTAATTATAAAATTAAATATTTTTAAAACTACCTTTTCTGAGTCTAAAAGGAAAACTGTTCTAATGCCAAAATTTTGTGACAGTCCATGTTCACAATTTTTAAGTCCTTCTTGAGTTCATAAACTTTGATGAGTTTTTTTCTAATTACTAGATGGTCATTTAAGTTCTATATTACCTGAGAATTTTCGATGTAACAAACATTTTTAAAGTTCTTTCTTGCCTTTTATATGAGTAATTAGGACATTATACAGCAATCACAAGTCAAGTAAATTGTTGCTATTGGTGTTATGCCAAATCCCTGTTGTAATTAGTATAGTCACCACTAGTTGATGCTATTTGTAGGCTCTTGTAACAAGGAACTCTAGGTAATATGTGCAGATAACTTCAGTTAAGACCATTTCACATATAACTTCACTTTTTCCAAATACCATTAGCTCTTTATTAAAATAGCAACATAAATATCAATAAATTTATTCTTTATTAAAAAGAAAACAAGATTAACAATAAAAAAAAATCATAACACTATCCTAAATAACACCAGTCAAAAATGAAATAAAAACAGCAATTATAATCCATCATTTTAAAATAGCAACAATTAAGAGACCACATGCCAAAACTTTTAAGATGCAGTCAAAGCTGTGCTCAGAGGTAAATTTGTAGCCTTATGTGTCCTATTATTAAATAAGAAAAAAATAAAAATAAATTAACTAAGTCTTCAATTATAAACAAACATTCAGGAAACAACAAAATAAATTTAAGAAAAAATAAAGGTGTTAATAGCGTAAAAGTTGAAAATGGAAAAAAATACAATTTGTAAAATAGTTAAGTGTTGGTTCCTTTAAAAGATTGACAAGTCTAATTTTTTTAAAATACAACTAAAAAGGTTAGAAATAAGAAAGGAGTTTTAACTACAAAAATAGAGAAAATATTTTAATTATATATAATATCTACTAATAAACTTTAAAATTCTGTAAAAATCCATGTTTTTAAATATTATTTTTTAAATTGACACTTAAGAATTAGTAGTTAATCTGTCTAGGCCAAAATCATAGGAGAAAATTTTAATGTTTTCAGAGATTTACCTTTCACTCATCTACCCTGAAATAAAGCTTAGAGCCTAAACAGTGCTGAGTGAAATCTTCCAAACCTTCTAAAAATAGGCAATTCCTATATTCTATACTAATCTAGAGCATAGAACATATTTGGAATCTGATAAAGATAGAATTTTAAAATATAAAACTACAATTCTATCTTATTCATAAATATAAATGCAATTAACCTAAATGAAATGCAAGAAGCTAAGTTCGACATTATACTGAAAGAGGAAAAGCCCCCCCCAGGGGAAACAAAATGCATCTCATGCAGAAATAATTCAATATTGAAAAATCTATTCATATAATTTAATGTAATAATAGGTCAAGGGACTAAAATCATAAAATTTCTAGTTCCCCAGAACATGTTTAATATAATTCAACAACAACTTCCAGTAAAATGCTTAGTATACTTGAACCAGGAAACCACGTCCTTTGCCTGATAAAGACCTCTGTTTTAGTCCAACAGCTAACATTAAAAGCTGGTGAAATATTAATGGCATTCCTAAAATGTCAGGAATAAGAGCAAAATTAATACCATCCTTTATTTAATATATGAGGTATAAATATTGTAAAGAGAGAAAATTATCAAATGATTGTCTACTTAGAAGGGAATCAACTAGTAGGATTAATTTTAAAAGTTTAGAAAAATTATCAAATACAAAATACAACAATTTGACCCTGCAATGAGCATCTAGTTATAAAACACAATGAGAAAATAATCCCAACAAAGATATGAAATCTCATATTAATAAGAAATATGAAGGACCTACAAAATTACTGAATATATGTTTTTAATAATCTTGACATGTGACAAGTTCCTGAATGAGAAAATTAATATTACAAAGATGGCAATTTTCCCCTAATTAATCTATAACATTAAAGCAATTCTGAACAAAATGCCAATAGAATTTATTTTGAAACTTGACCAAAATGTAACTTAAGTTTATCTGGAAGAATAAATGCACAAATACAGCTAAAAATATTTTGAAAAAGAAAAGTAATATTTATCCCATTAAAAGGTTAATCACACAATAAAGCAATTTATAAAATGACAATATGAAATGACAATGGTTCAGGAATAGAGAAGGATATATCAAACAAACAAACAAATAATAAAACCAGAAACACTCCAAGTATATGTAAATATTTAATATTTGACAAATGTGAATTTTTTAAAACAGTGGAAAAGAGAGTTTTCAATACATGGTGATGCAACAACTAAATAAATATGTAGAGCCTTAATCACATCTATATCAAAAATAAATTTCATTTGGAGTAAAGATTTAAATCTAAAAAATATTTTTTAAAGAAAACATAGACAACTATTTATATAACATTGAGATGTAGAAGACTTTTTAAAACATATTACCAAAAGCAGAAATCATGAAAGAAAAGATAGATTTATCTAAATGAAAAATGTAATATATCTGTATATTGAAGACATCATGAATTAAATTGGTACATATATGACAAGGGACAAAATGTCTGCAGCATATAGAATAAACAAATGGTTAGTGGTTTTAATATATAAAGAACTCTTACAAACCAATAAAAAAACTCCCAAAGAAAAATTAGCAAATGTGTTTATTCATTTCTTTAACAGATATTTATTGTGTACCCAATAAGTGCCAAGTGTTGTTCTAGGGACTGAGAATACAATGTTGAAGAATCTACATATCCAGACACAGTCTTCTCTCATTCATTCCAGGATGGCAAATACACACAACAAAAGTAAATAAATAAATAAAGTTACAAGTTGAGATATGGGAGTTGAGTAAAGAAAGGAGATACCAAATGGAAGGAGAGAGGCAAGGACTGCTTTCAGTCAAGGCTCCTGGCAAGCCTATCTCAAGATGTTGTAATTAAGGTATTATCTAAAAGACAAGGTTGTGGTGGGAACAAGGATAGCCAAGGAGAGCAGCTTAAGCAGAAATAACAGCATGTACTAAGCCCCTGAGGTGCAAAAAAGATCTCAGGCATGTTGGAGGAACAAGTGTGGCTGCATCATAGTGGGCAATAAACAGAGAAGCACAGATGAGATTGGAGTGATAAGTAAGGATCAGGTTTTGCAAGGCTCTGTGAGCCACTTAAGGAGTTTAGATTTTATCTGTGAGCAACACTTTACTCAATTCAATTTATGAGTAAGATCATTGTTGCCATTCTATCCAGAAGTGGGTCGTGGGTCAAGAGTTGGAGCAGAGAGACCAGGTCTTTATAATCTCACCTCTTTATAATCAGGTGAGAAAAAAAAAATTGATCAGGATTAAGTGATGGTATTCAAAATGGAAAGAAGCAGACAGATTAAAGGTGTATTTTGAGGATAACACTAATAAATTATGCTGAACTATTTGATGTGGGGGAGAGGTCATAGAAAGAATCAAGGATGACGCCTAGGTTTCTGGCTTGAGCAATTAAGGTGGTGCTATTTACTATAATAGAGGAAATGGGGGAAACAGGTTTGGGGTGATAATGAGGAATTAGATTTTAGACGTATTAAGGCTGAAAAATCTGAATCATCTAAAAGAAGATATTGAACAAGCAATTAGGCATTTGAGCCCAGAACTCAGAGGAAAGATCAAGGTAGGGAACGTAAATTTGGAACTCATTTTCATAAAGACAGTGTTTAAATCCATGGAAATTGATAGGATTATCCGCGGTGGGGGGGGTGGGACATAGAAAGAAAAAAGGGACCCAAATGGAGGTGAGAGACCCCAACTTTTCAAAGTTAGACGGGAGATCAGACATAACACTGAGGAGTGATCAGTGAAGCAAGAAGAAAGCCAGGAGAGAAGTGTCTTGGATATGAAGAGAGAACATTTAAAGGAGCCGAGAGTGGTCACGGTGAGGACAGGAAAGCATCCTTTTGCAAAGGTAATAATGGAAGTGACTGGTGACCTTAACAACGACACTTCCAGTGGTGGTGATGAGGAAGTCACGCTGTGGATTGAAAAGTGAATGGACGATTAGAAAATGAAAAGGATATATAAGGATAGCTTCATAAGGAAGTACAGTTATGAAGGAAAGCTGACAAATGGCACATAGACGGAAAAGATGTGCACAAGGAAAGGTTTTGTTTAGATAGGGGACACTGGAGCATGTGTGCAGTCTGATGAGAATGGTCCATTCAAGATAAAGCCTGATAACGCAGAAGAGAGAAAGGGGAAAACCTACGAAGAAAAATCCTCGACAAGGCAAGAAGAGATGTGATCCAGAGCAAAAGAGGAGGAGGTAGCCTTTAAAACTTCCTCCATGGTCACTAAAAGGAAGATGGTTACCAATTAGGCGGGGGAGTGGGGGGTCTCTTGCAATAGAAAAATGAGGAAATTTGTATGTAATATCATCTATTTTCCAAGGGAAATTTTAAGTAAACTAGGAGGTGATCAGCAAAATTTGAGATGAAAAGATATAAATAGTAGTTTTAGAAGTGGGAAATCGAGACTAAAGTAGGAACAATAAATAGCACCAATTTGAAGTTTGAGACAATGGATTGAAAGTAAAACTAGTTGGCCGTGTTGTATGATTTTCTTGAAGAAAATGTTCAGTTTTCCCAGTCAGGCCCATGGAAGGCAAATGGTAAGTTTCATCCAGAGTTGGGATTTTACCAGGAAAGTAAGTTGGAAGAAATCGAGGTTTAAGACTGTTGAAAGCATTGTATTTCGAGGAGGAAGATAATAATGACGGACTACTGGATCTAGGCTAGGCAAGGAAGGAAGTGAATCCTAGAAGGGACTGATAAGCAGTGGAGAAAATGAGGTTAATGAATTAGCTGTCGGTGCACAAGGGATCCAGAGGGATAGGAAGATGTGATTAGAGTGGAATGTCTGATAGTATGTTAGCTCAGGTCCTCCTAGAAGCAGACACCAAGGCAGGTTCAACTTGCAAGTTTTATTGAGGCAAAATCAATGAAGGATAAAGGGAAGGAATTAGAAGCAGGGAAGGGGAGGTCTTCATACCATAACGCAAGTCTGACACCTATGAAAGGAGACAGGGATGGGGCAAGAAGAGCCTTAGACTGCACCCAGCACAGTTCTAAGAAAGTTTCAGCCAGGCTGCTGAGGAGTTTCCACGCCAGAGTTGCTCATTGGAGGAGTCCAGCATCTCACGCGAATGAGCCATCACTAAGAGCCTCACCGTGCTCAGTCTCAGCCTGGGAGAAGCCGGGCCTCAGTGCAAACCCAGTAGGTACGGGGTTTCCTGGGATGGCAGTCTAGAACCATGGGAGGGAGAACGGATTCCGAAGGAAAGAAATGGTCATTGCAGATGAAGTTACAGGAGGGGACTGGATGTTAAAGTTCAAGTTCAGCCACAGTAATGCATTACACAGCTCCAAAATGGGGCGATTACCCCACAGTTACTGAAGATTTGTACACTTATTAAAACAATCTTCTGGCAGATGGGAGGTGGGGCGGGGGTCGGGGGCAGTTAGCTGGTTGATAGAATTTGAGGTGACAAAGACTAAAGTAGCAGCTAGTCTTTGAAGAATAATGAAAGAACCTGACTAGGTAATTAAGTGGAGGAGGGAAAGAGGATGCTATTGTCCAGTGGCTCGATTCTCAAAGAAGCCAGGATTTTGGCAGGCGGGATGAGGAAGTAACGCTCTGCGAGTAGCAACTAGCAAGGAGGCCATTCTCCCCACCCGCCGGCCCTAAGGCACACGGTCCTCCTGAGGGGCTGCGGGGGAATGAGTCCTGGGGTAAACCTGGTTCAATTAAAGCAAGGGGGTCTGCGAAACGCTGTGGACACTGGGAGTTCGCGGATGACAGAGTGGACTCCGAGAGCTTTGGAAGGGTCCGCAGGGTTAGCGGGGAAGAGAGGCGGGACTCGGAGAGGCGCCCGAGGAACTCGGAGCTGTGCGGAGTGCCGGCGTCATCCCTCGGGTCTCCCGGCAGTGGCGCTCACGGGGGCGCGGGCTTCCGGAGGCCCCGGGCGGCGTGCTGGCGCTCCCGGGCGGCGCCGCCGCGGAGCTTGGCACGGCAGCTGGCGGCGGCCTGGCGCGTGGTGACGGCGACCGCGGGCGGGCAGCGGCTCCCCGGGGCAGCCGGGTGCAGGGCTGCGGCACTGCGGGGCGACGGCTTCCCGAGGCTTCGGCCCGCGCGGGTGGCAGCGATCCCCAGGGAGAAAGACAAAGACACCCGGTTAGAAACGGGACAAACGCGCTTCGCCTCCCAGCTAATCAAAGGGCTGCAAACCCAAACTCAGCGCGATGCCGTTTCCGCCCAACAGGTTGTCTGCCACATGAACACAGATGTAAACCTGCATCAATCAGAGGAAACCAGCATCCAATTAAAGTCTCATATATGTTTTAGTAATTTAGGAAAACGTATCAAAACCCTTACATTTCTGAATATCTTTGACCCAGAAATTCTAGTTTTAGAGTTTTCCCTTAAGTAATAATTATTATGACGACATACGAAATTTTTATGCAGGGTATTCAGAGCAGTGGCTAGAAAAACAAGAAAAACAGTAAAAAAGGAACAATACCCAACAATAAGGTGTTGATTAGTCTTTTTCTTATAATGGATACTAACCTGCTATTAAAATAATGCTGAGAAATAATACCTAATAATATGGGAAAGTATTTATACTAGATGAAATAAAAAACATTGGTTTCATCCCCATTTGTAGTATGCGTCGGTTGTGTACACTTATGTGTGTACTTGTGTATAAACACACACAGCGCACCACATGTATAAAATAATGGAGAGAAACAATCCAAAATGTTAAGTGATTATCTCTAGGTGATGAGGCAGCAGTTAATCTTTATATATTTCCCAAATTGTGTACAATTAGCATATTTTATTTTTATAATAAAAATACAAGTTAATTTAATAAAAGGAATTTTACTCCATTCTTATGTGCCTATTCTTTCTCCCAATTCAAATTTATGAAAATAATTACATTGTGTAGCAAAGTGGTAGACATCCAAAGATTTTAAGAATGAATGATCCACAGTTTATCTTTCTCAAACATTCTAAGTAAATCAGAGTATTACAGAGCAGTTTATCCCTTAAACAAAACCACTGTCTTTGTTGAGTTATACCTTATTTTACTCTATTAAACATTTCTACTTCAGGGGGAAAAAAAAAAGCTTTCTAGGTTTCTAACAAACCCAGTTTGATCTGTAATCCCACATACTTGGGAACACAAAGTTTGCTAAAAACAGGAAAAATTTAACATATGTTAGAATATTTTAGATAATACCAATGTCTTAACAATGTATTCAATAATTTTGTCTTTAACCTGAAAGAACTATGTTGGAGTGAAACTAAAATATTACAATGAATTAGAGTCTAAACTTAACATCTTGGTCTTCCGATTGTAACAAATTAAAAAGTTTTAGCAGATATTAATTTATATATAGGGAATCCGTCTTGCTAAACCTTATTCCAAGAAAATGCATAAGGATGACAATAAAATGATACTAATATGACACTGGGGCAGGGTTCCAGGTCTTTGTTATGAAACTGAAAGAAGATCCATTATACCATTATAAGTTCCAATATTTTAAGCCAAAGTGACCTCAGAGTTGTCAGGGTGATTTTACTTAATGATGAGCTAATCTAAGCTTAGATATTGATTGGAATGTTGCTTAAACAGATGATGACCTAATCAACTGCACCATCCCACAAGTTTCCTTCTCTCTGAAGGTACTGGATAAAATTATCATGTCTAAAGGCATGCCTTCAGTACAAAATTATCAGAAATAAAATTTACAAAGAAGACAAATCCTAAGAGGCCGAAAGTTGTATTAACCAACTGCTCCCGAACAAAAAAGGTTATATGAGCTTTTTATGAAGCACTACCTCTCCAAAAACCTTATCGCCAAATGATTTAACATAACAGGATTAAATACAGATAAGACAGCATTTATTTTTGATGCTATCGTCCGACTTTCATTATCCATATAGCGATTTCAATTTAATTTGACATTTTTGAATGACCATTGTCATCAGACACTAAGAACAACTACAATTTAAAAAAAAAAAAAAAGCACAACGTTCTTATCTTTGAGAAGCTCTATCTAGAAAATTACCTTCAGATGATTAGGATAACCCAAACCCTGGGGCTAACTGAAATTCCTGAACCACCCCACAGTCTTGCCAAAGCTTTCCCTCCCATATTTTTCAGAAGAGCTTTCTAATTTCCTGTCATTCCTTTGTTCAAATTCATCCAGAGCACCCCACTGTCACCATACCAGCTAAATTATTAGTCCTTAACTTTTCAGGGGAGTCAAAGACCAGTCTAAGATTCTGATTAAAGATGTGGACTTTCTCCTCCAGAAACATGCAAAGAAATGCATACACCATATACTTTAGATCACTGGAAACTGATTTCCTGAATGTATGCAACATATAAAAACATTGTTTATAAAGGTTTATGCCTCCCTCACATTGTTATTTTTCATGAAAGAAAAATGATGACGTCCTGAAAAAAATTAATTAAAAAAATTCTAACTGCTCAGTAGTAAATTTCAATGAGATTTGGCATATTGAGTTGAAATTGTGATATGGTCTTTGACATAGAAACACATATATCATCTTTGATAATCAAGTGCAATTTTTCTCAGTGGCAAACAAATGCCAAAATCCTTGACTCACAAAGGTACGCGGAACCAAAGCAGTATTCCATAGCATGCTGTGTCAGGTTAAGGTAGCCTGTGTACTGGAAAACTAAATTCCTCCAAGATTTTCAAGTTAAAGTCACATTATTTCCTTTGCCTTCAAATTCAGTTAAGACCTCTGGAAAAACAGCAAGTTTCTGTTTGGGAGAGAAAAACATATTCTGTTCCTATTTCTTGGCAATATCTCTTAGAAAGCTGGTGATAGCTGCTCATACGAAAAATAAAAAGGCACAATGATGTGTGATTACCCTTTCCTCATCAAAGCAGGAAAGCCATGATGTGTCTGACACCACAGATACACATCTGCCCTCAGAGTGCTATCATTTCTTTTCTTCCACTTGAAGATATATGAGAGGGAGTGGGGAATTTTGGAGATGTTGACAAAAGGTATCCGAAAAAGAATACTTTTCCTAAAATGGAATTCTCCTTTGATGACATTGGACATGAAAACATGAACTTTGACGCACTGAGAAGCACCAATAGTTTCATTCATTTACATGCTGAACAGAAATGGCATAGTACCCATATTTTTCTAACTCTGAAGTAATATCATTTGACAGAAGCACTGCCTCAATTCTTTCACGGGCCATATTTAAGAACCTTTGCACCAAACTACTTGACTCTCCACTTCCCCAACATACACTATTATTTCCCATCCAATGTTTTTGTTCTTGGTATTTCACCCATCAAAAAAAAATGCCTTCTCCCTCCTCTCTCTCATCTGTTCAAATGCTGCCTATCCCTGAAGACTCAGAACAAAGCCATTCTGATAAGCTCTGATTACTGCAGTCTGAAATGATCTACCCATTTTCTTAACTCCCACAATGTTTACTATTTATGACTGTTTTCAAAGTGTGGGTCTCAAACCACCAACTGTAAAAATGTACCATAACTTTTATTTTTACAAACACCAGAAAGAGCTGTGGCAATTTCCCACTGTTTTCACAAATCTATATTGCCACTCTTAAAAGAATAACTCATCCCCGAATGCATGAAGAGAGGAAAGCTGGCAAGGCTTATTGTTGCTGAAGTGACCAACTGACTCATCTGAATTATTCCTTTCTGTACACATTTTCACACAAAGTTTTGATTTGTCTGTTGTATATTTGTAAGATCTGTAATGTCATTGTTGACTGCTGAACTCACCATCATCAAACCTCCACCCCTGTGTTTTTCAATCATTGCCTCCAAATTCCACAGCCATCCTACTGTTCAGAACAGAATCCTTATGCTGCTACCACTTTCAAAATAACTTTACACTTTAAGAGAAAGAAATTAAGCTGAGCTTGAAATGAAGGTAAGCCTGATTAGACGGAAGGGACTACAACCGACATCACCTACTCAAATCAAGAAACTAAAATTTTAAAACCATCAAAATCTCAAAAACAAAAGAGTAGCAAAATCATGCAGAGCCAAAAAAAGATTGTCTTAATTAGCTCATGGATTCGACATTAAGAAAAAATGAAGGACTTAAAAGAATTAAAGAATAAAGACTTAAAGAATAAAAACATATGTAAAAGATGAGATAGATCAGTCATCTAAAGAAATGGCTCAAAAGATTGTCCTTGACATTATAAAGTATCAAAGTGACCTGAATTCAACACATTACACTTATTAATACTAGTTGTCATTTATTTACAGATTTGCCAGGCATTAGGCTAAATGTTTTACATACATCAGTGCAATTTTATTAAATTGTACTGGGCGGGGGGAGGGAGGGAGGTACTAAAGGAGATAGTCTACAGTAACTCTCTAAGAAATCAAGAAAGCAAAAGCTGGCCTCGCGACTGCAATCTTGTCCAGTAGAAAGGATGCTCTGAAAATGGAAAAATATCTGGTCTGAGTAGCAAGTATATTCCTATGGGAAAGATGTATCACATGACCAGAGCTTGCTGATATTGGTCAGAGAGCTGACTCAATGCTCATTAATCAACCTCACGATTATAATTTAGTTTTCCATGCAGATTTTTGCCTAGTGGGAGAAAATGCATTGTATCATAAACATGAAAAGTGAGTGTGCCTGATACTCCTACTGTAAATTTTAAAAACTAGCATTGTGGTATTTACACACCAGTACCTATGAGGCTAGTTAGTGTGACACAGTCCTCTTGCACCCAGTCACTTTGCTAGATGAACCAATAATCAGGGCCAGCCTTAGAAAGCAGTAGCCATGTCAAAGTTACCTGAGAGGCCTGGCAGGAAGGCTAGCCTGCCCTCTCTTGCTGTTCACCATCTTCAAACTACAATGCCATGTGATTCCATGCACACACACACTAGAACCATTTCATTAGAAATGGAAATGATGGAAAAAGGCGGAAATATAGCATTCTTTCTCTATGCTCCAGAGAACTACCTGTGAATTCTGAACTTAGTTTTTATAGCAGAGAAGGTTGAAGTTTTTTTAATGGTGCAAATAAACATTTGTTTCACTTATTAAAAGAATTAGTCACCCAAACAAAAAAGTTCAAGTAGAACTTGGACATATAAACTTTTACTAAAAAATAAATATCAAAACATTTCCCATGCCCACAAACACATGATATGCAGTTATTTAGGGTGTCTCTTTTTCTCCTGTCTGGGGTGTTTTGTTCAATTTTTGTTTTCTGTTAACATCTCCATAGGAGAAAGACCTATAAATACAGCAAGTTCCTAACATGACTTAATCACAATTCTCGACAAGCTTTTAGTTCACAGTCTTACACAAAGAATTCCAAAGTCACAATGCAATAAGAACCAATAGGACCCCATGGTTCAGGATTGAGGATAACACACAAAGCTACATTAATGCTATGAACCTCAAGGATACAATCTTACTTGTTCTACTACTGAATTTTAACCATGGTGACAGTATTATGAAAATATACTTTTAATCTGATAAATTTTTTTCCAATCAATAACAGAGTTATAATTAATACTATTTTCAAAGAGAATACATTGAAAAGTAATAGAGAAGTACTGCCATCTTTGGGGAGAATGCTGAGATTACTGGCTAATTATGTAGTCCAAATATAAGTACTAAACTTCTATGAATCCTATCATGGACATTTGGTATGGACACATTTTTTTTTTTAATGATTTGTCTTTTGTGATACAGTTTGGTCCAAAAGATCTAAAGTCAAGCAGTTCAGATAGGCCCCATTAACCTCTGAAAAATAAAGCAATAATTGTTTTGATAGATAAGTTAGCCAAAATAAATCCAGAATGATCAAAATTAGGGTATACTTTTATAGGTGATTATGAGTCTTATCAAGAAGATTAAAAGATAGTTAAAAACTTTCAGGAAACTAATGAGAAATTATTTTGTAATCTGCATATGAAGTTGGAGGCTCTAAAATTTAGAAAATAAACATTTGTGGCTTGATATTTATAGCATCATTGCTTTTCACTGGCACTGAGATATTAACCTATTTTGTACCAGCACACAGATTTTTACACAAGTCTAAAGGTAAATGATTTCCCTGAAAACTTCACCTGTCATTTCTTTATCAAATGGAAAAGAAAATATCTCAATCAACTATTTTTGGTAATTAGTAATTATTCTACACATTTATTATTTTTTAAGTTCAACATTTATCATAAAATAAATTAGTGATCATGATCTCAGTCTTTCTGAAAATAAAATGTGAAATACTCATTAGGTACTCGATACGATATGCTAGAAACAAAAAATAATTTAACACTTTGTCCATTCATATTAAAAAAAACTGGATGTCTAGTGATATAGTAAATGATAAGCAATATAGTTAAAATGGAAAGTTCATGGGCCAAGAAATAAAAACATCTGGGTTCTACTATCTTCGGACATATTGTTAAAACATGAAAAAAAAAAGCAAGATACAAAAAAGTGTGTTCTATATGCTACCATTTGCATGAAGGAGAATGTATACATATATAGATACAGCTCTTTCATATATATATATATAACAGATCTTGAAAGCCCAAGAAACATAACTTCTTGACTCAGAGGAAAAGAATGAGAGAACAGAGATGGGGTAGGAAGAAACTTACCTTTCACAGTATACCTCTTTGTACTGTTTTACTTTTTTGCATGTACATATTACTACCTTCTAAAATAATCTTTAAGAAATAACTGGCCTCTATTCCTGACTTCATTAACTACACGTGACCTTGTGTAATCACTTACCTCGATTTTTTCCATTTTAAAATGAGGTTATACTCAATCTCTAGAGTCCCCATCTACAATTCAACAGAATTATGGCTCAAAGAAAGGTATATACAAACTGCCAGGTGGCTAAATAAAATAAGCATAAGCCTTACTTTGTAGTGACTTACATAACATGATATTATAATTACTTACATTTCTACCTGCTCTGTTCCCATCGAGCTATAAAACCAGCATAGTAAGCAACAGAGTTTGGGAAGAAAAGTTGTGTTTGTGAACTCAACAATGTTTGTCTTGTCTTTCTATTCTGTATCAAAAGTAAAAGTATGGCTAATTCTTATTATATACAAACTACTGCTTCTAAACAAAGACTCTCAAAACATCTTGATAAATGAATATTATTAAAGTAATTATAAGAAGGTAGAATTTTTGTGGTACAGTTTAAAAATGAATCTCAATAGAAATAAAGCTAAAATAATCACCCCTGTATTCCCATAAAATTAGCTCAAGAATCTGCTAAAATCATCCATAATCTTCATAAACACAAGATACTAAAAGAACCACAGTAGCCAAAAGTAGAGCAATAGAAGGCTTAAACCAAAAGTGGGACATGAAGAGGACACTGAAAATAATGAAACCAAAATTGACTGACACCTAGAGAACAGAGAATGAGGACAGTCCTGGGACTCCCTCAGTCATAACCCTACATGCTGTAGAGTAAAACTGTTAGTCCGGGTTCTCGAAAGGCTAAGAGTCTAATCATGGGGTCACTGTAATTAAATAATAATGCAATAACACAAAAGATTAAAATGAATAACTGATAAGGTAAATGATGTTAGTTCAATCAAAGGAAGAGGTCACCACGGGTTGGAACTATCAAGAACAGATTAAAGAAGTACAAATTAGTTAATAGCTGGTCATGGGGATGGGGAGCACGGCATAGGGAATGCAGTTAGCATTAATGTGATAGCTAGGTGTAGAGCCAGAGGAGAGAAAAAACAATTAGGATTGTTTTATAAACTATATATATAAATTTCTAACCAATGTACTGCATACTTGAAACTAATAATAAAATAAAAAATTTTTTAAAAAACAAATTCAAGAAACAGGGCTTTGAAATCTGTGTGATAAGCAAAGTGACAGTGATAGCATGAACAAAACAAAGTCAGCAAGGGGAGTCAGTTCTGGTAGTAGGATGATAAATTTAGTTTCAATCACAGTTTGATTTTAAGTAACGACTTGGCAAAAAATGTTAGTAATATTTTTCAAATATTGGGCTGCCAAATTTTCTTCATAGAATACTACAAAGGAGTGATGACACACTAGTAACATATCAAGTGACTGAACGGGCTCAAATACAAGATCACTATGAATCTAGATTTAACTTTTAATAGGGCAGAGCTCTGAAGTATGAGAAAATCAGACAAATGAGATGTTTGGCAACTCTTTTCTAATATTTTTTTACAAGTACCTAGTATTATTTCCTATCACAACGTTCATACTCAGGAGTCAGCACTACCTCAAAACACACAAAACCAGGAAATCAAGAGGTGCTGGTTTTACTTTTCCATTGATTAAGTCTGTAAACTGGGTTTGGTTAATGAAATGACAGCGCTAGGGGTTTCACTGCATGAAAAAAGTGTTTCGACAAGAAATTATCCTCTATCTCTGAGTCATCTAGTGATCTTGTAAAGCTAAAGAAATAATGTATAACCACTTAAAAACTTTTGGCAAAATATGCAATGTAAATTTAAAGTATTCATTAGCTTATAAAGAATGTGTGTGCGCACATGCACATGTGTGTTTTATTGGTAACATACTGACAAATCTTGAAAGAAATTTCTAAATAAAATTTATCTTCAAAACGTTGGCATTGGGTGAGGAAGAATATCAACAAACACAAAGATTATTAAGCAAATGAAGTTCTCAGTGTAGAAAGTATATATTCTAAAATTCTATTTCACTGTTCATTTGTGTTATAATCCTTCAAAAGCCTAAATACACATATTATCTTTATTCAATAATCTCTTAGTGATTTACTAAGGTAGAATAGGTATATAGAGGCTTGCCAGGAAAAAAAAATCGATGTTTAAAAACAAATTTATTTTAAAAAGAAAATGTAAAACATATTAGTTAAAAATTTTATGATTTAAAATGATTCTGTGCTACAGCAATGCCTGGTGTGTTATTTTGATATGGATATTAGGTTTATGCTAATACCTATTTTGATTAAAGTTCAAAAAAAAAAACAAGAAAAAAAAACTATTTTCAACGCATTAGAACAAAAAACTTTAAAGGTTTTTTTTTTCCATTTTACTATAGATTATAACATTACAATAAAATGTTGTTTCATCATAACTATCCTCTTCTAGTTCTAAGTCTGTCAGCATTTCTATTATTAACTTTAGTTTTTAAGGGTCATAACTTATCCATAAAATTTACACTACTGAAATCTGACACACAAAGAATCCTGGGAATATCTTCCCTTTAAAGGCAGATTTTAAGTTAGTCAACAGTTGGACAGCTCAAATGGTATACAGACCTATGTTCTCAGTATTAAATCACTGGTTTCAATCCCAAACAAGGCTGACTTCTAAGTCTTTCTGCATACCTTCCTAAGTATCCAATGGCCCGGGAAGGGTAAGTAGGCTGCTTTGTTTCAGTTCTGAGGTTGACAAAAATCTCCTCTTGAATTCTACTGGTTATCTAAAATGGCAAGATCTAAAGTTTTATTGTTAAGTTCTCCCCTCAGAAAGGTGAAAAGAAATTAAGAGAAACCAATGAAAGCCACAGGAACATATTACAATGCAGGTCCCAGTTTTTATTAACTGTTATTTTAAATATGCATTAGTCCAAAAAGTGCAGCTTGGCAAAGTAAAATTAATATATTTCAATCATCTGTTCAATGTTTAATAGCATTTTTCCCCTGTAGAATCTAGCTATGAATACCAAATTACTTAAATTTATCATATGGATTATGTCAGATTCTATTAGTTTACCCAGATGGTATCGTCCCAATTTTCAGAAACAGTTTCTGCCTTGGTCAGAGGCGTAGGAACTAACTCACAAACAATTCCCACACAGATCAAAGCTATAGGACTCAAATCTTGTTCAGTCCAAGAACACTAACAGATTGTTTTATTTTTGAAAATAAGATATGTCCTTTTTAAATAAATATTCTTTTTAAATAGATCTTACAGATTTTTTTAAAAGCCCTGTAAATACAACACATAGATTAGTTCGCATTGCCTAATACTATTAAAATTTAACTATCCAGTATTTCTTAGAGTAATATCAAATACATGTTATATTATGGATTTTACCTGATGCAGGTGGAGAGGGTGTGGGGTGAGGTGGGGAAAAAAACAGAGAGAGAACCGGTGCTGGCCAAACATCATTTCCCAAATGAAAAACTAAAATTGGAAAAAACTAACCTAAACATAATAAATTAAAATAATGTGAATAGTATTATAATATACTGTCTCTATTTATTCTTCCTGGTAATCACTTCAAAACCTATGGCTTCAACAACCATATTACACTAATGACCCCTAAATCTCCAGCCCCTGGGACAATCTCTCTTGCTCCTACTAAGTAGCCCCATTTAGATGTCCTACAAGTGCCTCAAACTCAACACACCTGAACTTTAATTTGATACTTCCCCCTTAGAACAAGTGTTCCTCCTCCAGTGTTCCCTGCCTTAGAGAAGGCCACCACCCACTTGCCCAAACAGAGTGCCCAAACCTGAGGATCATACCAGAGTCCTTCTCCCTCTCCACTGTCTGGAAAATTCCACTTCTGAAATAATTATAGCATCCTTATCCATCTCCATAGTTCCATTGCTGTTACCTAAATTTAGGCCTTTATCACTTCTAGATTTCTGAAACTGGCTTCTATTTGATTTCTCCACAAGTACTACCTTCCGCCTCTGTTCCAATTCAGTCTCAGTGCTTTCAGTGCTGCTTTAGAACCCTTCACCTGCTACCCCTAATCTTGAAAATATGATTCAAAGTACTTACTTGGTATATACGATCTTTCTTGATTTGGTCATTGCCTTGTCTCACATTTCTGCTTTTGGTCTATATGTGGTCCCACATCTCCGTAACTACCTGGAAAGTTTTTCTGCCTAATTCGAAACTCAAGAATTTAGAAATTATGAAAAGCCTTCCCTGACTCAAGGTGCCTTAATATTCCACTTCTGTGTATCCTTACAATGTGTTCTTCTTCCTCTCAGGACTGCATTTCTTATCTCTATAACCCTAGCACCTAACTTTGTCTTGCCCAAAGTAGAAGCTCAGCATGTCTACTGAATGGATGAAGCAGGTCAATCTAAGACAGTGAAATGTGAAGACGACTCATGAACTTCTTGGACTTTTGACACCTGAGCAGGCTCTGCAAGGGGGAAATGTTTAATTTGCTAATTACTATTCTCTCTCTAGATAATATTTTTTAACAATTTATTTCATCTTCTATTCAATAAAAGTTTGTTAAAATCTTCAATCTTTAAAAGGCAAATAAATACCTCATTTCAAGCACAACTGGTCCTATAAGTAATAAACACTTTAATTAACATACAGTACAAAGGCTTGTACCACTCAAGAGGCTAAAAAGGAATCTGGGTTAACACAACCTAGCACATACCTGTTTGGCTGCATGCCTAAGGCACCACCTATGCATCAATTCAAATCTAGCTGCCACCACCAAGGGCCCCCAGATCAGCATTAGTATGAGTGCCATAATATAATTGCTGACTCTCATCCTGAGGGAAGTAGCAAAAGGCAGAAGGGAGAACCAATTACTATTTCAAAAAGGCTAGAACACAAACCAAGGACCCTGAGAATGCAGGAAGATTCTAGGACACCGTAACTTCTCTGCTTTTGCTAACTCCTGCTTGCCTATACTACTAAGCTATCATCTATCTACTCATTCAAAAAAATTTTTTTAAACATTACTATGTCCCAAGCATTTTGGTAGGCACAGGGTCTATATAACTCTTCCCAGTCTTTTTTTTTTTTCTCTCTCTCTCTAGTCTCTTACATAAATCTTTCCAGTGGGAAGACAAACATTAAACAAATCGATGCGCAAATATAAGCATAATTACAAATTGTATTAGATGATAATACGGAAAAGAATATGAAACAGAACCATTTGAAAACACACATTAGATTGTCTTTATGCAGAAGTGACATTTAAGCTGAGACCTGAGAATGTTAGTGAAGTGACAAGCAAAAGCTATGAACATACAGTAGCAAGAGATCTGTTTTAGGAAGATAGTTCTGACAGCAGCTTGGAAGACAGGTTAGAAAGGAGGTCAGTTAAGAGAATATTGCAACAGTGTAGGTAAGAGATAAGAGTCCAAACTAAACTGCTAAAGGTGGAGATGGCAAGGAGTTGTCGAATGTGAAAAACATTCAAAGGCAGGATGGACAGGCATTGAGTAAAGAGTGTAAGAGAAAGAAGTCAATGTATTTCCTAGGATTCTAATTAGCCTAGGTAACTGGTAGGGTAAGAGTGTGAATAACTGAGACAGGAAACACGTAAAGGAAGAACAAGTTTAAGGGGAAGATAATGAATTCGGTTTACTAAGTTTTTGTTGCACTTAAGATACCGGAGAAATATCCATGTGGAGATGTCTAATGTGCAAGTTTGAAAATGAAAGGTCTTATAATCAGGAGAACAGACAGGCTAGAGAATAGGTCTGGGGTCATCTTCACAGAAGTGATAAATGATGCTTTGGGAGTGGACAAATCACTAAGAGAGTATAAAATAAGAAAAAGGACTAAGGAAACTTTGATCTATACTTTAAAACCTAGTAACAAAATAAAAGTCAGTGGCAAGACAGGAAGGAGCAGAGTTCACAGGAGCATCAGTTCAATATCAACATCGATATCAACATCCACCACATTCCAAGATGCTAGATCCTAGGGGTATATGTAAAAGACAGGAGCCCTAACCTTAAGATGCTTATACCCTAGGAGAGAGACACAAATAGATCATTTCAATATAGCTATAGATGGGGCACTATAGAAAGACACAAGGAGGAACCCCAGCTGAACCTAGGAGTTCAGGAAATATAAACTGTAGGAGATAGTACCTGATATAAGGCTTTCAGATTGATTAAAACCATGCAAAGAAAGTTGGTAAAGGCCAAATAAAATCAAAAGAATGTTCCCAGACTTACTTTTGGAATGCTGAGCAGGATAACAGTTGGGGGGGGGGGGGGGAGAAAGTGTAAGAAGCCCAGAGGCTAAAAGTGCTTTAAACTGGAAAGAATAGAGTTACTCTTAGGAGAAAAGAAGGCCCAGAAGAAGGGAAAAGTGGACAAGGGATTTTTGGTAGAAAGTTTACAGAAGGTTTTGGGGAAGTGTTAAAGAGAGATTGGGGAAAACTGCCAAGTTGTATGAGGGTTGGGGAAGAGAGATGGATAAAGGGAACTTGCATAAAGTTTGTTGAACTTCATGTAATTGTACCTTTTGACCTCCTTAGAAGATTTCTGTAAACAGTAAAGAGGTTCATTATTTTTCTAAGATTTTGGGGCCTATTTCTTTTGGATGTAATACCATGCTGACAGTGGCCCAAGGTGACCCAGTTATAAGTGCCCATGAAAATATGGAAAAAGTAAATTTGCAAGCATTAATGGTCATAGAGTGGTCAAGCAAGATGAAAACCGAGAAGACACCAGATTTTGCATTTATGGGGTCACTGATGCTTTTCAAATGAACTTTCAATAGAAATGTAGGGGTAGAAAACAATTGCAGATGGTTCACAAGTGAATGGTATAGGCATGGCTCTATATTGTTCATTCATTCAACAAATATTTATTGAGTGCCTACTGTGTACCAGGAAGTACCCTAGGCCCAGGGGAATCAATAGTGATCAAGACAGAGATCTCCTAAAGGCTTACAGTCTAACGGAGAAGGAAGACAGGAAATAGACAGTTACGGTTAGTGAAGTTAGTGCTACAACAGAGTAGTATAAGGGCATATGGAAGTGGACAGTGAAAGGAAGGAGGGATAGATGGAAATAACTAGAATGAAAGTAGTATGGAGGGAAAGTTTACTTTTTGGATAAAAGAAATTTTAACATGTATGTAGGCGGGAAGAAGCTTGTGAAAAAGGTGATGGAAGATGGGAAGCGGGAAACAGAGGAGGGGTGCTGGAGGGAGGTCCGGGGAAGAAGACTAGCAAGGGTAGAAGTGTTGGACTTGGAAAAGAAGGACACTTCTTCCTCCAGAGAACCAAGAAAGAACAGAAGACAAAAAATAATTGTGATGCAGAAGGGAGCATAAAGAAATGTCTTCTACCTTTTGCCGTAACATAGGCAAGATTGTCTCTCATCAAGGAAGCAAAAACAAGGTTGGAGGCTTCGAGGACAGTGTAAAATTTCTGAAGTAGGAAATGTGAGAATTGGATAAATGTAATAACTAATCAATTTCAACTCCTAAGATTACACAAATGACAGAAGAAGCAATCGACAATTGTACGCTTGCTTTGTTTAGAACTGGAAGTGGAATATGAAGTGAGATGTGACCTGCATTTCACAAAATTCAATAGGCATGAAATAAACAAAGGTAAATCTTAAAAAGAATTATCAAAAAGTCACTAAGTGTACACCCACACAGTGTATAATTGATTATGGATTACTTATCAGGGCATACAGTCAATACGGCACTCCTGTGCGATTGAATCTGTCACCGTTACTTAGTAGCAATGGCAGAAACTAGGAGGCTCACACAAAGAAGGCAGGCAACAGAAGCCATCAATAACAGAAACAAAGAGACACTCTCAGGTAGAGAAGATATATAGATTAGACAACAGTTAAAGGAAAAGCAGCTTAAAAGCAAAGACACTGTGGACTAATGATAAGCCTGAAGATAACTGATACAATGTTTCTGCCTTCCTTCTATCTTCCTTCAACATTCTCTTAGCACTTGTTACATGCCAGGTCACTGGGAGGCACTGGTGATACAAAGAGAAGACATAACTCTTGCTTGTAAACTCAGAATACGTTCATATACCGATAGTCTAATGTTTACAACCACCACCACCAACAAAAAAAAGTTCTTCTGACTTTCATTACCCAAAAGTATACATTGTTCTACAAGATATTAATCACATAATTTACATCAAAAATTTCAACAAATCCTTTAACTATTATCAAAGGTAGTGCCAAAAATGGCAGCATATTAAAAACTCATAAAATAGTATGTTCTATCTAAACTGCTATGTATCTTGGCTTTACCAGAGATGTTACATCTGACTTTTCATTAAACAGATGGATTAATTCCAACAAAAAGGCAACGGACATCAAATGGCAAAGCAAGATAACCAGAAACTAAGTGCTAGAAAGTATTACAGCAGCAAATTGATAGCGATTTTAGTGATCACCACAACAGTAATAATACATATTTACTGAGCTCTTACTTGAGCCAGGCATTGTGCTAAATATATTATATATCATTAAACTTTTCTAAATTCCCACAACAAACCTACCTATAAGATAGTTTCTAGTATTTTATGAACAAGAAAAGTAAAACTTAGAAAATCAAGTTACTCGTCCAAACCACATAGCATGAAGAAGTCAGAATTTGAACGCAGGTCTGCATGGTTTTCAAAAATCTGTGTTTTAACCACTGTATGATTCTGTTTCCTCATAATGGAAGGGTGCCAGGCACATGACAAACACTCAATAGTATCTGTCGTTGAAGGAATGAATGAGAGGACATAAAGGAGCTACTTCAGAGTAAGCCTAAATGTGGAAAATACAAGCAGAAAAGCAGAAGCAATATTTTAAGGATTCACTAAATCACCAAATCAAACTGTGCAACATAATTGTGGGTGTCTAGAAAATAGCAGCAACTGACGGAATGGCCTAGTGTGCCATTACAGGAAATATAATGGCTTTTGCTGAGTGAAAACTTCAGGCTATGAATCTGCAAAGCCGAAGATGGACACAGTATCAGGGAGTTCAAGAAAAGAACTGCAGATGCTGACCAGAAAACCCTTTCCTACATTTTCTCAGTATGGAAAGGGCTATTGGTGCTACAATGATGTAACTAACACTCAAGCCCATGTTACTTTTAATTTTATCACTTTTAAAATGGAAATAAGCTATGCATCCTGGAAAGATTATTACATTCGAGGACTATCCAGGTCCCTCTTTTAAAAGATTCCCATTGAAAGATTCCTTTTATTGGGTCCAGGACCATGTTTTATGGCACCGACTCTGCCACCATGATCACAATGACAGGATCAACAGAAAGCATCTGCCCCAAGAGCAGCCAATAAGTGAAGAGCAACCTATGACCGGTAATCTATGAAGAGGCCTGGCATGGGGGATTTGCCCAACCTAACTGAACCAAGATATATGGAGAGCAAGTAGCTGAAAGACACAGAAGAGGCAAGCAGCAGAAGTAATGAGGCAGTTACAACCATACTGAGAAAATACAGAATGAGGTCATTAGTTTTTTAAAAAGAAAAAGAAAAAGCGGAATCTGAAAAGGGCTAATAGCTGCAGAGAAGCAATACTTTCGCTGCTAAGATGGCAACAACCAATCACTAGAGTTGTATTCATTTTTTTCCAGTTTCTATAACACCTAGCTGGTATCTACGTGAAGCCAGTTTGTACAATTACTCTTAGATTCCCATAAGGCCTGGCCACTTCTATGTCCCTTGTTTCCCTACATAAAGCCTCCTAATAAACCACTCCTTACTAGCTACAAAGTAAAAGTGTGCTTGTGACAACACACACACACACACACACACACACACACACACACACACAGCACAATGTTTGTATATGAGTGCATATGCACTCACACACCTGCAATTAGATGACATGGCAAATTGGGTGGTGGCTAGTAATCTAAGCATTTTGGGTCTGTCTTCCATCTTGTAGTATCTGTGGTTTGAAGGTACTGCATTATTTAGCCCTAGTTAACGGTTTTGGAAAGAAGGGCCTTCAAAAAAATATCTTAACCCTTAAAAATTAATAATTCATGTCATCTCAATTGTGTACTTAGAGATTAAAAAGAGATTCAGGACATTTACAGAAAACAAAACCATCTTTTAAAAGTTTCCTCCTCTTGTATGTATATAAATGTGTCCAAATTTCATGGCAAATGTGATTTTGTTCTTTTACAATCACAAGAAACAATAGTTGACTCGTCAAGTTGGCCAAAGAAAGGAAAAACTGGAAAATTATGAAAATGTTTTGAAAAAAGTTTTACTTGAGAATATAAATGTTATAAATATATATTTAAAATTCATAATGTTCGGTGTGTTTTTGTCTTTCATAAGAAAGCCCCATTAGCCTATCTTACCTCTTCAAGCCTGCCCACTCCAAAGAAAGGAGAATGATGCTCAGAAAGCCTCAAACATCTACAAATGCCCAGCATGGTAGACTCCAAGAAACTCAAATAAATATCTAATGATCAAAAGGCATGAAAATAATATGGAATTCTCCTACAGAAGCTTATATAAAAACAATCCTAACAACTTATATGTCAAAAATTCAAAGAAACATTAAAATCCTTTCCCTAATTTGTTTTCATATAATGCAGTCACTTGTGCACACAATGTCCCTAGTGCTTTGCTAATTTTTCCTAGAAGTATTCCTTGCTTTTTCTTCCCATCTAAAATAAAACCTACCAGTCACAACTACCAAGTACATTGAGGTTCAGGTCTACCAAAGCACTGATCTACGCCAGAGTGTCTCAGCTTTTTTTAAAAAACCCTTTTGTACAGCTTAGAAAGAAAGTCTGACTAAAAGCTACAGTTCCATTTCTCAGAGCAAATTTATTTTCAGAATAATCCCACAGATAAAGGGGATTAAAAGGCAATATTCAAAACCTGAGTTGTAATAAGAGGTCTATGCACTTAAGGTTCATTTTGGTGTAATAATTTCTCCTCTGAACATAATATCATTACACACTCTTGTATTGAAAGTATTACCAGATTATATAGAGGACACCCAAATACATTGCTTAAGCATTCAAATTGGGTTTTTATTTTGGTTTGGCTATTTTTTCAACCACATCATTCTATTGATTAAATATTACGACATTCTGTGTGCCAGGAATACGCTCCAGATACCTGACACAAGTATTTGAGTATCAGAATCATTACGAAGCCACACAACCCAGGTGGTGGAACCCCACCACTTCATCTGAATGAAGTTCAGGATATGAAGGTTCATCCAAGACTACGGACAAAGGTTCTCTGCTGTTGCAAATTATACTGGTCCCTAAATATTAAAATTTCAAAAATCATCTTTTTTGTTAAAAAAGCAAGGTCAAGAACCGTCAGATGTATGGGTAAACCCTCTCATTAGATAATTTAACAGTTCTCGGGCCTCAGCTGAAATCTGGAGTACTGCCACTGTTTTCCATTGGCAAGACTGTTGAAAAGCACCATTTCTTCTTATCTCTTCATGACACATTCACCAAAGAAATTCCTGACTTAGCCTAAATTGTGCTCTCCTAAAGAACCCACTCTCCACAACTGAAGGCTTTCTAATAGTATTGCATATCTAATTTTGTTTTATAGAAATATTTCAGCTGTAAACACTCCATGTCAATATTTGCACATGACCAAAAATAAAATATTTCTGTGATAGGACACAAAATAATGAGAATTTTAAGAGAGATCGGTTACTCTGGGGAGTAACTATAAAAACAAAGCCTAACATACCATGAATGTGCTTACAACTGCCTAATATCTTTTTCAAGATAAATAAATAATGTAAGAATAATAAACCAGTAATATCTGATTAGAACTGGTAGCAAATAATAATATAGTTGGTTAGCTTCACTGTCCCAATTAAATTCAAAAGCAGCAGTTAAAATATGTATGTAGCAATAAAAGTTCTCTCTTCTAATGCACACATTTCCATCTAAACTTAGAGGCAATAAAAAAAATTCCACATTTGGATACACTATGAAAATAACTTGTAGTAATCATATATAACATTTATTGTAATGTGGTAGGCACTATTCTGTTTTACATGTATTCTTCATCCTCAGAACCACCTATGAGGTAATATCCCCATTTTATAGGTGAGATAACTAGGACATAGAATATTTAAGAAACTTGAACAAGGTCACACAGGAAATAACTTGTGAATACAAAAATTTCACCAACTAATCTAGCTCCAGATCATTACACTAAGCTGCCAATAAAGTAATGCAGTGAATGTGCTTTGCAAACGGTAAAATGTGCAAATATAAGGTACACTGATCAAGGGTACATGCTTTGTACTCACAGACCTGGTGTCAAGTCTCAGTTCTGTAATTTACTAGGCTATGTGAACTTGAATAAATCACTAAACTTCTCTAAGCTTCATTTTTCTGTTCTATAAAATGGGGATAATGAAGTAACAGTTCTTACTTCAAAGGGTTGTTGGTGGACCAGGGACACTATGCATGTTAAAGATTAGCAGAGTGCTTGGCATACAATAAGCATTCCATGAATGTTTATTATTAGCAGCTAATATTAAGAATTCCCATTATTATCATAAACTCTAATTTTAGTACAGGTGGCATTTTTCTTAAATAAGTGAAATCTACCAATATTGAGATAATAAGTTTATAAAATTAAGACCCAAAGTCTCAAAGTATATGACAGCAAGGTTTTGAGATGGAAAAAGCTACTTACTTTAATATCATTATCAAACATTTATTTTAAGTGCCTGGATATACATTAAAATGTGCTAGGCACTAAAAGAGTTATCAAGACATAGTCCCTGACTTCAAAAACACACAATCGAGCAAATTCTGCTGAGTGAACACAAACAGCAAAACCACCAACTCTGGGTGTATTCCCAACCCGATGCATCTATGTTCCCTTCTGTTTGTGCTGTGGGAGTGGTGAATACATGCAGAGGAAGCAGCTTAAAAATAAATAATAAACCCAACAAACAGAATGTAAAGCATTAAGATTCAGGAAGAAACGAGCTGACTTTCTGCCCTCTTACCTTCTCAAAAAAAGTTTTAGCTATCTTGGTACTAATGATTTCTGTTAATTAACCAGAAGAGAAAATAAGAAAGAGCTGGAAGCTAAGAATAGAAATCAGAGGAAAAGGATGCAGAAACAAATTATGAGAGTGAGAAATAACTTGGAAAATTAGAAAAGCCAAAATAATTGTAGATGAGTTTAAGTGAAACATGTTTTATACTCCATTCTATCATGTGCCTAATGACTTAGAAACCAAATAACTAACAGCACTTCTAAAGAATGCTGATCCTTACGCTTTTTCAATCCTGAGGTTTCCATTAGCTCTTACGGTCAGAGGGAAAGAATAGCATAGAGTACAGAAGGATTTTGTCTAACGGCACAGCCAACATCATGCCACACATATCTTAGAGCTCAGCTTCAGATCAACTATGAGAACCATGGCTAAATCATAATCCTGGTAATCCATAGATTCCATTAGAAGAGTAACTTCTAAAACTCTTAAGGATCTAGAATACTTCCACAGGCCACTGCAGGAAACCTGGAAACCTCATTTATACAGCATTTCTAGCTCATCTTCAGTGGTCATGCTATTTGAAGAGATCTTTTGCAACTTCGCAACAGGAAATGATATGCACTTGTGCCTCTCCATCTACATACCTACTTAGGAAACTCCTCTTTCTATCCCCAGAAACTCAAGCTTTAGCAAAGCCACAAAACTCCCTGCTACTGCATTAAAGCAAACTGACTAGAACAGCCTATTAACCATAAAGCAATAAAACAAACACGCATTACTAAAAAATGTGAAGGTACTTTTAAACACTATAAGCAATCTGTGTCAACTGAAAACTTAGCTCATATATATAAAACTAGGTTAAAAACTAAGGATGGGTAATTCACACATTCTTCACTATATATATATATATATATATATATATATATATATATATATATATATATCTCTCAGAGAAGAAAATTTTCTTTTTAAAGTAGGGAGTAAAGAAGGGAAAAAAGAGACATGAAGCAATAAAAAAAAAAAATGGTCACTGTGCACTCAAGGTACATCTGCATGTTGTAATGACTACTGGCCCAGTGTCAGCCATACCTCATCCGGCTCTCACACTATCCAAACTTAGGAAATTGAAGGGCAAGCCATACCTTTTGTTTCTCCTCTTCCACCACACTTAGGAATGGAAGGTATCTTCAGGAAGGATGAGTTGAATTCTATAGGAAAACTCTTAACTGATCAAATAGCAGCAAAGGTGGATATAATCTGTAGCCAGAGATAGGTCTTAATATAAGCAGTTTGACAGTCCTTTACTTGCAACTACTCCTCCCGACAATAACAAAAAGTGCTATAAATATTGGTTTATATAGCCTACACGTAGAAAAGTTTCTGGCACAAACTTCCTAGGCCTCTTAAGAGCCTCAAGCCTAAACCTCTGAGATGAGGAAGCTCAAGAATCAATATTAAAACAAAAAGAATGAAGACCAGAAAGGAATGGAAAGAATAAAGAATTTCCAATCACTTCTTACTTGTTCATTCTACCTTTCTAAACTGGTCTCAGTTTAGCCTCTAACTTCTCTGTCTACATGATCTATTAATTTGGCTATTATGATAAAATATTCCTAATCTTTCTAGGCCTTTCTAATTTAGTCCAATCCTGAGATAGTGCTATTTTTCTCTCAATGACTGATATTTTTGACAGTCCTTGAACCCTCAATTCCTCCTTGAATTCCTCTCTGTGGCCCTAGAGTTATGATGGAGAAGACATGTGCGCACATGTGAATAAAGTAAGGAAATTCTAGTAATTGGGCTCCCCTCCACCAACATCAGGCTATTTTTCTTTCTTCTCTAAAGTATTTAACAAGTAAAGCAGAGAGGAAAAGGCCGACATACAGATGAGAGGCTGTAGCGAAAGGCTAGCTCAAGCTTTTTGGGAATCCTTGTATCTTTTCACTGGTTATAGGTACTTAAGTCTGGAAAGTATCTTTGGAATATGTCTTGTGTGTAGGAATGCAGAAAAGATAACACCTTGCAAAAGTCAAACATACAGGTTTAATAATGTGCAACTAATGAAGATGGTTTATAAATGAAATACCACCTACACATTTAGTTCCCTAAATATATTACACTATTATAATCATTAAAGTTAGAACTGTAAGTACAAGTTTTCCATCTGTGGAAAAGTAAATCTGTTTTTAAATTAAAGAGAAATTATCACTCTAATTCTTAAAAATAAAACTATCAGGATATAATTCAAGTGTAGCTGCTCAGTCACTGAATAAATTTAAATTTGATAATAAAACATTTAAGTTTCAACCAATGCACCTTTGTTCAGCACATTTAGCTGAAATAACTCAGTCTGGTTTATTTCCATCACATATAGTACATTTTTCCAACAAGAGCATGTACATTCAATATAGAACATTTCCAGCAACAGTTACAGTCTTTCTAGTTTCCTTTCACAGTATATTTTAGTGCAAAGCACTGGGAAGGTAAATGTTTTTCTAGCTATAAGAGCATTTTATTATGACCTTATGGATCTTCAACATTTTAAAATTTTGTACAAAAAGTATATAGATGGACAGGGTCCCTCCTAAGTACAGGTATGAACCTATGTAAAAACATGGTATATTCTCTGCTGTTCCTTTTATAATTTGACAAAAATTACTAAAAAATAAAATATTCCCTAAAAAGTACAAAATATTGATACACAAAAACCTGTCCAAAATTTCATATAGATGTACTTCTGTTTTTCCTAAAATCTTGATTATAAAAAATGGATGAGAATTCATTATTTTCCAAATTTTATAGTAGGAATCAAATATTATCTAAAGTGGTCATTTAAGATTTTACTTGGGAGAAAAGAAATCAGGATTTACACCCCCATCTTCCTTTTTTAGCAATATCTAAAGAAATAAACTAGTATCATAACAAGTGGTTGTGCATGGATTGTCTGTATCCATAAAATATCAGTAAGCTATTTACTACCTTCATATTAACATTAGTAAATGTGTGGTCTTTAAAAAAAAATAGAAACTGAAAAATTAAGTTGCATCTATCATTAAAGTGCTTTGTATAAAATTTAAAGAAAAAGAGGGGAATGTTTAATTTTCATAAAGACCTCATATGTTTACAAATGAAAACTGTAATGATCCATGGATGAAAATGAACTGGAACTTTCCTATAGTATATATTTTAGAATAAAACTTTCAAACAAAAATAAGTGCTGGAGAACAAGTTAGAAATAAATGGATGTAAAAAGAATTACAAATATTTAGTAGGCTAAATATGTATAATGCATTGACACTAATCTGTCTTTTAGTCCTAACGTACACTCACTAGGAAATCATCTTTCTGTACAATTCAGATAAAAATTTTTCCAAATAAAGTGGAACTAAACCAAAATCACTAAGATACAAAGTCTTTGTCAATTAAAAATCACCAGTGGTGATATTTTCTTCAGGTTGTTGATCGCTCTAATCAACAAGTTATTTGGAAAAGAAAATTTGCAACTTTTTTTTGTAGAATCTGTAGACCAAATGCACAAGGTCAAGGGTGGTTAGCTGATGGACTGTGATGACATTATGTAATGTCACAGCTACATCAAAGTGCTGGAAAAGGCAGTGCCTTTGAAACAAGTGGTTGTTAGATGGTTATTATTTTAGTCAGAAAACAGCAGTTACAGTCGAATATTTATGAAAATGTTTTTCTTTTTTTTTCCTCATAGTACCATTTGAAGACGTTTAGTGGTTCTAACACCAATTTAAAGTCTTTCCACAAAAATGAACTCCAAACCTTTTCGTACATCACTTGAAGTTATCTGAGGAGAAATGGGAATAAATGAACACTTTTGAGTTTACCAATAAAACCTTGTTTTTAAAATTATACAATAGTAAATGACTTCTAAAGAATGGTTTCATCTCAAGTTTTCCACAAATAAAAAAATGTGTGATAATCAAACCACAACATTTAACCTACTCAGCACTCAAACTATACTGCTTTAGAACCTGAATCCAAAACTAATTTAATACTAATATATTAAATTAAATGCCTTAACACAAGGGACACAGGTACTGCAGGTAAACTTTAAAAATATGTAGAGACTTGCAAAAACAAGTATAGGGAGCCTACTCCTTATTTTAAATTACATTTTACACATCTACATTTGTTCCAAACCTTCTTAAAAAGTAGTATTTTTTCTTTCTTCCCAATAGGGATTTTACTCTTTTTGCAACACACAACCACACAAAAAAAAACAAAAACAAAAAAACCCAAAAATCCCTATTTAATAATATTAACTATGCTGAAATGATCACCAAAAAGTTTATCTAAACAAAAAGGGAAAAATAAGAAATCTGGGACCTAAGTAATCACTTTTTCCATAGATCAAAACTAAAAAACAGTAACTGACACATACTCCCAAAGAGAAGGGAAAAAAAAAATTCCAAACTTTTATCAAGTTTTCCCCTTTGCCTCAAAGCACTATGTTAAATGTAAATAATAAATGCTAATAGTTCTAAATTCAATTGGGTTTTTTTTTTCTGAGTGCAGCACTTTATTTAGCCGTCACAGATTAATTTTTACAATAATTACAGTGCCTCAAAAGACTTTTTTCCTATAATTATCGCCATCGCAAATTCATTCTAATATATTTAACTTTCCTACAATGCATTAATTAGTAGACTAAGTCACTGAATCAAATTAAACCTGTGCAAAGTTAGTTAAACAGAAGTCGTCTATTGTAAACATAAGCCAATATAAATGTGTATTTTACAACATTGAGAGGAAAGCACTGACCCTGTGTCATCTACCTATAACTATATTGCATTGTCCTGCGGAAGATCTGAAGTTAACTTTTGTTCCCAAGCCACTGGAATAAAGAAAGGTCACTGAAGAGGTAAATGCAATATGCACATTACTCTTGCAGTTCCCACTGCCATAAGATATATGGAAGCAAACATGTGTTAAAATGGAACCAGCTATAAATTATGGTCAAATGATTTTTTTTTAGTTCGATGGGGGGAAAAAAGCAAAACTCTGTAACTGTTCCTCACCAGACAAGAGCCTTAGATCTTGTACTTCGGCCTTTGGTTTTGTTTCCTTCAGGTGAATTGGAAGCATTTGCCTTATGAGTTTTCTTATGATGTTCAAGATAAGTCTTTTTGGCAAATGCCTTTCCACATTTATTGCATCTGTGAAGAGAAAAGTTTTTTGTGACTTTTACTTCAATACCAACGTCAGCAACTTCATACTTTTTACTAGGAGAGTTAGAAGTGCCATCATGTTTTGAATCGCTATGTTTTGTTTCATCCCTCGAAGGGCCTCTTTTTGCCACTTTATTTAGAACAAAATCAATGGGTTTTTTTATAGCTCTGATCTCCAAACTGGCTGTTATTTTCCCAAGATAGCGGGATGACTTTTTATGAACCACAGTTATATGCCGTATCACATCCCGCTTCCGACGAGTTTCGTAAGTGCAAAGAGGACACTTGTAGAATTTAACATAAATGTTATTCCCATCTGTGTGCAACTCAATGTGTTTAGTCAAGTTCTGTTTGGAAGTAAACTGACGTTTACAAAGTTTACAGTAAAGTTGCTTAAAGTCAAAGCCAGCTGAAAGTTTTGGTTTCCTGGTTTTTTGCTGGCCACCTGCAGCAGTCGGACTAGTTGATTTAGGGCTTTCAGAGTCTTGTTTAACTTTATTTTTCTGTGCTGCCGGTGTGTTCTTTTTTTCATTTGAATGATTTGTTCCCTTTAATTCATTCTGTGGAGAATGGGTAATGGAAGGGGGTGAAGATTCTACAGAATCTGCTGGTTCAACTTTAACTTTTATTTCTGAACTGTTGGCAGTATTATTAGGGCCTTTCTCTCTTTTAGAGTTTGTTCCAGAAAGAGTTATCTTGTGGACAATTTGCATATGTCTTTTAAGCATTATTTGTGAACTATATTTCCTCTTGCAAAGGAGGCATTTGCATGCAGTTAAATTGTATTCAGCCTTTGAAGACGACTTTTGTTTTCGAGTCTTAAAAGATTTTTTAGGAGAAACAGAATCCAAGAACAAAGGTTGCCCAGGCTTTGTTGCTATATCAGGAGTAATTGAATCCCTCCTCAGTCCTCTATGAACTTCATCAAAATGCCTCCTTACATTCGCTTTTGTAGCAAATGATTTACAACATACTGGGCAACTTCTACTTAATGGAACTAGAACATTCTTACTGCGTCCTTTAGAGGATTGGTTTGGATTCTTTCGTGTTTCAATGTACTTTTTTAGTTCTTCCATCTTTTTCTTATGTACTTTTCGAATATGACGACGAACACCTCGTCTGGAATTGAATTCTTTTCTACAAAGACAACATATCAACTGGTGACCAAAATCAGAGTTGTCAGAAGTTTCCAAGTCAGCCTGCGATTCCTGAGGTTGTTCGTCAGATGTAGGTGCAACTTCATCTGCAATAATCTCAACAGGAGGGGGCTCTACAGTTTCCACCTCTGTATCTGTAACTGGTACTGTTTTAGACTGTTCAGTGCTAGTTTCCTGCATTTGAACTTCGGTTTGTTCAGGAGTACTGCTTGACTCTGTGACTTCAGTAGGATTATCAGTCCTTGAAATATATTGAAACACTGCATTTTGATTAGTTTCTATGGGTTCTAGCTTAATAATGTATTCTCGCTTGTCCACACTTGGATATATGGCTTCTAGGAGATCGCTTATGGCTTGGCTTTGTTTGTCGTTTACATCAGGAAGGTCTGTTAAGGAAAAAAACAACATTTTAATCTGAAATAATTGGCCTGCTCTAGCCCTCTAGTATTTTTTAATGTATTATGAACACCTATCTTAAAATGTATGTTTCTAGTTGATGTTTATTTTTATAACAGCATTAACTCTTTTCAGTATTTTATGAAGATAAAAACCAGTATTAAACTAAAATTTGCTTAATTTAAAACCTCATCATGGTACACAAATGTTATGGGATATATGCAACTGAAAAGTTACTTCTACTTCTAAGTGCCATTAATATAAAATATATAAGCACATGCATGGATGTCCAAATGATAAAATATTTCATATTTTTAGTCTAAAATTTTTAGACTACCAAAGGCAAATCAAAGTTCTCATAATCCAAAGATGGAGAAAACATCATGAAAAATGGTACTATATATAAATATATTTTTTTTTTAGAAAACGACAGCATTCCTATTAGCCAAATGCATAATAAATCTCCTAGTCTAACTGTATGGAGACATATTAATAGACATGAAGAAGAAAATCTGTATGAAAATATATAAACATGAATGACTTGATATATAAGTATTTGCTCGACTCAGTCTTACTACCTGTCTCCTTAACATGACATAATTCTATTAAAATAAATGATTAAAAACTATAGATTTATGCTAAAAATAGAGCAGTTTTATTTACTTGTGCAGTTAATTATATCCTCTATAGGCAACTAAATATTCCCATTGTAACACAGTTGTCTAACATTGGTTATGTCTCCATGTATAACTAAATTCTAACTACAAATATAGCATCAAATCTGTTACCTATTTAGACATCAAGAAATAATTCATCATAGCTCATCTACTCGTCTTTTTTAAAATGGATAAAGTAGTGTCTATAAAATAACATTTTCACAAAAGTATTTGTAGAATGACTATTGCCAAGAGTACACAATAATCCGGCAAATCCATTTATCTATTTCCCTCTGTAAGTCAACTTCATACTAAAAAATAACAAAGAATACCAGAAAATTCACATTTTCTTTAAACAGTTAGATTTAATAAAATGCTTTTAATTTTATAGAATGCCTTTTCATCTATATCTCAACGATAAAAAGAAGTATAGTAGATCTAACAGCAGCAGAAAACTGCCAAACACATAGGAAATTTTCGTTTCATCTGTCCTATAACATGCTTTAAATCAGCTTCATGCTAACAATTAATTAAAGTAGTACTTATATTTGAAGTTTGCACTTCATTACAATACCAAAAAGGTTAAGTTAAAAAATGTACAAAATTCATAATGCAACTATAGTATGAAACTGGCAAAATAAGTTCTATATTTTTTAAGCCCACAAAGAGTTAAATCCCTGAACAAGAAATAATGAAAGTAAGCTATCATTAAAATATTTTAGGGAGTTTACAATAGTTCTTTAAAGCAAGAAAATAACACCATTATGTATAATGCTAACTTAAACATATAGGGGCAATACGATTAATTCGACAAACATCTGGTTCCACAAAGGCTAATTTATTAGCCTACTATCTACCCTCCTCTATTTCAGATCTTAAGTTAGCACATAATACAATCTAATTTCTGATAAAATGACTGATATAAATTTCACTGAGAAAGAAACTGATCAAACTACTTCAGATCTCAAGTTAGCTCATAACACATTCTAATTTCTGATAAAACGACTGATCTAAATAAATTTCACTAAGAACAAAACTGAACTTCAAATGAAGACCCAGAAACATCAAAAAGATTAATAAATATTTTTAATGTTCTTCATCATTCCCAAGAAATCAATTCATTTACCCATTCTTTGCTCTATTCCCAACAATCTCATTTACTTAAAGGAATCTAAGTAAATAAGCAATCATATCTGGTAACAAGCTATTAAAGAAGAGGAAAAATATCAATACCCCCTCAAGCATTAATATTTTAACTTACAATAATCATGAATGTAAACTATATGATCCATATTAACATTCAAAAACTATATTCAATATTTTAATACAAATAAATATACTCACAAATCTAACCTCATATATCTTTAGGAAAATCCAAGTGAAAACCACAAATAAGTACCTACTTAAGGAACAGTATAACATTGAGTCAAATATTTAATTTCATTCTCTATCATTAAATTATCCATAACTAGACATTCGTAATTTAACACAAACATATAGTTGTAGTATAAGAATATTTCATTGTAAAATGCATTAACTGAATGCATTAATAAAACTTACTGTCATCCATCTGGAGACTTGGTGGGCAGTAGAATTTTTTATGAGTAATTAGATTTGGCAATCCTCTAAAGAGACTGCGGCATAATTTACATTCAAAAATAGTGTCCACATCTTTCAATAAAATATGCTTAAGTTGTTTAGTTCCTAGGGGAAAAAAAATTAAAAAAATTTAACACAAAAGGTAATTTTAATATATACTTTTAAACTGGGCAACCACAGTTGACAAACCAAAAGTGCAATTTTACTCTTTAAAAACAAAATACAGACACTGCCAATTTCTACTAGAGTGTATTTAGCTAAGTTCTAAGCAAAAATCCTACTATCATCTGGATATTAATATAGCTAAAAATGGTACTCTTTTTCCTAATTCAATAGCCAGTCAATTCTTGGGATATGCAAACAGTGGTTCCAACACCTGTTTGAGCACTATAATCTGAGAATATAGATGTATGTGATCCACCCCTAGAGACTGATTCTACAGATTTGGAATAGGACAGAAGAATTAAACGTCCCCATCCCCTCCCATTCTCTGCCAAAGTTTTCAGCTGGTTCTTCCAACTCTCTTCTGCAATAAGAAGTGAACATGGAGTTTTGTACCACATTTTCCCCAATTCCTTAAAGAAGGTCAAAATTGTGTCACAGGACTGTCTGTGACTTTTCTTTTTAAACTCAGCTCAAATTACTTCAGGTTCTGGGCCAATATAAGGCTATGGCCATTTAGTGTAATAGTAGAGAATCTTTGTCTATAATTTTGAATTTTGCTTAGGCCTATTGACACCACTATAAATTTAATCAAAACCTTTATCCTTCAAAAACTTACCCAAATTGCAATTAATTAAATATTGGCATAGTTACGAGTTTAAAGCCACTAGATAATAAACTCCAAAGAGGACAAGACCAAGTCTATATTATTTATAACTACAAAGTGTTTAGCTCTAATAATGCTCAATAAATATTCGTTGAAAAAATGCCAGTGATCTAGGGAATCTAAGCATTGTGACAAAAGATCAAAAGACAGAGAAAAAATAAATGGCAACAGCATCTGATCTTTAAATTAAAACATCCACTAGGAATAAAACACAAATGGAAGATCTTTTGGTGCTACTTCCTACAGGTCTTTGCCACAGGTAAACTGACAAAATTGATCTGCAATGCTTTACTAATTAAGGAGCCTTCAGCTTCCTCAAATACAAACAAATAATAACAATACATTAAGTTAAAGAAAAAAAAAGTGTCCTGAAAATATTTTTAAGACTATCTAGGTGCAAAGTGTTCTGTCATTCAACAAGCATTTGACTATTAAGCTCTGGGACTACTGAGTAAACACAATCTTAGTAGTAGAATTAATACTGGAGGGTCCATAAAAGTTAAATATTTCTGATTCGATCTTCTATGATCTGTTTACATTTAATTTTTGCATTAATCATCATTTTGTATTTTATCACCATTCTGAATACAGGCCAGCCCTCAAAATTCTATTGCAAATGATTACCAGGTTTTCAGAACTTCATCAAGTCTTTAAAGATTCCAATTCTGATAGCTGTGTGACCTTAAAGAGTTGTATAATCTTTGCACTTTGGTTTATCCATCTTGTAAAATGAACAAACCAAACCTATGTTGGAGAATTACGAAAGAAAATATGAACCTAAGTCCCCCAAAATTAAATTATACATCTAGGTTTCCACTGGGAAAAAAATATGTATAATGAAATAATTTCTACCATTTCCCAAATCCAAGTCAATGCTTACCATATTACCACTAAATAAGAAAATAAAATTTAAAAAGATTCAGAAGATAGCTTGGGTATTACTCTTTATGTAAAAGAAAATTCACATAAATATGTACACACATGTTATTTGTGTAGTTCATTTCATATTACAAAATATACTGGCAATAAACTGCTCATATATTTATAGTTCATGGTTAACCTCACAAGTGATTGACAAACTGTAAGAGGTAGACTCATGGTAAAAATACTTAGATAAACCTCTAACTTATCTACTTAAAGTTCTCAGGAAGTATAGCTGAGTGTATTACCAGTAAGAAGAAAACAGGAAATTTCTGCACACTTTAATTCTAAATTAAAAGACATGCAAGACCTACACTAAAGATTCAATTCTGCCTTAAAGATAGTCAAAAAGAACTGAAGAGGGACACAAAAATAATCTGAACTAGGTTAACTTAAAAATTCATCTGAAGAATTAAGTAATAAGTACAACATGAGGTTATACATAAAAAACAAGTTACTTGTAAAAATATAAGACCACATCCCTAAATCAGATATATTACTTTGTCTTACCAGGTTCTCTCAATCAATCATAAGTGTGTGTGTGTGTGTGTGTGTGTGTGTGTGTGTGTATATACACACACACACACACACACACATATCAATTTCTTATATGTATTCCTAGTTATAGAGTTATAACTTCTATGGAGTTATAGAGTTAATTATATTCAGTAGAAAATGCCCAATAAGCATCCAAAAAAAACAAAAGTATTTGATTCTAACCCTGATCAATTTTATTTATCAATCACAAATGCTACCCATCCCCATCCCCACCTACACACATACTCACATACAAGCACAGCTGTGTTGATCCAGGCACAACAAAACAAATGTCTTTCAGATCTATGGATTCACCACTCTCTATTTCTCTCTCTCTTTTCAGGCCTTCGCCTGTTTTCTTTATTTTTTTTTTCCTCAACATTTATAACATTCTCCCATTTCCCTAGTCTGGCTCACTTGTAGTAATCCTTCAGATCCCAGGTTAGATGTCACTTCTTCCAGGAAGCCTTCTCTGACCCAGCCTGTTTTTTTGGTTAAGAATTCTTCCCCTATATTCCCAGAGCACCCTATGCATCTATACTATTTTATCCTACTATCTTGTAATTACTTTTCTGTGTCCCCATTGAACTGAAAGCTCTAAAAGGATAGAGAAGATATCTTTAAATGTTCACCTCTATATTCCCAGCCCTCAGGACCATGCCTGATTGACATTCTTTAAATGACATATTGAATAACTATCTCTATGTTTTAAGAAAATCTTCTCTATAAATAAAATTTTTTTCTAGTCTATGTAAAGTTGACTGGGAAGTCAAAAAAAAGTGCCTAAAAGATCTTCTATTATACATTTTACAAATGAGAAAAATAAGGTGTCTTCTATTCCATAAATACAGACAATAAAAGTTTTTCCCTCAGTTACTTTAAGTAGCCATTTAAGGTTTTGTTGTTTTTCCTATCAGGACATAATAAATTTATTCTAATCAGCTACTCTTTTCTGATTGTTTTGCTCGCTAATAATCAGACAGCTTCTGTCAATAGCTAAAACTTTCGGTCACCTGAGACAACAGACACGGTCATCTACACAGCAACATCAAGTTCTTCCACAGCTCTCGATCTTGAGAGAGAGCCATGCTGCCTTACTCCTAATTATTCCTTTTCCTCTCTCTTTCTTACCTTAAATATCACCACATACTGCTTAAATAGACCACCAATCAGTATTTATCAAAAAACCAGCCCTCCAAAGGGTAAGGTTTCTGATGCCTAGAAATTAATTTGTGAATATTTCTCACACATAATAGATGCTCAATAAAAATTAGTTAAACCTCAAGGGTTTATCTTGTGCTATTCCTTAATGCCAAATACACTGTATGCACTGAAAATGTTTAAAAGACTTTTTCAATAGGAATCACTATTCAATTTTATATTAGGTTGGATGGCTGTCACTCTACATGACATATTATTAATTCTAACTCTTCTGCACTAGACAAAGATAAGCTTTCAATTTTTCTTCTTAATAGACTGATATGCTGGTCAATGACAATTTTAGGTTGTGGCAGTAATCATTTTTAAATGGTATACTGTTTTCTTTATTGTTGACTCACACATGAGCTATTTTCTTTAGGATGACTGTTTAACCACATTATCATCTCAACATTGCAAGCAAATCTATAATTCCTGTCAAACCTCCTGAGTTCCACGACAAGTATGAGAGAAATTTCTAACTGATCATCCCTTCACATAAGTACTTAAAGCTAAAAGAAGCAAAACTTAAGAAAATTAAAATTATCTTAAAACCACCACCTGCAAGGATTGGTGAAAAAAATTACTTGGTTCATTATGGAACACTGCCACATAACTACAATAAATTTACAAGTAGAATAAAACTTTATTGTTTACTTGTTGAATCTTTTAGTTAAGTTTAGCAAATATTTATTGAACACCTGTTAAATACCAGGTACAATGTTATTCACTGGAGACATAGAAGAGTATGACCTGTGCCCCTGAGAAATTCCCAGACTAATATAAATGGCTGCTCTCCTGGAAGTATAGCCCCAAATGGCATGCTCTGAAGATCAATTTAAGAACAACAAATCAAACAAACAAATGTATATTTTTCTTATTCACCTGAAAAATATCTAGTCCAATTTTAAATTTCCTACAATTGCTATATAACAATCCCTCCAAAAATCTATCATATAGTAATATGGCACTCTCTTATGTATCTCTGATAAATCATAATTCCATCCTAGGCTTCTGCTTACAGAGTCAGAACTGAGGCGTCACCACCCAGTCACAGATTACACTAACTGATATTAATGATTTTTTAAGCAGTAAAAACAAACAAGCAAAAACAAAAAACTTCTTCTAAGAAGTTAAATGACCAAACCTAAATTTAGGAAGATGATGATGACAGCAGTCACCACACAAAGCTAATTCTCATTTTCACTACAATTTATTCCTCCCTAAAACTAAAAAGATGCTGTTCTTTGTACATAGTAGTAGTATATTCTACAGGTAGAATCTTTTTTCTATAATTGTATATTCTCTTTTTACAATATTATATATTTTAAGAATTCAAGAAAAAGTTGTTACTTCATATTCAAGACCAGTTTTAAATACCGGACAAAATGATTATTATCCCTCTCTTCCCATTTTTCTGTTTTTACCCTTATGGAAATCCACAGCTCCTCTGCTTCTACCAAAGTGTAAGTACACCTTTTTTTGTTATTTAAATTTTTGTTTCAGTTTGAGGACAAAGGTCAGAAAGGAAGGAAGCTAAAATAAAAGTGTAACTAGACAGGAGGGAAATTTGAAGACACCGAGTCACAGATGTGATCCTAGAAGGACTAACACAGCAAAGGCAAGGCTCCGGCATAGGGCAGGGCACAGAGTCAGGGATTCAGAACAAATGGCATGTCTCAAGTCACCCAACCACCAGGGATTTCAGAGCACGAAATCTGTAGGTAGGGGCAAAATAGGCAGTTTTCTAAAAAAAACAAAACATCTACCTACCGACAAATGTCAAACAACAGTGGAATATACTATTAATGAAGCAAAGACACATAGCAGTAGGCAGTCAGCTACCATTTGTATTAGGAAGAAAATGAGGGATATGTACTCATATATATATATATGGAAGGTCTCCGGAAGAAGACACAAACCACGTAGCAGTAAACTTATTTTTGTATCTCTCTTTGTACTTCTTTATTTTTTAAAAACTACACATATCACTTATTCCAAAAAAGAAAAATCTATTCAAATTAATTTACAGGTCAAGCAGACAGAAATAGAGAGATATCAGAGGTGAAAAAGTTTGTAATTTAAAGCCAAGAAAACAGACCAGAACAAAAGCTGAAGTGTGAGGCAAAGAGAATGGGTCAAAACCTGTCAAGCAGTCGGTACTACACACATGGGGCCGGTGGACCTAAAAAAATGAGTCAGCTCCTTCCTCAGCTTTTTATGAACTTTCAGCTTGGGTAGGAATTAATACCAGGTCACAGACAGCCCAGTGTAGGCAGAAGGTAAGTCACTTAAACAGAGATGATACAGTAGCTGAAGACAACCATCTAAGCTTGAAGATAAAGGTAGATATCCTAAGACATTACTATTGTCCAACCTGACTTAGCCTCTGTAGGTTAACAAGAGCAAAAGCATGGACGTTAGAGTTCTACCTTCAAATATCTGTCAGATAACACAACCAGGATAGTTCTTTAAATGCAATGAGTGTGACCAAGCTATAATGGAAAGACCCTAGCAGAGTTGAGATATTGAAGGGAGGCTTGGGACTAGAGTGAGACTGGGTAGAACTTAAGAGTCTCAGAGTGGGAATGGATCACAGTCCCTAAGTCATGCAGCCCCAAATCTCCATCCTGTCCTCCAAAGTTTTCAGTTAGCCACAGCTTGAATACCTCAGTGCTAAAGAGCCACCTTAGCAGACTCTAGATTATCCAGCTAACTCTGAAGGCAAATTTGCTGGGGACATTTAAAAAATATATACTACCCATATCACAGTCTCTTTTCTTTAGCTTAGATAATAAATGGCAAACACGAAAAAACAGATATGATCGCAGTACAATAAAGAAACAAATAATTTCATTTTTAAATATTCATCTTTCAAAGTTAAAAAAAAATACAGATGTTGAGTATAGAACCTTGTTGAAATGGTATTTCTTATAAGGCAAACATTTCTGAATGAACCAATTCTAACTTCTTAAACAACACTACAATAAACTGAAGCAGTAGAAAATAACCTAATTACAAATTATAAATTTTTAAAAAGGAATATTACTAAATATGAAAAAGTTATTACCTTCATGTCCATGATGTGAGAAAAAGAAATTTTATCTCTACACTAAAAGTACCTAATAGAAACTCTTACTACAAACAGAAACTAACCATTCTTCTACTATGCCAGAAATACATTTATATACAATCTCTAATAACTAAAATTTTAATTGTATTTACCATAGAAGAATCTGGCCTATCAGTTATTTCTGTTAATGAAGGGCAAGTATAAAAATTTAAAAACCACCACCACCCTAAAATAGGTTATGCCACCAGCCAACATGAGCCTAGGCATATGGTATACACTAAATACTTACTGAATTAAATAATACATAAAAGCAATGTCATGAGGACTATAGATGAAAAGTATAACAAATGGATCTTAGAGAGTCAGAAAAAAACTATTTTAGATTCAGGAACAATTTATTTCTTAGAATCCTAAAATAAACCAAATAAACGCTATTTCCATTTACGTTTTAAAAACAAGCACCTCAAAAATTTCTCGATACAAAACATGGTTGCATATAAGTTATCTTTTCCTTTGAATCTCAGAAATTTTTCATTAAAAGAGTAAGCTTTAAAAGAGTAACAAAAGATATTCTAATCCTTTAAGGGCCCATCAGTTAGATGTCCATCAGTCATGTGTGTTTGCTTGTTCTTATTTGGCTCAATAGTCTGCAATGTCAGAGAAGCCAAATCTACAAGTGGACAAGTGGATCATAAGAATCGCAGCACCTTAAGATCTTACTGATAACACAGGAATGCTAACAGTTCTCAATCATTCATATGTAGTAAGCAATACCTATTTCAAAGCACTGAATTGCAACTGTACAAATACACTTATTATATATCTAATTATAATAATCTAATGAAAAAAAAACTAAACAAATGTATCTGAAGATATTGGGGCTGGAATAAGTCTTTTTTCTATCTTGTGCTCTATTAAAGATATTGAAACTCCAGAAACTTCAGGGTTAGGCAGAGAGTGAGACACAGAGATAATAAAGTAATTAATCCAGAACAAGTAACATCCCCAACTCTCTGCATAAATAATGTACTCTGCCAAAGTGTATAAAGAGCCAGTATAATTTACTACTGACTTTAAGTTTATAAAAAACATGCCAAAAAGTAACAAGGACACTTTAAGAGGAAGAGGCACTTTATCAGCAAATATACCACATAATATGTTTCTTCAAACCATACTAAGTTTATTTTTAAATATATAGTACTGAAAAAGAATCTCTAGATTAAGTCAATATTAATCACTTTTTAAAAATTATGGCATTAAAAATATTCTATTAAAAAACCAATGTATACATTTTAATTCTCTTAAATTATTTCTAAAGATTTCTAGGTAGTTTTTAGCTACTATTTGAAGATTGAAAAATACATCCTAAAACATTCATACCTGATCGAAAGCACTCAATTATTTGTTGAATACCAGATTTGGATGTCTGTAGTGGTTGCTGTAACAAAGGAGCATCTCCGGGTTCCAGGATATAAACTACATGGAAGACAAATACCCACCCCAATCCCCACAAAAAAGGGTTATTTAAATCATTTACTCTTGAAGTAAAACAATGTTTTGCTACAATCACGTAAATAACAAGCACACCTGTATACATTTCACCGTCATCTTTGTAAGGCAAAATGAATAATGGGGAAAAATAAAAAGTTTCCTCAATTCAAGGCTAAAATAAGGCTACTTAAGGCAAGATAATGTTTAAATGCAAAGATCTGCTGAATATGTATTATTCAGTACATATCTGTCATGTTTGCCTTTTTGTTTTCCTTTAAGAGGAACCACTATATTTAACCAAAATTCTAGGACGATGATGGCCTAGCCGCATCTCATAAACCATTCCAAAACCCTCTGGACAATCTAGTACAGCTCTCTGGGCAATTATGAAAGCAAAACTCAAAAACCACTGCCTAAGGAAAGAACTGGTCCAGTGCGCAATGACAGATGTACAAGAATGTTCACTACAGCACTGTAAATAACTGAAAAAAATTTCAAACAACTTAAAAGTCTCCCAAAAGGACTCAGACTAAATAAGCTATGAAATATCCATATAACAGAATCTCTGACAGCTGTCAGAAAGCATGAGCTAGAGCTACATGTGCTGACAACAAAGGATGTCAATAATGATTGTTAAGCAACAAAAACAGGTTATAGAATATGATTTCATTTATATTAATATATATTAGTATATTTCAATAAATACAGAAAGAAATTTCATGTATATTTCTATACATGTATAAATGCTAATATAAACACAAAAAGTCTAATGGGATACCAACAAAACTTAAAAAATGTTCTGTCAGGGTGGGTTTACACAGGCAATTTGCACTCTCTGCCTCACAATTCATAAGTACTTCAGAGCCAGGGCCTTTAGAAGTGTGCATTTTTATAAGTAAAAATATTTGTTTTAAATAAAAATCTTTATTTTCATATACAGAAGTCTAGATCATCCCTGCTTTCCAAAATTCTCAGATTGGCAAAATAAGTATGCAATAAATTAAATTACAGGTAGCTGAAAAGGAAAACTGAGTTTCCCATCAGACATCAAATAAGGTAACTGAAAAGGAAAACTGAGTTTTCCATCGGATATCAAATAAAGATAGTCATGGAGAAAAACCAGCCACTTCAATTACCTCTTGTTTCAATACGTTATAATGTTCCACTCAACTATTACCATCTTAACCCAGGCCCATCTGCTCAGGGTGAGGAGATAAGGAGGGTTACCTTCAGTAATGTGTGCTGCTGCTGCTTCACAGCCCGGCTTGGAAAGCACTTAGCTTTCCAAAAGGGGACTAAAGCCTGCTGTGCTATGTATACAGACTCAGCCTTACATTCTCTTTTGGACTCCAAGACCTGTGCTCAGTATACACATATGGGAGGACTATATCTCAGAACCAAGTCATTTCATTAAGCGAAATTTTCCTAATTTTAAGAGATATTTTAGGAATATTTTAAATAAATTCAGAACATACAAGCACAACTCATTTTGAAAACGTCTGACATTGACACTAACTGCAGTGATTAAGACTCCAGACTTGGACTGACTGCATTAAAATTCTTTTTCTGCCAACTAGGGAAAATTAAAATCTATGATCTTGTCTCATCTCCAAAATGGGGATAATAAAAGTACCTAAATCATAGGATTGTATAAGGATTAAATTAGCTAATGCAGGTAAACTGGTTAAAACAGAGCCTGGGATATAGTAAGTGCTCAATAAATGTTCTATCACCATCACCATCGTAATCACCATCACTACCACAACCCCCACCAACATGCGCAAAAGCAACTGCTTTCCTGACACTAAAAACTGAAATCTTTTCAAAAACCGAAAGCAGAATTCAATCCCTTTTTCTCCATGACTATCTTTATTTGATACAATAGCATAAGTTTGTAAATAGATTGATGCTATCATTTATTTGGATTAGATGGATCTCTTTCCACTACAAAAGAGAGGGTGGAAATTATACAATTGTAAAGAGTTAAAAGCTTCAAGGTCTGGCTCTGTACGTAACAAGAATTCTAGAAAGGGAGAATGAAAAAACGATAGTGAATAAAAGAGGGATAAAGGAAAAAATGAAAACTTCTCCTTAGAGCCTCCTTCCTTATTTAGGTCTACACTGCAGAAAACTTTCTATAATACACCAACTTCTACTACCACATTATAAAGCTATAGCTTTGTAATCTGATTATAAAGCTAGAGCTAAATTTTGTTACCTATCACCTTCAAAGACTGCTACCACCAGATACATAGATATCCTGAGATACCATTCAAAACAACCCCAGGGTTAGCTTAGTTATGCACAGACACATCCACTACATTTAAGAAGCTAGTCTTTCTTCATTTGAAAACATACTCTCAACACTAAAAAACTTTATGTATTAATATTTTACAAAATTTCTTCTTACATATCCTATCATCCCTCCCGATATCAGATTACATGACTAGTTAGGGGAAAACAAAACAAAACAATAGCATCTACCTCTAACCAAAAAACCCAAACCCTCAGAAGTTAATATCTTTCTTTATGTCCTTCCAAGAACACAATTCTTGAATAAAATACTTACTTTTGTAAGTCTCTCTCCTACCTTAAAACAAGATCTTTAAAAGATCTTCCTACTTACAATGTCTGGGATTTGCTTACAAATAATAAGGGGTTGGGAAGAAGGGAATTATGGGGAGGGGAGAATAGAGATGAAAACAAATTGTCTATGTATTGATAACTGATGGGAGTTGTGTCAAGTTTACATCAGGTTCCTCATGCCATTCTCCTTACTTCTGACTATTTGAAAACTTCTATAACAAAAAACATTCTTCAAACATAACTAAGATGTTTTACATACACTGACAGGTTTATAATACCACCTTTCACTACAAATTGACCATCCGAGCAAAGTCTCAAGAACACACTGCTCTCATCCAAGGAACTCACCTACTATTCAGAATCCAAACCAGGATAGACCTCTCAGGAGAGCCCATTAAAAGAATTTCCCAAACATCATGTCATATTCTTCTATTGTAATACATTCCTCTCTATACTGAAAACATCCTCCCACTCAGCACCGACCTTCCTTTGAAATGACAATTAACTACCCCATAAGTTAACAAACTTCTAGCTTTCCACTGAACAAAATGCTTACAAAGTGTTTAATTCTAGCTAAGAACACAAAGAAACACTACTTTTGATCTGACAGTATGAAAAATAAACTGCATGAAAAGTTTATGGTAAAAGAAAGTTGAAATTAAAATTATTGCTACTTATCTGATTTCTTGTTAATGGGGGTGAAAAAAGAATCAAAAAAAGTTCCAATACATATTAAAAAGTTCAACTCTAGAAAACATCTTTAAAAAGACATTAAAGTCTCTAGAAAACTTTAATTCCCAGAATACACTGAATAAGGTATGGTCACTTTATGTCTATTTGTTTATGTCTCTCTTCCCACTCAAAAGTTCTATGAGGGAATGACCTTCTGTTTTGTTCACCACTTATATCCCCATTGCCCTGGACAGTGCCTAGCACCTAACAGGTATACAACAATAATTTGTCAAAAAAATGAATGAATAAACTTCTTCCTAAATGAGTTCATTAATTAATTCAACCTAAATCACTTTAAGTGTTGTCAGAAAAAAACTGGAATAAAAGGTCAACAGAACATAAGTATAAAAGGCATACACAGCCTTCTACTTCAAAACTAGCAAACTCCAATCAACATTAGGTAAAACAAGTGATATATCTTCACTTTAATTACACAAAATATGCAGTGTAAAAGGGTGCTGAAAGTTAGACAAGTAAGGGGGCAGCTAAACAGAAAGTGGAATCCTGGGATTACCTGTTTTATTAGCAGATGTGAGTTATTACTAATTTTCAGCAAATCAGTGGGGCTAGGGTCATAGTACAAACTTTACTCTAATGTGTACCAAAGTTTTCTGAAAATGGAAGTTCTTCCCCTATACCATCTCCAGTTTTTCCCATTAAGCGAAGGAGCACTCTACTTAAAATAAACTCTACGGTGATAAAACTTAGTACAATAAGTATACACAGAGGTACACTACTACCTGCAGTTAAAAATACCCCAAACAAAAGCAAACAAAAGTATAAAGATCTGATAACTTTTAGGTCAAAAATAATGATAAATATCTGCCTTTAACTGGAAGGAAAAAAAACTAAATCTATATTTGGCTTAATGGTAGTATGTATTCAATGATTCTCTTTTAAGTTGCACCTGTTTGCAACAAAGCACATCAAATTTCTATGAAAAACTATCAATGGTTTACATACCACACTTATCAAAGTTTCTTCACATTCCTCATGAGACTTCAAAAAGCAATTTTTTCATTTCATAAATTCAACTTTAAAAAGCTCCATTGAATAAAATGTGCTTAAAATACATATTCCATCTAATCGAAAGTATCTGTTTGTTTTTGTTTTGTTGTTGTTGTTGTTTTGCCATACAGTACATTCTGTCCGAGAAATTTTTTTAAAAGTTGCACTGGGCAAAACCTATTTCTCCCAACAAGTTGAGTTCAACAAACCGGTTTTTAGCCCAAACTAAACTTATTTTTAGGCTTTAAAATGCTATTCTCTGATAAAAATGAATAAGAGACTTGAGTTTTTCCAAGTTTAAATGAAACAACTTTCATGAAGGTAAATGGTAATATTCTACTACCTATTTTTTCCTTTCTCTTCAGCTTTAAACATTTTCAGAGCATAGGGGTACACTACTAACTGCAGGCTGCCTCGAAAGAGGGAAAAAGGATTGAGTGATTAATCTTGTGGAAAAGATTTAAGGTGACACTTGCAGTACTTTTTTTAAGTGATCAGGCAGGGCAGACCTTTTTATTTGTACAAGCATTTAACTTCATAACTGGTTTGATGCTAGGTAAATTATAGCCTGCTTACTTAGGAATGACTTCTTGGGCAGGAGGAAAAGAAAACTAAAAGGAAACAGAAGGCAGACTGGCTCTGATCGAGGGCAAAGTAACTGAAGACAGGGGTATACCTGGTTCACAGCATCCGTGATGATGGTGGTCAGTCTGACAGTATTTGTCCCTTAAAGGCATTTTCAGTGGGCGCGACCTACTTTCCATTCACTGTAAGAAGCTCTTCATTGCGGCTTGGCTGTTGAAAGAAGCACAAACCCGTCACGCACCCTGAACTTCCTGGGGGGGCTCTGGATCATTTTCCAGATATGTCCGCTTCACCCGCCCTCCGCTGTCCCTCCACCTTTTTCTGGAACCGAAAAACAGTAAAACGCACGAAGGCTTCTCCAGCCCAGATACCCGCACAGGTTCATCGCCCTACCCGGAAACGCAGCCTTGGGCGCGCAGCGCAGGACGAGGGCCTGGGCCGGCTGCGCAGGCGACGGCCGCCTGGCTGTCCCGGGCGGGCGCGCGCGGAGACGGAGGCGCGGAGCGCGGCGGCCACAGCCTGCGCCGGGGCCCGCGGGGCGGCCGAGCGGGGGGCGCGGCGGCAGGGGCGGCCGAGATGCGGCTCCCCGGCGGCCGGCCCACGCCCTCCCGCCACGCACGTGCGTTGGGGTCTCCCCGGCGGAACCCCTGTCCCCACAACCAAGTGCGCCCAACTTACTTAACTCCAAGGGCGGGCCGGCGGGCAGGCGGAAGGAAGGAAGGCCGGGCGGCCGCGGGGACAGCCTGGCGTAGGAGGTGGCTTCGGGCCCCACCTGGCGCGGCCTCGGCGGACCACGCGAAGGGAACCGGGGTTCGGGCCCGACGCGCTCCCAAAGAGTCCCCGCCGGCGCTGACGCGGAAGCGCCACAGCTCACCACGTCCCTCCGCGGCCCGAGGCGACGGCGGCGGCGGCTCACGGCGTCCCTCCGCGCTGTGGGGCTGGCGGGCGGGCGGCGCGCGGGCGCAGGCAGTTGACAGGAGGAACCGCCCCGCGGCAGCCGTCGCCGCCACCGAAGGAGCCGGAACCGGAGCGGGCAGGACCAGAGGCGCCCCTCACCGGGGCAACGGCTGCCGCCGAAGCCCGGCTCCCCCCGGCAGCGCTCCACCTGCAACGGTCCCTCAGGCTTTTGGAGAGGGGTGGGAAGAATGGGGTTCTCCCCGCACCTTGGGCTTTTTTGGTAGTTGTTGTTTCAGGAAACTTTATTAAGTCAGTCCCTCTCTGTCTCCCCCTCTCCCAAGAGCCTGAGCTACCGCTGTCGAGCGGGTAGGAAGGGGGAAGCAGAGACTCTCCGGCAGCGACAGGGAGAGACTGACTGACCCCGGACGGAGATGGGGCGAGGGCAGGAAGTGACAAGCTCTCGGAGTGGGTGGGGGGAGTGTGGCCGGCACGCCCGGGAGCGCCGCGCGCATGCGCCCGGTCCGGCGCCCCCGCCTGTATGGAGGCGACTCGCCGCCGCCCGGCGGGGGAGGGAGGAGTGGCGGGTGGCGCAGGGGCAGCGGCCCGGGTATCCCGCGGGCAGCTCGCCCGCGCATCCTCCCGCGGGCTGATGGAGAGCCGAAGCTGTGCGCTGTGCGCTACGCGCGCGGAGAGGAGCGAGGCCCTGGCGCGTCATTTGCGCCCGGAGACGGGCTGCTCGGCAACCAAACTGTTGCTATCGCTTTTCTCCTTTCAGTGGAACTGAAACTGAAGGAGGATTGGGGAAAGCGCAGGGAACCACTGGGAGAGGCTTGAAGCGAAGTGTAAGCCTGTGAAGTGCTGATCCTAAAGGGTGGTGGGGCGCATTTAAAAGTATTGAAATCAAACTTTTCACCCAACAATTTCCGTAGTGTGCCTCTCAGAACTTAGGGGTTTTTATCAGGTCCCTGGGCTGAAACAATCTAATGGTAGAAGATAGGTATTGATTCCAGCAGCGCTGCGCTTTGAACCTGAAAGTGAAGTTGGGTCACGTGGGCAGTACTCACGTTCCCTCCTCTCCGACACCTGCACCCTGCTTGGAAAATCCCCGAAGATCGAAGATCGCTGTCGTCTGTCAAATTCAGCAAACCCGTGTGCTGCTTCTTGGAGGCAGGAGAGCCACTTCCTCCACCTTCTGCCCAACTCCTAGAACGGAAATCTTCAAGAAGTAGATATGTGCCAGGAAATTTCAAGGGAGAAAAAGCCCATTCGCTTTGTTTATCCTCCGCCACAAGAACCACTGAAAGCCTTCGCAGTTGTCTAAGACCAGTTTTGTGGGTCCTGAAAAAGCAAAGCTTAGTTAGGCTCGCTGTGCGTTTTGGAAGAGTAAACGAGTGACTAAAACTCATTTTCAAAATCCAAAGTAAAGTTTGTAGTAGGTCCAGTAATTGACAGATTTGTTATTGTGGAAATATTGATTGGAGCATTTGCATAGATCTTGGGGGAAATTAGCAGCTTGATTATGGGGGTGACAGGAAAAGGATAGAAAAAGGAACTTTTTAAAAGGAATTCCACATACTGTAAATTTTACACACTAACCAGTCATTTAACTAGTATGTTTGATCTGTTTTTTTCTGTCCCATTGTCAAGAAGCATCACACAATATCAAACTATAATGAAATGTCACAATTTATGAATCAATGTAAAATAAATTATGATACATTCATGTGAAGATGTTATGTAGCCTATAAAAATCACATTTTGTATAACATTTAATTGTATGCAATATGCTTAATCAAAAAAAAATGTTTAATCTGGTACCTTTAGAGTATATAGGTGATTTCTATTTAACATGATATCTTTGGTAAAATTTGAGGTGAAATATTTTCCTTTTTGGAGGATCCGTTCCTACTTTTAATAAGCATATTTATTGCGGATTAAAAACTGTACAATTTTGTTTCAATCAACCTGAAAAGGCATTGCTTCAGATATGTGAGAGTTACGTTTGTTGACCAGATGTGAGTAAAAATGTTTAGTTTCCTGAGTAAATGCAGTGTTATTTATACTTTCAAAGTGATCCTGAGTAGCGGGTCCTCAAAATTGCTTACCATTTGAATAAGTTTTAGACAATCTTTGAAAAGTTAGAATTAGAGACAAAATTGAAATGTGCAAGATTGAAATATGGGTAAAACATATAGAACACTGAACCACAGAATGTTAAAAATGAAAAGAAACCATGGAAATTATCCAGTGAACCTTACTTTATAGATGAGAAAGCTGAAACCTAGAGAGTTTGATTTGCCGACGGTCACACAATAACAGAACGTACTTGTGTCTGATATATATTGAGTAATATGTTTTAACCTTAAATATTAATTCATTTATTTCTAGCAACAATCCAATAAGGATTTGTTACCTTATTCTACAGGTGGGAGAACTGAGGCAAAGATAAGTTAGATAACTCATCAAGGTTACAGCTGATACACAACTGAGCCAGCATTTAAACCCAAGCAGTATGGCTCTGGAACTCATGACCTTAGCCATTATACTATACTGTGTTGCCTACACTACATCATAGCTGTTTTCAATCACATTGTATGTGAAAGATATTAAAATGCTATGTAACAGTTCATGAAGTGTAAATGGAGTTGCTAAAATCACACGAATTTAATTGGAATTTCACAGGGCTCTAGAAAAGCGGTCCCCAACTTTTTTGGCACCAGGGACCTGTGCCAAATCTAATGATCTCATTAAATTCTATGAGACTTGGATAATCTGAGGTGGAGCTGAGGCAGTGATGCTAGCGCTGGGAAGCAGCTGCAAATACAGATGAAGCTTTCCTCACTCACCTGCTACTCACCTCTTGCTTATGGCCCAGTTCTTAACAGGCCACAGACTCGTACTAGTCCATGGCCCAGGAGTTGGGGACCACCAATCTAGAATATCCCTATATCTCTGAAAACACTGGACACGAACTTTCCAAAAATAATCATCTGTCTTCCCTTTCATTGTTCACTGCAGCAACCTAGATGACACATCATTACAGCTTTAAGAAACTTCTTCGATCCTGATTGTCTGGAAGTTTGACTTCTAATGATGAACCTAAGACTCTCTGACATTCTAAAATTATTCTCTCATCTTCAAGGCAGGACACATACACATACATTATTGCTGCATAAGAAAGCACCCTAGAATTAGTGCCTTAAAGCCATTTTATATGCTCTCAATTCTATAGATCAATGATTTGGACTGGCCTTGTCTGGGATCATGCATGTAGCTGCTACAGTCATCTGGCAGTTTGGGTTCACTCATGACTGACAGTTGGTGTTGACTATCGGCTGGAACGCCCGATCCCCTTATAACCCTACATCCTCAAGATTAGCCTGGGCTTCTCTGTATGGTGGCAGCATGCCAAGTTGGCACAAAATGGAAGCTGCAAGACTTCTTATAGTAGAAGTTACATAAATGACATCACTTCTACCATGTTTTATTAGTCAATGTAAGTCAAATGCCAGCACAGATTCAAGAATTGGGGAGATAGATTCCCACGTCCTGATGGGAGAAGCAGCAAAGTGACATTTCAAAGGAATGTACGTATAAGAATGGGAGGAATTATTGTGATGATCTTTGCATACAGTTTGTTATATATTTCAAGAATAATACTAATTAAAGCTACTGATATTGTTAATGCTTAATGATGCTTTTAAGAACAGCAAAACAAGGAAATGCTAATCAAACCTATTCTTTAAAGTGACAAATTGGCCTCGTGTGATTCTTAACACTTGGGATTCCTTAACTTTTATCCATAGACTTCTTTTTCTTCTCATTTTGTTGCTTTCTTTAAAATATTCCCATCTGTCTAAACAGATCCCACTAAAACACAGCATAAAAACCTAACATCAAGTAGAAGCAATTATCGTTCCTATAGGATCTATATACTCTGGTCCAGACTTTGCTATCTTTGATTACAACATGGCATTTTATGACACAATTAAATTCATAATTATATACCAAATCAAATTATATACCAAAATAAAGGCTGAGAGTTTAGAAAAGGTCATGGAAAATTGATTTAAACCATTCATCTATTATCAACTATATAGAACGTGACACCTAATATTTGGCAAGCAACATGATGAAAAAATGCTTATTTCTGGAAGAGTAGGGAGTAGTTGCAGCTGGGTTGCTAACCTGGAGATAAGTTGCCTATTAGTAAACTCCATACATGGACTTCTATCTTCCATTCCCGGTGCTAAAGGCACACTTAATGCTTGCACCATGCTGCCATGTGGGCACCAACCATACTTTACATATCTTCCATTCAAATGCATTTCAGATGGCATTTAAGTGAATTCCATTTAAAAATGCTTTTTATAATAGTTGAATTTATTTCTAAGTTAATTTGTATTATAATCTAGCTAATGATGAATTTGTCACTTATTGAACTCAATGTGCTAAATGCTTTCTTGTTTTTTTACTGAATCTTTACAAAGATTCTAGGTTAGATATTATCCCATTTTACAAATAGAGAAACAGATACTTAGCTAAGATTTAAATATAAGTATATCTGAATCCAGGCCCTGTGCTTCAAGTTACATATATTCTGATTATTCCTACAATTTTATCTCAAGCTCAGACCTGTCCCTAGAGCCCCTAAGCTCTATTTCTAGATACCCATGAGACAGATCATCTGAATTGCCCCAGGCATCTCATAATTAGCAGGACCAAAACTGGACTTATTTTCTCACCCAACCTGTTCTTCCTCTCCCAAAATTTAATCAACAGTGTTGCTATCCCTTCCGGCTATTCAGCTAGAACCCTGGAGTCACAGAGAGGAGCATATGCCAAGATGCAAAGTAATGTAAGTTACCTGTGTACGAGGTTTCTCCTCTCATTTATCCCCACCTAACCTATCACCATAAATAATTGGTTATACCTCAGAAAGGTCTAGGAAATACAGCTTCCTCTCTCCACATGCACCATCAATATTCTAGTCCAAAACCTCATCTCTTGCAATAACTACTTCCATGGTCTCCCTACCACCAATCTCTCCCTCGCTCCATTATTCCACACTATTAACAGAATTATAGTCCAAACAAATCTGATATTACTCCCCAATTTAAAATCCCTGCTGACTTTCAATTTTCTACGTGAAAAAGTCAAATCTTAACAAGAAGCATTAATAAAAAGAGTATGTGCTTTGGAGTCCCAAAAATCTGCGTGTCAGTCCTATCTCCATCACTCATGAGTTTTGTGTCTTTAAGCAAGCGAGAAACTCTCTTGTGCCTCAGTTTCCTCAGTTGTACACTACTTTCAGAGTTGTGAGAAGTCAGTTAATAAATAAAGCATCCAGCAGGACCTGGAAAACAGTACGGGGTATGATGATAATAAACACTTATTATGAGACCTGTTCCTCTGACAGCTTCACAACTTCATGCTCCAGACACATTACATTTCTTACCCTTCATAGAAATCAACAAAACAAATAGTAATTAAACTGGGTGTGGAGGGAGTGGGGGATGCAAGGGAATTTTAGAGAGTGATGATAGAGTTTATCTATTTGTTATGTGGGTTTATCTATTTGTTAAAGCAACTATTAAAATAATAGAATAGAGGGTTACCTTTGAGAAAAGGAGAGGGTTGAGAAGTGTACTGGATTGGAGGTGCCAATTTTGGGGTTACTGGCCATTATGTAGATCTTGACCTCAATTATTATTACATATTTATTTGCTTCACAATTTGCTTTATAATTCAATATGCTGATAGTTGTTTTATGCACTTTATGAATGTGTACAATATTTCACAATAAAAACATTTTTTAAAGTAGCTGACCTACGTTTTAATGCCTCTGAACCATATCCGGCATAAAATTAGAAATGATACTGAACTGTTTGAAGCTCTGTGCCTTTGCACATGCTACTCCTCATGCTTGGAAATATTCCTCCCTTCCACCTGAAAAACTCTTACTAATCCTTCAAGATCCACTTCAGATTCACTTCTGTGAAACTAGTTCCTACAGACAAATAATTGCTCTATCTTCCTGCTCCTGTAGTACATCATTCTGATTAAATGTCTGACTCTCTCATTAGTCTAAATTCATCAAGAAACAGACCATAAATCATTTCTCTTTGTTCTGCCACCACCTAGCACACTATCTGGCACATAATAGGCAACATTAAAAGTTATTGGATGGGCTTAAATGAAAGAATTTTCCTTTTAATTGGGCTAAAGAAGAAATATTGACAACACTGATTCTTTGCAGTAAACTTGAGGAAAAATTTAGTGGGGAAAATCAATTTTAGTGGTTTGGTTTAGTTAGACCCTTGGCCTAATTGAATGCTTATTTTCAAAGTAGAGAACCATACAAGGACAATTAAAGAAACCACTATTGTATAGAATTAGTACACATGATTTTCTCGATGACCACCTTCTATAGCCTCAACAAAATTTCAGTAATTTATGTTGTCCCCACTTTCCAAATAAGACATATATATCAAAATAAAGTTAGTTTTAAGCTGCTTCCATGATACAGTGTACACTCTAAAGAAACACATCATGCTAACAGGGTCAGTATGTTTGGTTCTCTTTTCCCTTTCTGTTACTAGAAACAATTTCTAGGCAAATAGTAAGAACCAGGAGGAATAATAAAAAAAGATCCTTCTCAACCTATAAAACATAAAATCATATTCCTGGTTCTTTTGATAAAATCATTTCTTCTTTTAAGATATTATTTTCAAATTCAGTGATGTATATAAAATCGATTAGTCTCGATTTTATATACTGATGAGCTTACAAGCTAAAAGTAATCTACAAAGAATTATTACCCACTGGAAATTCAACCATTGGTATTCATTAAAATATCTGGCTTTCAGGTCTTTTGTTCCACCTCTAAACACTGAAATTCTAAATCTAAAGAAAGTAATGAGAATGAAGTTTTAAAGATCACTATTGTAATACTAATCAAGAGGTCAGTTGGTTTTTAGTTCTCTGATATTTTTCTTGACAAAACCTCAAGAGAAACAAAACTTCTAAACTGGGAAGAATTTAGAAATTTTTCACCTAGAATGATGTGAATACTTAAAAACATTAAGTTTAATTATCACTTCCTCTTGCAGTAATTCCTAATTTCCTAGGGCAGAATCTGTTGCTCAATTGACTAGGCTCTCATAGCATTTCACTAACTCTTTTATATAGCACTTCTTAAAACATTTTGAAAATTTTTTTCGTTCACTAAACTGTAACCTCATCCAGGAGAGGGACCCTGGTTTAAAAATTTTCATAATTCCACATTTAGTACTTGGCCTAACACATAAAAGAAACTCAGTAAATGTTAAATAAATGGAATATTGAATAAATTAATAAATTAATGTGTTTATATATGTATCAAGTTCAAGTTCCTACGTATACAGCAGGTGAAAGGCTAAACTAGACTTGAGAAATACACAACCATTCTCTATACTATCTCTCTCTCTCTTCAATGTCCCTTCATGCTACTTCTTGTATTACTTTATATTCCTTTGTCCATGTGGCAGGAAACACTGAAACAGCTTTATTTGTGACAAAATTAACACAAGTAAAACTGCAATCATTAGCTACAGTTAGTATCACTGTTTTCAGTGCCATTGTATGACAATTTCTTCATAGTAATTTTGGGGGAGATATCTAAATCTGGTATCACTCTCTTTTCTAAAATAAATGGCTTTATAAAGTGTGAGTCAAAGTTCGCTGTGTTTCTAATCATCTTATGGCTAAAAGAGACAGTATGCCAAACACTGTCAAGAATAGCAGTTCCATTTATGAAAACAAAGTTGCTTTACATTTCTCAGAAAAAAATTTTTAAGGAACAATTGCTATAGGATATTTTAAAATTCCCCCTTCAGTGGTAGTTCTCTTTTCTTAATCACTTATGAAACTGAGAACTATATACAATAAGGTGAGAGAGGATCTAATTGAAATCCCTCATTTTTAAATTGCAACCCAGCCAGATGAATGAAGAGTAAAACGATGCACAAGTTAACTAGATTAATAAAATGAATGTCTAAAGATCATTCAATTTAAGTGGTATATTTTATTTGGAAAACTTCTGAGTCATTTGTATCTCATCTAACTATCCCTTAGGATTTTACTTAAAGAAAACAAAGAATTCATGTCTTCTTGGAATTAAAAAAAGAGCCTACAGAAATATTTTATAGTGTACCTGTTCTTCCTTACATCATCCTTGTGTTAAAAAGAAGGGAGGGAGAGGAATCCAAGAAAAAATATAAAGAGGTGGCAAGAGGAAAAGTTAACTAAGTATTTGTTGAATCATTACTCTGAACCAGACACTTTAAATAGCTTTATATTAGCTTTCGTATGTTCCCTCAGCAGGGAGATGAAAGTAAGTACATATTCTCTCCCATTGCTATATGACCTAGGAAAGAATCGCTTTCCCCAATCTAAAATGCTCTAGCTCTGATACAAGAGAGACAAAAAAGTTGTTGCAGATTTATAAGAATTGTTACTACACTCCCAGGAAAACATGTCTGGGATACTCCTGGCCATTTACAAATACAGTATTGTGTAGGAGCATAGTTGTTGCACATAAACCACCTAAAATACTTGGTCTGTCTAGACATTACACTTTAAAAGAGATAGAAACAAAGAGAGGCACCTTCTCTGGGAGACTGACCAAGAAAGAAGAGATTTGGAATCATGTCTCATACATGGAGTGCTTGTACAAAATGGGGAAATTTCGCCTAGCCAGGGAAGACCTCAAATATACATGGGGGTGTCAGATAGGAGAGGAAGTATATGTGTTCTATATATCCATCTTTGCTGGGTGTGAGAAGCACAGGAAGACCAATTTCAATGTAATAAAGAATTTTCTAATCAAACTGTCCTAAAATGGAGTGGACGGCTCAGGAGGTGGTAAGCTCCCTCTTTGTTTGGATTCTTGGAAGAAATATTATAAAGGGTATTCAAACTTTAGATGGAATTTGAATTTTAAAGATAGCTTTGAAGTTATTTCCAGTCCTAACATCATGCAAAAATGACTGGTAATTGAACCAAAAGTTTATGCCTCTGAACTCATATAGTTTGAAACACAGTAACTCAGAACAAACTTTTCTCACATGAACCATGCAACAAGAAATCAGACTTTACTTGCCCCTCCTAATTCAAAGTCAGAATTTTACTCACTAGTTTCTTTCTTTTTTTTTCTTTTTAACAGTACAGGAGTCTTTAATTTTTTAAAGACTTATCATGCCATGAATTCATAGGCAATGGCTTCCCGCAGCTCAGACTCCTTTCCGCTGGCTCTCACACAGTGAGCTTCTCTGGGTGGAGCAGGCTGACGCTTCAGTTGAAGCCAGGTACCTTTCTCTTTGGCTTCCTTCATTTTCTGATCAGTTTCCTTCACACGTTTCAGGAAGCTGTCTTGGCTCTTCGAATGCTTAATATGCTCAATACGTGCAATAATGCTCTTGGCAAGAATCTTGCCCTTAACTTGTTTGTTTACAACAATGCCAATTGCATGCTGGGTGACACTGTAGACTCTTCCAGTTTTGTCATGGTGACATTGGTGGGGCTTTCCTTTTTTAACAGTGCCCATTCCCTTTATGTTCCTTGATTTCCTGTAGATTTGCATGTATTTGGCCAAAGGAACAGCTCCATGTTTTCTAAAAGGCCTAGAGAACACATAGCAGGTGCCTCTCCTCTTTCCCTTTGTGTTGGTCATTTTGGCAAATTACTGGAAGATGGAAGTTCTGGCCTGAATGGAAGCAACTCACTGGTTTCTTTCATAAACTAAGATACAAACCAACAATTTGACCTTTTTATGGCAATATGAGGATCAGGCATCATTAATTTATCCTTTATAAATACCAACTATGGAATTAGAATATTTTGATTAATGCATGTAACAGATATTTATTGAGCACCTACTTTATACCAGTAACAATGCTCAGGGTTGGGATGGGAGATATAATGATGAACAAAAAAACATGAAGTTTACAGTCTAGTACAACTGCTATCTCCCTAGAGATTACATGAAGTCTTGTTTTCTTGCATATGCCTTCATTAATTTACTCCCTGATTAAAAATGCCAAAATAACAACAAAAAAATTTCTTCTATTAAATGTTCAGCTGAAAAAATCATGATTATCAACTTAGAAGGACTCAATTTACATAATTTGAGAAACCATCTGTCTACCAAAAATATATTACTGCATATACTTTTGAAGTTAGTACAGATATACATAATATATAAGAATGTTCATTGCTAAAATTTATATAGATAAATGAATTTGCATAAAACATGATTCATTAAAAGAATACAATTACTTGAATAATCAAAAATCATGTATGAAAATTAATTAGTTAACTTTTTGCAGTTATCAAGTATCACAGTCTAGTACAGCATTTGAAAACTATTTGGTTGGTAGGGCTAGTTCTTACATACCACAATAGTTTTGTTTGCTACAAAATTAAACTTACAGTTGACCTCTATAGAAGTTTGGTAGTAGGATTAGGTTAGGAGCTAGGAGAAACTTTAAGAATTAAGTTATGTGATTTAGTTGACTAATGTGACCAAGAATGATATATTGAAAATTCTTAAGAGAGAGTCTATGAAGCCTTAAGTTGCTGCCATATACAAAGCCATATTATAAGGAGATGAATTCCTATATTCTTGCAGGCCTGTTCAGAATTTTTTGTAGGTTAAACAACTGACTTCATAATTGTAGTTGATTAAACCAGTCATCATTTCATGAGTCTGGCACAGAGTAGCACTCAATGAACATTTTTGAATGAATGAACAAATGGGCAGAAGTAGAAGTACACTCAGAAGTGGCATAATGAGGATTAAAGAGAAAGTGATTCACTCATTAACTCAGTTCAATAATATTTTCTGATCTCTGTAAATAGATCAGGCACTCTGTGTCAGATACGATTTCAAGTTAGATATAAGCAAAACCAGATGTGATTGTACCACCTCTCAGGGAGTTTACGGTCTAATTGAAAAGACAGATAGTGATAAAAAAATCACTCATTAAAATGCAAATGTAATAAGTATAATATTGTAAGTGGTATATAAGAGATATGGTACTATGAGAGGGCATAATAGAGGGATTCGACCTTGTCAGGGAGGTCAGGGAAGGATTGCTGAAGAAAATAACAAAGAATTACCCAGATGAAGTGAGGTTAAAAGAGCGTCCCAGGCAAAGGGTCTGGCAAATGCGAATGTCTTATAGAAGAATGAAGGCTAGTGTTCCTTTGCACAGGAGACATGGTGTGAAACGAGGTCGGAACAACCCTCGTAGGCCATTCGTAGAGGGCCTTTAAGAGCAAAGTAAAAGCATCCGAGTATGTAGCAAGATTATAGATTTAATCAATACATTCAGATGTGGACATAAAACATGATGACATTATGCTATGTGTGTGTATATGTATATATGTTTTTAAATGAGATGGCATTGATATTATATAACTGATATAATAAATCACTCTGTCAGAATGAACAATTCAGTGGGTTTTAGTATATTTACAGAGTTGTGCAACCATCACCACTATCTCTTCTCAGAACCATTTCATCATCCCAAAAAGAAATTCCATACTCATTAGCAGTTACTCTCTATTCCCCTCTCCCCGCCACATCCCCAGTCTCTGGCAACCATTAATCTACTTCGTTTCTGTGAATAGGCCTATTCCGGATGCTACATATAAACGGAATCATATAACATGTGGTCCTTTGCGTCTGACTTCTTTCACTTAACATAACATTTCCAAGGTTCATCCACGTTGTAGCATGTATAAGTACTTCATTCCTTTTGATTGCCAAATATTTCATCGTATGGATACATCATCTTTTATTTATCTATTAATCAGTTGATAGACATTTGGGTAGTTTCTATATTTTCACTATTATGAATAGGTTGCCATAGACATTTGCGTGCAAGTTCTTATGTGGACACATACCTCTTGGGTACGTACCTAGGAGTGGAATTGCTTGGGTCATAAAGATGTTCTGCTAGTGTTTGCTATTAACATCTGGCATGTTTTTCACTCTGGTCAGAGCTCAATAGTGCCCCCTTGGTCACTGCTCAGCCTCTCCTGGGATCATGCTTGCATCTATGTGTTTGCTACATATTCCTTTCAGTCCCTGGTAAACTATCCACAGTAGGCCAGCGAGCTCTAATCCCAGTATCCAGGCTGCATGGGAACCGAGGGAGAATCACAAATGCAAACTAAACCTGTCTCTGACTGAGCACACCACGGCACACCTTCAACTACACTACACCCTCCCACAACTGGGTGTAAGACTGCCCTGCGCTGCAGGTTCCTCCCAGCATCCCAACCCGTGAGTGGAGGAATAAATTTGTCCATTCTCGGTGTTCCTCCCAACTTACCAAATACACCTGCCCAGAGTGGGTGAGGCTAGAAGGCCAGCATGTCTCATCTCCCCTCAGTTTCAGGACTTCGGAATAAAGAGACAAGAATTTGTCCAAAAATTTTCCCACACTCATTTCTGTCTCCGCCCTTCTAAGTCCACCAAAATGAGTAGACTTTATTTTACTTCCTCCACAGTTCAGTGATTCTTACTAGAGGATGTTCCAGAACTCTGTAGAGGTATTATTAGTTGTCACGATTATTGGGAAGTGCAGCTAGCAAGACTGAGCAAGACTGAGAATACCAGATGTCTCACCCTGTACATTTACCTGAGTTTTTAAAATAACAGCTTTATTGAGACATTTACCTGAGTTTTTAAAATAACAGCTTTATTGAGATAAAATTTACATGCTATGAAATTCACCTGTTTAAAGTATTCTTCAATGTTTAATAGCATATTCAGAATTGTGCAACCATCACCACAAACAATCTTAGAACATTTCATCACCCCCAAAAGAAATCCTGCACCCATTAGCAATCACCACCCCACATTTCACCGCAACTCCGTAACCCTAGGCAACCACAAAGCTACTTTCTGTCTCTATAGATTTGCCTATTCTGAATATTGTGTATAACTGCACATACATAGCACGTGGTCCTTTGTATCCAACTTGTTTCACTTAGCATAACGCTTTCAAGGTTCATCCACATTGTGGCATGAATCAGCACTTCATTTCTTTTCATTGACAAATAATGGTGCTGTATGGATAAACCACATTTTATTAAGTATTCATCAGTTAATGGACATTTGGGTTGTTTCCACTTTGGGCTACTATAAATAGTGTTGATAGAAGATTCATATACAAGTTTTTGTGCAGACTTAGGTTTTTGTTTCTCTTAGGTACATGCCCAGGAGTGTGATTACTGGATCATACTTTAACTTTATGCTTAACTTTTTGAGGAAATGCAGACTGTTTTTCAAAATAGCTGCACCATTTTATAATCCTACCAGCCATGAATAAAGGTTACAATTCCTCCACATTCTTGCTAATACTTGTTATTGCCTGTCTATTTTATTATAACCATCCTTGTTAAGCGGTATCTCATTGTGGTTTTGGTTTGCATTTCTCTAAAAGCTAATGATGTTGAGCCTCTTTTCACGAGTTTATTGACAATTCGTATATCTTTTTTGAAGAAATATCATGTATAACTTTAGAATGTCCTCTAGACTTTCATAAAGATGAAAAAAATGCTTATAATTATCTGAGCCTAGACTCTAACTCCTGTTTACATATAATCATGAAGAATTTTTGCACGGTTTTAATTTATGGTGAATTTAAGGAATGCAGCTGCCATGTAAATTGAGTGTCCATTATACCTTGTTCATTTGGAAGCTTAGCAAGATTTGTTCATTATTCTAGAACACATCATAGTGGCCGTGCCCCCATGGTATTTGAACTGCTGGTGCAACATGTCTTTCTATTTCAGTCTGTGTTTGTTGCTGTGACATAAAAATATGAACCCAAAGGAATTTAAGATTCTTTCAACAGTCTCAATGACAGAGATCTCATTGAATATTAACAATAAGTGTTGTTTTTAAATATTTTGTCATTTCTAACATATATTTTAATGTTGTATATTATAGTGTTATCTCTGCTGTGAAAATTGCATCTTAAAATTATGTAATTTGTAATGGGCTATTGTTTTTTCAGTCTTACTTTGATTCTGTTTCAAGAAGCCTGTGAAACAACCCTCTTCATAGATTCTTCTGATAGGATATTATTTTCCAATCTGCTTCCTTCCTCTTTGTCTATCTAAAAATATCGTATCCAAGGTCTTTTCACCTTTTAAAAAATAGTTTTATTTTTCAATTACAGTTGACATGCCACATTATTTTAGTTTCAGGTGTCCAACATAGTGATTAGACTTTTATATAACTTACGATCATCCCAATAAATCCAATACACCATACATAGTTATTTCAATACAACATCCTATACTCCATGTCCCCATGACTATTTGTAACTACCATTTTGTAGCACTTAATCTAAAGTCGTTTTAAATACCCAAGATTGGAAGCAATAGGATTTTGAGACAGGAGATACGTAGTGTGTGTGTGTGTGTGTGTGTGTGTGTGTGTGTGTGTGCGCGCGCGCGCGCGCGCACATGAGCGAGAGAGGGAGAGAGAGAGACTGACTTCATCACTGCGTGTTGTCATAATAAAGGGAATTATCCTACACTATACTAACAATAAGATCAAACTCATTTGTACAAACATCGTACTTCCTCATTTTCTCCATTTCACTGTCTGTAATTTGTCCTGGCTGTTATCCACACGTCAGTTATCATTATTCTCTCTTTCTCTTATCATATACAAATAAGTCTGATCTAGTATTATATATCCTAATTCTAGTTTATATTTTTATTTCCACTTGTACTTCTGCTCTTTCATTTTCATGTATTTCTTGTACAGATAAGTTTTTTACTTCTCTTAAATTCAAACTTTCTCGTTATAACCAGACCCAAGCATCTGACTCCTTCATTATATCTTCTAGTCTGGACATGACCAGGCATTTACACTTTGAAAAACTTATTATTTTATTATAAATTACTTTCATTTTATTTCTCCTTTATATTAGACTTAGATCCTTACATGGATTTTCTGGAATATATGTGGAGATAATTTATATTATCTATGACTTTCATTTCAGGATAATAAGAGGCATTATAAAACATTAGCTATGAAAACAAGACATTAGATCTGAGAGGGCTGAGAACCATGGCTCTAGGTCATATCCTCACCCACTACAGGACAGCAAGCTCATGGCCTGGCTATAATAAGAGGAAGAGGTATCTTCTCTACACGAAGGCAGGCACTATGATCTCAGGTGAGAAGGGTTGCTTCTTAATGTATTAAAGGAATTAGATAATAATCTCTAAGCCAAGCCTGGTTTCAAGATTAAAGAAGTTAGGTAACTTCTCTCTCAACCCCAGAGCAGTAAGCCTCGAGGCTCAGCTTCAAATGTGGAAGACGATAAAACTCATGATTTAAGGGACAAATTAAAATGTGTTATTTTAATTATTCTAACGATAAACATTTTAAGCAGGGTAGGGGGTAACATAATCATGTTTGGGTTCTACAAACTCCAGCTGCTATGCAGGTAATTGACTGTGAGAGGCTCAAGTATTGACTCAAGAGAAACACAACAGTCTTTCTGGTCTTCTCTGAAATCTAATGCTAATGTGACCAGTATTCCTCCATGCTCCCTTATGGTGCCAGGTACCATTAAATTAATCTTTTATCGCTAAAAGTCACCTGGGACCTTAAAAGACTAACAGCATAATAGTATAATTTACAAAGACATGAAACATATAATTGGTTTAATGATCTTAAGAATCCAATTCCTTTATGTATGAATTTTATGTATTGATTACCTTTAAGTTAAATAGTCTGTGTCCTTACAGCTTCTAGCTAATAAAGGCAGATCTTGGAATCAAAGTCCAGTTGCTGCTGCATGAGTAGGAAAATACGGAGGCTTTATGCATTACTGCTTTCTCAATCTGAATCCTCCCATTTTATTTTAGTTTCAATATATGATTTTAAAAAGTTGAATTAGATCCAATATTAAGATATCTCCTATAATTATCACATGGTATTAGCAATGAAAGTCACATTGATCCATATGAATAGTTTAATGAGCATTGTATTATTTATCCAACCACCAATATGGCTATGACATTCCAGACTGGAGAGAAATAGAGTCATCAACTGCCTCAAATTATTTTGGAGAGGAGGTGGGTATAAACTGTATAGGATGGAATATCTAAGTCAAGATGGCCAACAAGAAGACATTCCTGAGAAGGATCATAGAATCTTTTTATAAGAAATATTCAAGAAGAAAAAATACATCTATCTATTGGAAATAAACAGAGAGAAGAACGAATGTAATAGATTCCTTTGTCCCTTTCAGACAGAGGGTTCTGTGATTCATTAAGAAATGTAAATATGACATATTACTGAATTATACACTTGAAACCTATATAATTTTATTAACCAATGTCACCCAATAAATTTAATTTTAAAAAAAAGAAATGTAAATAAAATCATTTAAGACTTTTTGGGTCACTTGCTACCTGATTACTTGATTGAAATTGATGGTTTACTCAGTACATCTTAGTAACACATGCGTTCTGTTGCTTTTCTCTTGTTTAACCGTCACTTCTTAATACATTGGAGAATCTTTATGATATATGACTTTTTAATCATGCAGATTCAGCAATCATTGTGCTTACTGTATTAATTTTCTAAGGCTGCCATACAAATACCACACACTCAGTGGCTTTAACAACAGAAATTTATTATCTCATGGTTCTGGAGGCTAGAAGTATAAAATAAAGGTGTCAGCAGGACCAAGTTCACTCTGAGAACACTAGGGAAGGATCTGTTTCAGGTAGTTCTTTGGCTCATGGAAGCAGAACAATCTTCACATGTATTCTCCCTGTGTGTGTGTCTCTGTGTTCAAATTTCCCCTTTTTATATAGAACACCAGTCATAGGGACCCACCCTACTCCACCCAGTAGGATCTCAACCAATTATTTCACGACAAATTTATTTCTAAAGAAGGTCACATTCTGAGGTACTAGGGGTTAAGACTTTGGCATATAAATTGGGGGCAGGGGACACATTGAACCCATAACATTTACCTTTTTGGTTATAGCAATAATGCTTTGCCTATGAAATTATAGCTGTAGGAAAGGAAGTAAAATAGTGGTTTTGAATAGTGGTAAGGCAACCATGATTTCTAGTTTCAATTTCTAAGTACCCTGCTTACTTCTCTTCTTGATGTTAAGGAAGGAAAATACTAGAAGTCTTGGAAAATTCTAAGTGTCCATAAGTCACTCTGAGTGTTTTTTTCATGAGAAACAGTAGCAATAGAGATACAACTACTTGTCAGAGAAAAACATGCAAAATTATCAGCAAATCTTCAAAGTGTCAAGAAATTGCTACTTTTAGATTTGATCATATAAAACACTGCTGATATACACTATACCTCAGCTTTCTGCTGCCATTTTCCTCGAGGTTAAGAATCTTCAAAGCAATATCCAATCCAAGCAAAATTATGAAGTAAAGGAGAACTGCTTTTTGGGCTATTCCCTTTGTCTTCCTTCTCATGCTTCCTCCCCTTGCACAGCCTCCCTCAGCCACTTCACTATGTGCAAATGCCTTTCCTGGCCAGAATCCTCTGGGGTCCTGTAGACATTCTGCCTGGGCCTGCGAATCTTGCTGTTTGATTCATCCTGCCGCTGCCACTCAGGATTTGTTATTATGAATTAACCTGCAGAAATCTGCTAGTTCTAGATTTCCTCCTGATCAGACTCTAAGTCTTTTATCACAATTTGCAAAACTAATGAATTTTATCCATGATAATGTGGTACGGGGAGACAGATAAAGTGATCTTTCCATCCTTTCTCGGTAAACCTATGTTGAAAAGAAAACAAGACTATGGAAAGAATGGTAGATTCCTCTTCTGTATAATTAAGTATAGTGGCTTTCATTGGGACTCTCAGTCAGAGATAGCTACATAATTTGCAGGGTCTAGTGCAAAATGAAAATGCAAGTTCCCAACCTACAGGGGACAGGCAACCCCCAAAGGACTGTAACCTTCACACCAATAAACACTCAGTACCTGGACTGAGAAGTTCAAGAGGGCCCCTCCGAGTCATCTGACAAATGTGTGATAGTAATTCTGACCCTCCTTGCATGTGAACCCAGGCTGCCACGAAGGGCAGAAGGGCCCAACAGAATGCAAATTTCCCTCTCTGCGGAGGTGACCTGGTTACTGGGCCAGACAGAGGGTGGCAGTGGTCATGGGGTGAGAGTGGGGATGAGGAAGCAAGATGGGCCCAGAGCACCAAGGGGCAGAGAGCAGCCAAGAACCTGTCTAGGGGAGGTGGAGGGAAGGGGAGCAGTGGCAAGCAGCACTACCTGTGAGCCAAGGCTCCAAGTCCCCAGCCAATGCTCCATTGTCCCAACAGACTTCGCTTACAAAACACAACTTTGAAGATAAAATTGGTTTTAAGACAGTAGCCACAGAGCATCAAATCCGAAACACAGTGGCTCCGTAGAAAAGGGAGCAATATTTTCATGCAAGATCTTTGTATTGGTCCTTCAATCACATGTCACTGTAAGGACACCAAAACAGTGCAAACAGTACAGGCTTTGGCGCTAGAAGATCCAGATTTGTGTCCTGAGTTTCTAACTTATTAACTAAATGATAATATCATTAAACTTTTCAGAACCATGCTTTTATAATTTACGATGGTATTATATAAGATTGTATCCAAGGGTTATATTAAATAAGGTTAGTTGTGGCAGAGACTACAAGCTAGCCACCAAAATCCTTCACTCCATCTTTGGGTACATAGCTAGATTACTTTGATATTGTAGTAATTAGACCCACTGCTAGGTCTCATTGCCTAATGCACTAAAAAAAGTATGTGTATTACCGTATTACAAATTAGCTCTTTTAATCTTTAATAGCTTTATTTCAAAATAATTTTCATTACAGAATCTTAAATATTTCATTTTATGCATTTGTAAACATTATTTCAAGAAGAAAGTTTAGAGGCTCCACCAGACTGCCTAAGTGGCCCATGACACAAAAAGTTTAGGGTCCCTGGGAGGATTATGGTGAGAAAAAAAAATCTAGACACAAAAGGCTATTGACTGTGTGACTCCATCTACATGACGTTCTGGAAGAGGCAAACTCATGGGTACAGAAATCAGTGGGGGAGGGAAGGAGATTGACTACAAAGGAGCACAAGCATCCTTGTTAGGAGTGAGGGAAATGTTCTATATCTCAAATGTGACGGTGGTTGGAAAACTGTATATATTTGTCAAAACTAATTGACCTGTGAACCTAAAAAAGGAGAATTTCACTATACATGAATTATACCTGAATAAACCTGACTTTAAAAAAAAAACAAAAACACACACCTCTGCTAGGGGATAACAGAATCACAGATGAAAGGAACCTACATGACAATGTGAAGGAGAGTCATCCACTGAACGACTGCCCGGGGCTGTTATGTCAAAGAGAAATAAACTTTGGTTGTGTTGGGCCCAGGCTTTGGTTCATTTGTTACTATGGCTTAGCCTACTCTAACACATTTAGTAAAAGTATTTTGTAACCTGTAAAACATAACACAAATGTTGGAATGAGAATATTCATGTTCAAGTCCTGATGCTGTTCCTTCAGAAGTTCACATAATTTGAACAACCATTTAACTTCTCTGAACTTCAATTTCTCATCCATGAAATGGATGGAATTGATAATACACTTTGTGCAATATGCTGTGAAGATGAGAGACCATATAAATCTTAGCCTAGAGTACACAGCGAATGAAGAACTGTTCTTTAAGTAATCACATACTCTGATGGTGTTTGGAGCATTACCTAATGCATTGGTAGTAATTAAAATGTAGTATTACACTTTCCTTAGCAAAACTATTTCTTGAGATGTAGTCCCCCTTCTTTATCAAGTGATTTTCATATCTCATAATTAGATGGAATGTTCAAGACCATCTAATCCACCCTTTTCATTTTCTATTACTGCTTGGAAGAACAAAGCTATAGTATGACTTCAGATTCTGAGTGACAGAATTGGCAACTAAGACCCAGAGCTAAAAGAAAATCTCCACAATCTGAGCCAAGGCCATAGTTTCAAGGGCAAGCTACCATCCCACGGGGCTTGTGGAGAGCTGCCATTCTGGAAGAATGAAGGAGGGAAAAAGTGGAAGAGAAAAGGTCACAATTTGGAAGGCTATAATTTTGTTGAAATGAGGTTATTCTTGTCCTTTACCTCCAGAAAGCCAAAGAAAGGCAATCAGAAAGATTGAGGATTCCCAAACTTTCTCTCTCAATTAACCTGGGGGATAGCATAATCTTATCTAAGAGTAGATCAGGGGCTGGATTAGCCAAGTGCTTGATGCTCCTTCAAAGAATGATGATAGATTTGAGAGGTTTGTCTGGAAAAGGCAACTTGAATTTCCACCATGTGGAGAAACAAGGATTTTTGAGTGTCTGTGGGTCAAGATGACACTGCTGAAGGAGTCTGAGCCTGAGCCATCCTGCTTTTACTGCAATAAAGAAATACTCAATGGTTGATGGGACCCCATGTGAAGTGGACCACCTATGGCAGGGGCTGTGGCCATGGTAACTGAAGTCCAGGCCAGATCTCTCATGCTAAGGACTGTGCAAAGAGGAGGTCCCTGTTAGAACCCTTCAAAGAATCAACCGATACATCTCAGAGAGAATCAGCATTTGTTGCCACTACTAAGTGTGAATATATAAACACCAGTCACAATCAATAGAGCAGTGACTGCTACTTCGCTATGAGCCATTCTATAAGACCTCTGCCTATACCTTTCCTGCTTGCCTCCCACTCAGCACCATAGGGGAAGCAGTGAGAAGGGAGGGGTGAGGGAAGCTGCCTCAGAGAATGTTCACTTTATGTTCTTTTCCCAGTCCAGTCAGCCAGGTCACAAACCACTGCTCCAGTTCCCACCACCATCACCACCACTGTCACCACCACCACCAGTAACCACCACCATTCTCCGTACCACCAACACTGCCATCACCACCACCATCACTCCCACCCCACACTGACCACCACCACCACCATCACGGCCAGTACCAAAGGTCCCACCTATACGGGCAGGGGTATGAGTAGAGATTTGCACAAATATGAGTTTAATACTGGGAAGTAAACAGTACTGGGTCTTAAAACATGGTTGAAGACTGTTTTAAGAACTGTGTATTTTCAAAATTGTAGAATTGCACTACAGTGTCTCATAGGAGCCCATTACTCAAGAAGCAGAGCCTAACTCGAGATAGCGAAATCATTTCATGTTTATACCCATAATGAATTGAGACCTTTCGATAGAATGAATAATAAATTGATATTCATTGAGCACCAAGTACATCCCAAACATTAAGTCTGGCACTTATTTATACATGATCCCTTTCACACCTAGGAGGACTTCCTTGATGAAATAACTCCCAAGCCAAGGCAAGCTGATACATTCTTTCCAACTCCTTTGGCAAAAAATATTGGTTTGTCAGTAGACTATATTTAAATATATCTTAACAAGTATACTTACTTGTTGGGCAATCGTTAGTGTGTCATGAATTAAAAGCATGAGGCAGAAACAAGAGGTCCAGTGGATCTCAGAGCTTTGCCCGGCAATGAAGGCATTGACTTGTTGGTTAATGGATGCCCACATAGCAGAAAACATGGAAAATGAAAATTGTTTCTTGCTACCATGCATTTAATTTGTGGATGATCAGTATTCATTTGCAGAAAGTGAGGCATACAGTTCTGAGACATACATCAGTACGAAAAAAAACAAAGTCACAACCAATAACAATGTTGAAAAGCCAGCTTTTTTGGAGTCATGCCAGTAATTCTTAGACAGCAAGGCATAATTAGGGAAATCTGATAGCATTTAAAACATATGTTCTAATGTCAAATAGTGTTACGAGAATTATTTCGTTTTACATTACTGATGTCACTGCTTTTTTCTGGGTTTTGGTAGTGATGATGGCGGTGGTGTTTTTGGTTTCTTTAGTTTTTTGGTTTTGGCTAGCCAAAGGTTCACCATGAAATGACTCACCAAAACAGAAACTGAAAACCCAGAATCAAAGATAACTTCATTATAATTCTTTGTCAAATCCAGTAGGAGAAAAAAAAGACCAAATTGCATGCTTAGCCACTGTTATGGACTGAAATATGTCCCCTCAAAATTCATGTTAGAGTCCTTACCCCCTCATATCTCAGAATGTAACTGTATTTGGAGACAGTGTCTTTCAAGAGGTAATTAAGTTATAATAAAGTCATTAGGGTGGACCCTAATCCAATATGACTGGTTTCCTTATAAGAAGAGAAAATACAAACACACAGGGAGAAAAAAATCATATGAAGACACAGCGAGAATGAACTTGAACTACCAATGGGTTTAAAAAAATGAAAAACACCAAAAAACAAAAACAACAATAACATAAAAGACACAGGAAAAAGACAACCATCTATAAGACAAAGAGAGACGCCTCAGAAGACATCAATCCTACTGACATCTTGTCCTGGACTTATGGCCTCCAGGACTACAAGAAAATAAATTTCTGTTGTTTAAGCCACCAGTCTACAATTCTTTGTTATGGTAGCCCCAGCAAACTAATACAGCCACCATCACTATTGTCAACTATATGTTCCACTGAAAATCATATAACTGTAGAGCTGGAAAGTGTCTAAGCACCAATCATTCAGTCCAACCCTATCATTTTATGTATTGCAATAATAACTAGCAGTATTGAGTGTGATGCATACATATTCTAATATTTACATGAAGTCTGCTCTGAGTGTTTATTACTATCCTAATTTTACAGATTCCCAGAGCCAGTGAGTACCAGAAACTGGGATTCAAAGCCAAGTCTGCTTGACACCAAAGTCCTGAATTCTTGAACACTACACTGGAAGGAGTTAAACGAATTTCCTCAAGTTAACAACTGAGTCACAGAAGAACAAGAGACGCAATGAAGGTCACCTGACTCCCAAGCCCATATCCCGACTCAATTACTATAAAGGCATTTTGAAATACAAAGCTTTATAGTGTTCACACACTGCTGCGGGGCTGCCTGATAAAATTCTGAGACCCACTGGAAGTCTCATTCCTGTCTCATGCTCTGCATGTATTTTATAAATCACCAGAGAATTTGAGTCCTTTAGGAAATGTGTGAGGCTTCTGGACGAGGAACATCTGTGACAGTGGCTGGAGAGTGGAGGGGAAGAGCCTGTGCTGGTAAGGTTTAGGGTTTGAAGAGGAAAACTAGCAAGGGTTTAAAACATGAGAAACCGAAGTTTTCACCATACACACAGGTTCATAAGCAGACACACATCCTAAATGTTTTTTCAGACAATCTGCACATAAATAGGAAATGCTGGGGTTTAAGAGGTTTTCTTTTGAAGGAATTCATCCATTACAGATGATTTTATTCTCATCTTTATATATTTATATTAGTATTTTCTCTTAGGCCTAGAGAACTTTAGGTTGAAATCCTATAGTTTATACTTGAGCCTGTTCCTGACGTTCTCATTGGAATCAAACTACAAATCTCACTTCAAAAATCCTAACTAAAACCTAGGGCTCATTGTTGCAGTGTGAAATATACCAAATGGAACGCTAAATTGTGAACATAAAACTGTTTTTGCAGTGTTAGGGGAAACTGCCTCTTCTAAGCTGTGTTCATGTAAGTATGCCCTGTACCAGTGGTTCCCAAAGTGTGGTCCCCAGACCAGCAGCACTAACATCACCTGGGGTGGGGCTTGTTAGAAATGCAAAGTCTCAAGATCCACCCCAGACATAATGTGGAATCAGAAATTCGGCAATGTGTGTTTTAATAAGCCCTCCAGGTCATTCTGAGGCATACATGTGTTTTAGAAGCTCTGTTCTATGATTAATATTTTTAAGTTTTTGAGAAAGTCTTTAAATATTAAACTCTAAAATCTTTAATTTAATGATTTAAAAGGGAGAGTTGTCAGAATGATCCAAACCAATTATTAAATCATGTTCTGTCAAAGACTCAATACCACCTATTGAGGTGATCTCTGTATATTTGCTTCTTGAGTCCCTGTCAATACCTGGAGTCTATGAGCACTAGGAAACAACAATCTCCTGATTGAATAATTGTATAATTACAAATAATTGGCACTTTAATTTTTTCAAAGTTTTGATTTTTCATTCTATAAAAAAAGTGTCATTCCTATGAAAATATCCTTCTGATGCATAACCTGTTCCATTTAGCATTTTAAAATCCAAATAAGAAAGATACTAAAATGTTAACAGTGGTTATCTCTGGGCAGAGAAATTATGAATTTTATTCTCATCTTTATGTATTTGTATTGATATTTTCTCTTAAAACAATTAAGGAAAAGTTAGATATGCATAAGAGGTGTTAGTAAACCCAAGAGAAATCTATCATTCATAATGACTGCAGCCAGATCCACTATTTATAGGTAAAAAAAGTTATCCTATAAATTAACATAGAATGCATTTTCAATAAACAAGATTGAACAGAGACTTTTGTCCCCGTTCCTTTTCTTCTTTTCCTTCTAATATGTCACAGATGGACTGACTATATTATTTGGGAATGAGACAGGAATTATTCTAGAAAAGAAGTGCAAATAGATTTAGTCTAATCGTAACAGAGTTTTTTTGTTTTTTTTTTAATGTTGAAATGTGTCCTGCTCTAAATAAAGAATATGCTTTGGAATCTTTGGAAAAATTCTTTTTACAATATATAGAGTCACTATATAAAACCGCTTGTCATGCTTAACAGTCCTCAGCTCTATGGGCTGCTACTCTCTTTGGTTGATTGGCAGTTATACTGTAATAAAAAGGATTTCATATTTTAGCTACTCACTCTTTATGACAGCAACTGAGATTGAAATTTTTTAGTTTCCCCACTTTGATTCTTTAAGATGTGTTTTCTTTAACACAGATCTATTGTTTTCATTTTTAAATGTTTTTCACTTTGATATCCTTTAGGTACTTCCTGTGAATTTTATGGGCCTCCATTCTTATTATTGCTGTAGATGTCATTTCTGAAATCAATGAAGTATAGTTTTTTATGGGGTTGACTTGTACCAATCTACTAAGCTAGAAGAAAGTTTGACATTCTATTTCTCTACAATTTCCTACCCAAATAATGACTCTATATATAATGTTGTTAGACTACCTTTTTGAAGTCCTAAATATGGTCTTTTTTCTCATGTTCATTTTTCTTATCTCCCATATACCGTGCTATTGTCTTTGCATTATGGTTTAGCAAAGAAACCGAAGTTGAGTCAAAAGTCTTGAATAAAGTTTAACTTCTGCCACTTACTGGTTCTATAAATAACTTAACTCCATTAAATTCCACTTTCTTCAGCTGTAAAATGGGAGTAATATTAACTATATCAAAGGGTTACAAAAATAAATAATGTAACAGTGAGACCATGACGTTTTAGAGTAATTACTTTTATTGTTTTCTGTCCTGAATCAAGTGCCCCAGGTAGCACGAAATAACTAAAGGACATGGAAAGAGTATAATTCAAATGAATTAAAATTTGCCTTCAGAATTGAGCCTAGAACTTGTCCCTGTCACATTTTCTCTGCCACATACACACCCTTCACTTACATACTGCATGCCTTTTTTCAGTTTATCATCTTTTTTAGGTGGTTTGGTTGGGGACGATTTTAACCAGGCTTGGGAGGAGTTTCTAAGGTGGGATGAGAGGCTAGCAGTAAAAAATTAATTAATTAATTAAAGCCTTGAAGGAAGCAAAATCTAAACACCTCTCCTAGCACTTCAACCATCTGTTCAACCTACAGTTCCCCCCACCCCAGAAATGACTTGCACTTCCTGCCCTCAAGTCAGTATGAGGATAGATCAGGATTCTGAGATAGGGATGAATACAGGTGGGTGGCTATGCAGGGTGCAGTTAGGTATATATAGGGTCACTTAGTTTCATGGGGATAAATGGAGTATTGGAAAGTAAGGAACAGATGGACTTTGTGAAATGGATGAAAGACACAGTCCCAGAACAACTTCTAGAAGTTTGACAAGTCAAACAGGAAGACTTGTAGGGAGATCTGAATCGTAGAGTAACTAGAGAAGGAGAACAAAAGAAATAGGTGGGACACTGGCAGGGTGGTTGATGGTTAAGTACAAATACAGGAAAGGTTGAAATTTAGTGGTCTAAATTCACTGTTTTGCCCTGCTAACTAAAAACCTTTGTCCATTAGAGGATACTTCATTTATATTCTATTCTCTTTTGCAAATACCTTTTTTTTGAAGTTTAATTTATTTATATTTTCTTTTGTTATCATATATAAGAAATCGTTGAAAAATCCAAGGTCATAAAGATATTCTATATTTTATTCTAAGAATTTTGTAGTTTCAGCTCTTAACACTTATGTTGTTTATCTATTTTGAATTAATTTATATGGAGTGAGGTAGTAGTCTAACTTTATTTTTTGTCATGTAGCTATCCAGTTGTTCCAGCACCATTTGTTGAAGACACAATTTTTTCCACATTAAATGGTTTTGGAACCTTTGTTGAAAATCATTTGTATATTGTATGGTTTTATTTCTGAAATCTCAATTTGTGAATATCTTTTTGATATTTCTCAAGATTAAGAAATCATTTTGTACTAACTACAATTAATAATAATGAAAAATAGTATTCTATCAAAAGAACATATGTATGCTGTGGACCTAACATAAGAATGAGAAAACTCTTACGACGCTAAATGATTCAACACATTCAATGCAGACATGGCCTTTCAATTTACCTACCTATGTGCAGAAGATATAATACTTATTTTATAAAGATGTTATCATGGGGGAGGTGGAATTAATGCTTATAAAGAACTGAAGGTGTTTTAACTAATTAATTTTGATGTGTTTTTACATAATTTGTATGTGTGTGTGTTTTGTGAAAAACTTGAAAAATGACTCTATCTACTTTGTTGGTAACAAAGAAATTAATGTACTTCTTTAAATTAAGTTAAAAAGAAGTATTACTAGAACTGCAAAGGGTTTTATGTTATTCAGAGACTAGTGGAGCTACTCTTTGTTCTTTGATTAGGCCCTACCAATAACAACAGAGAAAAATTTATTTTTCGACTCAAAAAAAATGTATTCAGGTATGTACTCTATTGATTTCTAGAGATTTGATTTTATTAATAAAACATGATTCCTGTCCTCAATATAGGAAAACTATTAAAGAAATTCTATCTCATTTTAAAACAACGAAAAAGAAAAATGTAACTATGCACTTCATAGTTTATTCTGTGGTCTATGTAACAGAGATATAGTTTGCTCCAAAAAGAATAATTCTGTCTATCTGCCTCTTTAATTAAAAAAAATAAGTCATACTTCCAAGTCTAAACATTCCTGAATATAAAATTTTTTTAACAAAAAATTTTAACTGTGAACTTTTTAAAAAAAATAATATATGTGAAGTATAACCAAGAAAGACTATTTCATAGATTATAAGTAATTATGATGAGCTAAATATTAACTTTAATCCAATTGAAACAAAACCAAAGACTCCTCAAAGAATAAGTGTTAGCACTGATAAGTTGTCATTTCCTGAAAATAAGTCATTAAAAAGTACGTAATTGTTTGAGGGCATTGTTGATGTCTACCAATACCAAATAAATGACAATCGTGGTAGTTAATAAAGATTTTTATCTCCCCTAACACAGCTATCCCAAGATAAATGTTTACTCCTTTTGTGGAGATTCATCTATCAATGAAATATACCCAGTAGATACTGCCACACTCCAAAGAGGGACATCCAGCCATATTATCCACTAACTGGTCCACACGTGAGACCTCTCAGCAGCATACTTCAGAACACAGAGTAGATTTTGCATTAAATAATCACCAGCACCAAGGTTAACAGTATCTCATCCAGGACGTGAGAGTAATTTAAGAAACACATTAGCAGTACCCTCTCCAAACTCATACTTCACACACAAAATGATGGAGCCTTTTAAGAGGAGGAACAGACCTCAATGATCCCTGTTAGACATAAGCCCCTCAAATCACAGACATTTCTAATCACTTTAAGGCTACCAAATTTGCCACAATAAGGCAAAATATCATAAAATCACCCCATCAGCAAATACCGCTTCAGTCTATAACAAGTAAATGTAATGAACAATGCTAAAGATACACAGAGTAATAAAACACAGTATCTGAACTCAAGGGTTTATAAGAAAATTGAGAACGAGAACATAGATATTAAAAGTGAAGTAAAATACAAGGTAGCATGAGGCAAACTACAGCACTAGAAGAGTATTGGATCTAAAAAGAGGGGAGCCAGCATTTAATTAAAGTCCATTATATACCTTTGAGCCAGTCACTGACCAACGTCCTCTACATAGTTACTTGCTTAACATGGGTTTTTAAAAAAGAGACTTTATCCTAAGGAAATAACACGAAATTTAAGCAAAAATTCCGGCACAAAATATTCCAAATTTTAAATACAGACTATTAGGTTATATTTGAGAGTTATTAATTCTGATGCTAATGCTACTGTTGTTATATAAAAGAATGTCTTATTTTGGGGAAAGTAAAGAGGCATCGTTCACTCTCCTAAAAAAAGAGACAGAAATATACAGAGACGGTATAAAATGAATCAGTTATTCCAAACCCTAATAGCTGTTGAATCCAGGGGGTAGGTATATAGGTCTTCCTTATGCCAGTATTTTGTTTTTTCTATGTTTAAAATTTTTATTATAAGAACTTGAATAAATATATATAGAAAAAAGAGTAAGAAGAAATATACCAAAATATTGACAGTAGTTATGTCAGCATAATTATAGGTGATTTCTCTCTCAATATGATATATTATTAAATTGTACACTTGAAACCTATAATTTTTTTAACAAATATCATCTTAATAAATTTAATTAAAAACTTTAAAAAATTTTAATGAGTAATAAAAAATAAAATAAATAAGAAATATTATTCTGTAATTTCAATTTTTTTCTGAATTATCTTAAAAGTAATGCTGGCATTACACAGAGTTGTGTGTGAAAAAATAAAAAGCCTTAAGCCTCTCCATTTAAAGCCAATTGCGATGTGGGCTATTGTTATTTTGGTTCTGACATTATTTAATAGTTTCTAAAAGGAAGTTCAAGGCATATTTAGTCATATTTCAAATAGTATCTTGGCAAAGCCACAGGGAGGGCTACAAAAACAGGCCAACCAAGTTCATTAAACTGTGTATCCAGTTCATTAATACACAAGGACATTTTTTAAATCTTGAAAAAATTCAATCCAATACCTCTGGGGAAATTCTCTGCATAGTTATTCAATAATAGAGAAGCCTGGAAAGTAACTAATGGCAAGGAGGAACAGCAGTGGAGAAATGGGGAAAGATCTTGGAATGATAATGAAAAACAAATTAGAGATTAGTTTCCAATGGCGTAAGTGTAAAACAGGTCGGTGTTGATTTGAACTGGGGATCCAGGCAAGACTACCTTTCTTCCTGCTTGCTGAGACCATCTAGTCCTACATAACATTCAAACTGGGGACACGAGAAACCTGTGAACAGTAAGTCTAGCAAAGCATAGAAATAGGAGTCTTCAGAGATTCATTCATTAAAAAAAAAGAGCAAGAAATTTAATATTCAGAACCTGCCAAGAGATGACAGAGTGCAGAGAGATAAAGTTACAAAAATATGTAACAGATATTAATGCCAAAAAGAAAGAGAAAGCATTTACTCAGAGCTAAGAATAATGATATTAAATAAAATTAAGAACTGAAAAAAAAATGTAGTAAAAATTATCTAAATGATGTCATTGGAACATCTCTTACTACTTGCCTTTATATGCTACTGCTTAGCTTACAAGTCATAGTGTCCTTGCACGGTGACTTGCATAGGTTAACGCTTTCCTTTCAGTCAGGGAGTGGTTTATGTTAAGAGCCTTAAAATAACAGTATAGTGCCATGGTGCCCAAATTTTGCTGCACATAAGAATCCTCTGGAGAATTTTTTAAAACCTAGTGTTCCTGTTGCATCCCATTAAACCACATATCAACGAGTGGGAGCCACGTATCAGTCAGGAGAATCTGATGTTCAGCAAAGGTCAGGAACTACTGACATGTGTGCAAAGGCAAATGCAGAAAGCTGTACTGATTACGAAATACATGCTGATTATTTTAGGCAAAACCTACCCCACAAGTGCTACAGCCAGTCAAATCATATATCATCTACATAGGAAAAGGCAAGTATTATGACACTACAGGCATAAAAGTATAGAGTTGAGAGAAAGTCAGTGACCAGGAGTAGAAGCTACTGAATTATACCACACGTTCAGCTTGGTGAGGGACCCTTGTTGCAATGTCATAAAGACATAAGGACGGATTCCATGCTAGCTGAAAATAAATAGAATGTATTTTTTTCACCCTTTTTGATGGAGTCTATATACTATGTTACCATTTGAAACCAACTGCATTAATTTTTTTTCATCCCTAAGAGATGTTGGTTTTATTTCAGAATATCAAATGCATTTTGAATTGTTTCCATTTTTCTTTTGTTCTCTGATAGACTGTTTATAAATATATACCACATAATAATTTGGAAGGTTTCTTAAATTACTGTAATTTTTAAAAATATAAAAAGTAATTTAAGTGTATAAATTTGGAAGTGACTGGAAAAGCAATTTGAAGTTTATTTCATTTGAAAAGCATATAAAAATATGTTGTTTGAGTTTGGCTTTTGAAAGCAAACATAATTTATGCTTAACTATTCTATACAAGAGGCCAAAGTTTATCTCTTCTCTCTCAAATATTTCCCTTCTCAAAAAGAACAAAACTAAAACAAACAAACTGGGTACACTCTTCTCTGCTCCCATCCATTGGTCACCAGCCTGTCTCTAAGGCCCTCTTTACCAGGGTCCTCTCCATGGTCCCTGTCACTCAATGAGAAGGAATTTCCCAGACCACAGAGGGGACTCAGCCATCTATTTGGAGGTAGAAGTAAAGATGATTGTTTTCCACAATGGCCATGTCCAGACTGCCAAGCTGGATCTAGCTTAGGGAAAAGGAGGACAGATATTAGATCTAGGGCTGCTGGTAACCCAAAGGGCCTGACATGGAGCTGCCATACCCACTAATCAAACAGGATGGGAACTTCCTTTCCAGACTGTTTTGTTTTTGTAGCTGACGGTAAACCCAGAGCTAAGTCTGACACATTCACCTAACACTCTTTCTAAGCACAGATGATATATATATCTTTTGATCCTAATATATATATATTAATATATATATAACACTCTTTCTAAGCATAGATGATATATATATCTTTTGATCCTAATATATATATATATATATATAAAATATATCAGCTATATATATATGTGTATGTGTGCACATGTGTATATGAGCTTTATTGAGATACAGTTCACATACAATATTATTCGGCCATGTAAATTATATAATCCAATAGGTTTTATTCTAGTCACAGGGTTGTGCAACCACCACCACAATTTTAGGACATTTTCATCATACCCCCTGCAAAAAAAAAAAAACCCAAATCCATTGGCAATCGTTTCCATTTCTCCCCAACAGCACCTTACACCCAACTGCAAGCCCTAGGCAACCACTAATATACTTTCTTTCTCGGGATTTGCTGTTGTGGAAATTTCATATAAATAGAATAATACAATATAAAGTCTTCATGTCTGACTTCTTCTAGCATAATGTTTTCAAGGTTCATCCATGTTGTAGCATGTAACAATGCCTCATTTCTTATTATTGGAAAAAAAATTCCCATTATATGGATTTACCACATTTTATTCATCCATTCATCCGTTGATAGACATTTGGCTGTTTCTACTTTTGGATATTATGAATAATGCTGCTATAAACATTTGTGTACCAGTTTCTATATGGGCATGTATTTTCATTTCTCTTGCATATGTGTATCTAGGAGTGAAATTTCTGGGTCATATGGTAACTCCATGTTTTATCTGTTGAGAAACTGACAGACTATTTTCCACAGAAGCTAAACAATTTTAAATTCCCACCAGCAATATATGACAGTTCCAATTTCTCCACATCCTTGCCAATGCTTGTTATAGTCTGTCTTATTGATTATAGTCATCCTAGTAGCTGTGAAGTGATATGCCAAATGGTTTTGATTTGCATTTCCCTGATGGTTAGTGACATTGAGCATTTTTCATGTGCTTGTTGGCCATTTGCAAGTCTTCTTTGAGGCAATGTTTATTTATATTCTTTCCCCATTTTTAATTGTGGTATTTGTCTTTTTATTATTGTTTCTCATATATTCTTTACTCTAGATATATGATATCAGACATATCACTTGCAAATATTTTCTCCCATTCTGTGGGTTATTCTTTAGTTCTTGATGGTGTCCACTGAAGCACAAAAGTTTTTACCCACTGGTTTTTTTCCCTCTCTCTTTCTCTTTTTAACTAACCCTATATCCTTGTACTTCTATGCAAGGCTTTTAATAAATGCAGAGCCTGGAATATAGGCTTTTAATAAAGCAGTGGTTTTTATCTGTTTTAATACTGCAATTTGAAAGTAGTACCTAGCACAGAGTATAACTTTAATGAATACTTGGTGAATGAATGATTGAATAACATTCACATACACTCAAATTTTTATCTTTCTGGGAGTATAGCCCATCTTGTTTAAGTATGGCCTTTTTTCTGTTTTTTTTTTTTTTAAACTCCTACAGCACTTGGTATTCCGAGGTGGTCTCCCATCCAAGTACTAACCAGGCCCAACCCTGCTTAGCTTCCAAGATCAGACAAGATTGGGCATGTTCAGGGTGGCATGGCCATAGACAAAGTATGACCAGGGAAATGACTGTTTTCAGTGAAATACTAAAGGACTATCCCTGCCAAGCACTAAGATCAGGATCACCCGCACCCACCTGTAATCTTTGATCTTGACTATCTCCCACCTATTCACGAAATTGCTAATCTCTGCTGCAAAGGAAAAGCCCACAGTAGACCTTTCCCTGCTGCCTAAACTACAACCAAGAGTGGAATTCAGTGATCCCTCCTTGCTTGCCTTTCAATGGGCAATTATACACATGGTTGAATTATTATTTTAAATGAGAGTCTTCTAGTTTTATAGATGCTAATTTTTAGTGGTCCCGAGAAACTCAGTCACTGGGTAAGGGTGTATAGGGCCTTTGTCACTTCACCATCAGAGGGCTGCTTCCGAGTCCTTCCCTGGGTGAACATGAGAATGGAGGCCGGTCCATCAAGGATGGTGCAGGTGCTGCAAGGCTGGAGTGGTGAAAGCCCAGACATTTACAGTCCTCTGAAGCCACCACAATTTAGAACCCACCTTTACTGGCATCTTATATTTTTGGCTCCAACAACCATCCTTTTTGTTAAATGTCTTGTTTCCTTTTGCTTAAGTGAGTGGTGGTTATATCATTCTGCTTGCTTTGGTTAGACTCATTGGAGCAAACATAAATGGTTTGGAGGGAAAGGAGAGCCTCAAATAATGAGATAAGGATGCTTCTTTCACAGCCCTGCTGTGAACAGACTCAAGTCTACCTACGATATTTTTATAGTATTCTCATTATGTCACTTTTCTAAACTTGTATCCTTCATTGCTACCAATTATCTACAGAAAGAATTTCAAATTCCTCAGCATGGCATCTACGGTTCCTACGATCTGGTCCCACCTTGTCCACCCAGCTTTTCCTCACCTTTCTTTAATACCTACACCCTTCTCCCTGTGAGCCATCTCTCCTGTTCTAAATGTGCCATACTAGCTCCTAGCTCTTTGCACTTGCTTGAACACAGTGACGTAGTATGTTTCTACATCTTGTCATTGTATTTTAGAAAAGCAATTCAGTGACAGATGGTGAATGTTTTCCATTTCTTAGTGTACATTTAACAATTTTTTGGCCCTAGCTTATTAGTTTTCTTTTTTATTTCTCAAATGGAAAATTGAATGTCAAAAGTTATAGAAGTAGATGCTTCCAAAAACAGGAAGAGCAGAGCAGTGAAATATCTAGTGCTCAAATATGCAAGAAATACATAATTTTAAAATATCTAAAACAATAAGTAAAATCAACAACACGAGATATGCACTACCTAATAAGCTTTTTAAATGGGAAAGAAATATGGGAAAAGAATGATGAATATTTACTGCTCAAATTAGTTGGATGTGAGCTTTTCAGATTTAAAGTACTATTGTAAACCTAAGGAATACTTTAAATTTTAAAATATCCGTTGTAAACTACATTGTACCACAATAAATAGATTTCTCAATAAAAGAATAAAAACTTTACTAACCAGGTGCCTTCTCAACAAATCAAACTCATAGAATTTACCTAAATTTCCTTTAAAAAGAAAAGCAGTTGACAAAATATAAAAAGAACCTAAGCAGATGAAAAAATATTCTGTCACTAGTAATCAAAGAATTGTAAATTAAAATGAGATACTACTTTTGCCATTCAAACTGGCTTTATTAGATTATTAAACGTTACACACACACACATGCACACACGCACATTTAGAATTACACCACATTCTGTTTTTTCAAAGCACTCACTACAGCAAGGTAATGTTAGCTAAATATCTCTAACATTGCTAGTAGGCAAAACTTGGTTCAGTCTTACTAGAAAATGATTGGGCATTTTAAATTATCTATTCTGTGATTTTATAGTCCTCTAAAATTTAAATTTTGAATGATTACATAATATTTTATCAAATGTATATATCACCAGTAGGTATTTTTCTGGAGTTTGCTATCATCATTGCTGCAGTGAACATTTTAACATAATTTTTGATAGCATCTCCGATTATTTTCTTCAGATAAATTCTTAGAAGAGATAGTACTAGATTGAGAAGAAGAATAATTTTTAAGGTTCTACTTTTAATCAATCCTGTACACTGGTAGTTCTCCACAAGGCTAAAAGTTAAGCTCTTTTAGGGCAGAAATATTTGTCTGCTTTGTTAAATGCTATAACCCCAGCATCTAGAATACTACTTGGCACATGCTACACCCTTAATAAATATTTGTAGAATTCATGATTAAGTAACATTTGCATATACCCACTTTTGGCCCAAATTTTGCATACGTCCAAAAGTTATAAGTCGCCCACACTATCTTATTAAGGAAAGCTGGAGGCTCATTAGTGCTTTGTCAAGACATACCAAGTACAGATGTAAAATAGGGACAGACTCGCTCAGTTATTCTGTCTTTCTTTTTAAAAAAGAGAGTAGAATTACAGCAGTAAGTTGGTGATCACATTCCTCAAGACAGCTGCTCCAATCTACTGTTATTGCTCCCAAATTGTTCTACAGATTCAATACAATTCCAATAAAAAAAGCTAGCAAGATTTTTTGTAGAAATTCACACATTTCACCATAAAGCTACAGTAATCAAGATAGTGTGGTATCGACTAAAGATAAACATACAGATGACAATATAGACAGAAAAGACAATCAGACAATGAAAGAGAATGGAGAGATCCAGAAATAGACTCACACATATGTGGTCAATTGATTTTCATGAAAAGAGCCAAGATAATTAAATAGGGAAATGATAACCTTTCCAAAAATAATGTTGTAAAAATTAAATATTTATATGTAAAAATAAAATAAATCTGAACCCTTACCATACATCGCATACAAAAATTAACTTAAAATAGATTATAGGCCTAAATGTAAAAGCTAAAATTATAAAACTTCTAGAAGAAAACATAGGAGAAAAATCTCAGTGACTTTGGGTTAGGCAAGTAATTGTTAATAGAACATAAAAACAGATTCTAAAACAAAAAATTGATGAATTGGAATTTATCAAAATTCAAAACTCTTGTTCTTCAAAAGTCACTGTTAGGAAAATAAAAAGGGAAGCCACAGGCTTGGAAAAAAGATTTATAATACCTATATCTGATAAGAAACTTTAGTCCAGAATAAAAAGAATTCTCATAGGTCAACAATAAGAGTATGAACAACCTAATTTTTTTTAAATGAGTAAAAGGTTCAAACAGAAAATCATCTCTATCCCCAAATTTAGACACTGCTACCAGAACGTAGAGACTTTGTGTCATAAATTGGGACCTGCCACGTTAGAAAGTATAAAATTCAACTTATGAAGAGAGGAAATAGAAATAATATTTATTGAATGACTACTACATAGAGGCTTTAAACTAGGTGCATTGCATGTATTATATCATTTGAGAACATTAATATTATTATAGCAATGTAATAAGGCTCAGAGAGGTTAAGGTACATTCCCATAGTTGTGCCAAAAGTAGCAGCCCAGAACTTAATCCTGCTTAACTCTTCCTATACTTGTCTCCTACCTCACTGCCCTACATCAGAATGTATGGTGCTTGTCAGTAGTGCATTCTAAACAGCAGCTCAAGGCTCCCTTTCCCCTACTTCTTGGGGAGAGCCAAAGTGGCCAGAAGCCAAAGTCACTATTGAGCTATAGGCATCTGGACTGAAGTTTTCAGTATGGGTCAAAGTCTCCTCTTCAATTTAGCTTGAATTCCTTACTTTAGCCTCTCATTTTTGGCTTCTCACCTGATTAGACTTAAGTACAGAGTGACAAAAACTATTTGAGAGGGATAGCCATGTGTGCTGTTGTCCATGGTCCTGAACCCTCATGTGCTCTAGGTTACTCCTCTCTCTGGGAAGTAGAAGGACTTGGGATAGGGCACAAAACCAGGAAGGCCTAGCAGACTCAAATGTGGTCCAAAGAAAAGGAAGCATGGAGTAGATGGCTTAACCAGCACCATCCCATAGAACTTCCTATGATGGTAATGTTCTAATTAGGCATTAATATAGTAGTCATTCAGTTCCTGAGCTGGTCCTGACTTCAGAAGTTTAAAAGCTTCAGCCCCACTGTCAGCCCTGTGTTGATAGCTAGAACCTGGTGGCTCAGGATCTAGTGAGCTTCCAAATCTTTGCTCTGCATCTCAAGATTTCTTAACGACCAACTTTAAGGACACACAACCTCTAAGCACCTGTCTGATTCTGCCCTGAGTCACAGTACTCCCAAACTCATATGCTATGTGCCCTCCGTCCCCTTGTATTTTTGTTTAGTCCAGATAAGTAGGCACTTGCCTTGGTTTCTGCCTCCTTAGGTGCCCTGTCCTCCCTTTAATCCCCTCTGGTTGTAGGGATGGTACCTTCCTAGTTCCAATCAGTCTGTCTCAGATGAATCCTCATGTTCCCAATCTCCATCCACAGTCAGGATGTGTGGACAGCTCTCAGGAAATTAATGACTGCCCTCTGACTTTCAAGTTAAATTCACTTAGAATGGAACTCCAGGTTCTCATGAATGCCTAATTTATCCATATACATCCACTTATTTATCCTTAAAACACTGAGCCTTGGGCTGACAGTTCTCTGTAGCTGAGTCCATTTTTCCAAGCTTCATATACTGATCACATTACCCAAGTTCCAGAACACTGCACTTCTGAGCCCCCCTGAATCACATGTTTTTAATTTAATAATGGAAATCAGAGATAAAACTAAATAATTACTTTCAGGACTGTAAGTTTAATATCTATTAGGTTTTCATATCTTCTCCCCACCACTACCACCACTCATACACACACACATACACACCACACAAAATCTACAGTAATATAACACTTTAAAAAAATCATTTCCCATGCATTGTCACACTGGACCGACAGAATGTGTAGATTGTTATGCTAATTGTCCCACGTAAAGCCTCTACCCTGTGGAATAGTTCCCTCCCTCGACTGACCCTGGTCGTGGTCAGAGGACTTGCTTTGGCTAAACAGACAGCAAATGTAACACAAGCAGAGATTTGGCAAGTTCTTGCACATTGTGACCTGCCTTCTTGGAATTACTGCCATTGCCATGTAAGAAACCTGAATTTTGTTGCTAAGGCAGCCATGTAGAACAGCGGTCCCCAAACTTTTGGGCACCAGGAACCAGTGCTCCTGTGATAATCTAATCTCTGATGATCTGAAGTGGAGCTGAGGCAGTGATGCTAGTGCTGGGGAGTGGCTACAAATACAGATGAAGCTTCACTGGCTCGCCTGCCGTTTATCTCCTGCCATGCAGCCTGGTTCCTAACAGGCCACAGTACTGGTCTGCGGCCCAGGGTTTAGACGTAGAGAACTGAGGCACTCTGCTGGCAGTCCCAGCTGACGGCCATATGAAGGTGAGGCCATATGAGGGTGAGGTCATCTTGGATCTTCCAGCTCCAGTCAAACCTCCAGATCACTGTAGCTGCATAAGTGACTCCAGGAAAGACCAACATAAGAACTGCCCAGCTGAGCCCAGCTAAAACTGAAAGCAAATAAATGATTGTGCTTTAAGCCACCAAGTTTTGAGATTATTACCTAACAACAGATAACTGATATGCAAATGAACCTAGAAGATATTATCATTATTTCTATTTCATAAATTAGAAACGTACATTTCAGAGAGATTAGGTCATTTATTAAAGTCTTAGAGCTAGAAAGCAGTAGAAGCCCTAGAATTTCTGGCCGAACCCAGATTCAGCACTCTGTACCACACTAAGCTGCATCTACCCAACCTCCATTCAACTAGTAAAAAGCCATCGACAACCTTCATCCTCCCCAGATCTCATTTGCTGACCTAGTCACCAACTTCCAGCATCCCTTTATTAAGGATAAGAGTTCTCCCCTGCTCCCTCTTGGCCTCTGATGACCTCACTTGTTACTTTCATCCTGCAAAAACTAAGGCCAGGAATTATTTTAAGGGTAACTATTCGAATGTAGTTAATGGAAGCATTAATAAATAAGGTCTACTTTATATGCAAAGTAAATATTCTGGTCTGCCATCTTGAGTTAGGTCATCATAATGGAGAAGAAGGGAAACAAGTTTGCCTGGTCTGGAGGAAAACAAGAATTATCTAAGGATTAAGAGAAATTCATTAGTGAAAAACAGATTTTGGAATCAAAGATCTTATTCATAGAGAATATTAGAGTTAAATTAATTCTTAAGTGCAAAACTAAAGAATGGAATGGATTTAAATGACAAAACTGTAAAAATGTGCCACAAAACTGAATACAATTTTCAAATGGGGTAAATAAGGCTCTGACAAATGTTTTATGAAAAATCTCACCTTTTGAGAAGTTTGTACAAGAATTACCAAAAGAGTAAGAGAATGTAAACAGATTTATCCTTCATTTCTTCCACAAATTCTTGAATAACATCATCATGCCCATTGGGTTAATTTATGGATTTAGTTCTGGATGAAGCAAATGATTCAAAATACATCCCAGCTTCTCGGCTAGAGATGTTCTTACTTTGTTTTTCACCAAAGGCCAGTCAACCAGTCTTGCAAGTTTTGGGCTTGGAAGTCAAAAACTTATTCTTAAAACTAAAATTTTCACATCTGAATGTTATTTTGCAGATGGTGATAAAACAGTAAGAAAGCATCTGGCATAAAAAATTGAACTGATCTCCAAATCATTTGATGAATTATTCTTAGTGTAATGATGTGAGGTCATTATGAAAACCGGCTCATCTACAAGGTTCAAAAGACATAGTATATAAAACATGTGAACTCATAAACAAGCTTTCTTTTCAGCTTCATTTTCCTGAAGCCCTGTGTCCACACAATGGAGTGAGCAATCGCACGGAGGTAGCCCGGCTCATGTTTGCTCCAGCAGAATTTGCGTGCCCACATAATTCCACTCAGGCAAGGAGAGCGGCGTGGGCTGGTGAGGAAGCACTACTGCCTTTACCCCATCATTTAACCTCTCTGTGGCTCACTGTTCTCGCCCATAAAAAGTGAGCAGAAAAACTCACACTTCCTACTCCACAGAGTGGCAAGCGTGAGAAATGTAAACTTGCTCTAAAGAGGTTAGAAGTACTATGCAAATACAAAGTGCTATACATCCAGTGAAGAGTATAAGAAGGCAGAACCGCTGCCATGTAGTAGCTGCAATTCCTCCACCCAGCCACTAGGCTGCTGGTGATGTCTCACGTGAAAGCAGAGGCATTTTAAAATACAAAAGACCTAACAGGGAGCAGAAATAACGACACGCTTCTTGCATAAAAATAATTGCGTCTATCTGGGGTCCTTCCACAAGAAAATAATATTTTGAAAAATTGTCATGTTAAATTTAAGCTACCCTTGGATGACTTCAAGCTATGCAATTTGCATTTAGCCCATGTTTAATTATATCTTGGAAGAATTCCTTTAATTCTCATTCACAACTGTAATCCTGCAAAATTTAACTTGATCTACTTACAATGACTTATGCACAAGGTTAGTAATAATACATCAATCATTTCTCCTTTTTTACCTACTTTCTAAGTAGTGATTCCCTTTCTTCTGCTGTCACAAGGGTTCCAAATCCTGTTTCCATACAAGCCACACATTTTCCCCAAATCATTTTATTATCTCCATACGTAATTTCACATGCACTAACACTAAAGGAAGAGTGCTCTGTGTTTGAGCCAGTCTATTTCATTCAATTAAATAGATGTTTTTGATTATATTATATCTGGTCTTTTCTTATACCTACACTACATGTATTTGGCACTGTTTGGGGCATTTGTGGGAACATAGTTATGAATAAAGAGTCTCTGCATCCAAGAAGCTTGCATTCTAACAAAGAAGGTAAGAAAAAAGCAAAACGGTAGTGCAAGGCAGAATAGAAGAGCTTTAAGAGAGGTTTAAAAGGCTCTGGGTGGCAAAGAAAGAGATCATATTCTATCTTGTCAGAGTGGGGTTGCTTTCTGCATAAAAGAATGCTTTCTTAAATAAACATCTAAGAAGAAATAGAGATAGAAAAGAAAAGATGCATTGTATGCCAAAAACCATGTTATTTACAAAAATATCCATGTTATTTGCATGGGTGGGAGAAGGAGGAAGGACAAATGCAAAGACTCGAAGTAAAATCTGGGTGGAGTTCAGGGTTCCAGTCTCTACAAGGGGAGGAGTAGAAAGATAAAGCAAAGTTAGCTCTTCTTATTTTGAAGAACTTTGATTGCCGGGCCAGCATTCGGGATATTAGAGGGTCTTTGAGAGTGGGAGGCAGGAAAATATGATATTTCATCCCCAACAAAGCCCTAACTCCATTACACAATCATTAACGCAAATAACGTGTTAAGAAATAAAAATCTAATGTACATGTTTTCTTTAGAATCCTGACCAAATACCACTTTACTATTTTACTTATATATTTACAATATTATTACTGGCTGTACCTGTTATTACCTTTCTATAAAAGTCCATTGTCAAACATTTTACTTTTGATCGTCAAATGCTACACACTTATCGGCATTGGGAAAGTTTTCCTCAATATAATTTCAAAGTGATATCTGGACTTCTATTTCCAGCACTATGGTTAACAAAGTACCCTGCTTGACCTTCCTAAAGAAAATAAAATACTGGATAAAATATAATAAATAATATTTTTAATACATCTATTATCTGGCTATTCAGAAAGGAGAACTCAGTGAAAATAGGAACTCAGAATGGTAATCAGAGAAATGAAGCCACCTTTTGCCTTAGGGGGCATTTGCCAAACTCAATGAACTTGCTCTTTGGTTTTCCAGGTCATATAAAGCCACAAAGTAGAGGACACAAAGGCCAGGATTCACCTAAGGGGGGAGGTTTAATAGGAGATTCCCCTTCATAAAACTGAGGCTACAAAGGGCCACATTTCCAGTGTAAGAGTGAACCAGAAAAAAAATTCTGCCACTCAAGGAACTGAAAGCAAAATCACCTATCCAGAAATTTAGCCTTGGAGAGAGTGAGACTTTTCCCCAAAATTCTTAACTATAAGCCAGCCTTCACGCTACCCAAGAGGTCCAATAGATTGCAAGCTAAAAAGTCAGTTTAGAGTTATCCTAGGCTGGGAGTTCCTCCAGGTTCTTGGCAGAAACAAATTCACATCCTCTCTGGAGTATTAGTTTTGTCACAGTATCACATAATTCATGCAAAAGAAGTTCCAGAAATATGAGGTCACAGTAAAAAAAATTAAAAAGCGGGAAGATCAGTACTACGAGCGAATGCCAACAGAACAGACATTTAAGAAATGTCTAAAAGGTTTATGTCTAAATAAATTTGAGTTGTTTAAAATGTAAGGAAAGAGAAAGACACTGTAGAGTGATGAAATAAACATTTAAAAAAATATATAGCTTATAGAAATAAAAATACAATAAAAAAATTAAAAACTTAGTAGGCTAAAAGAAGCTGAAATGCAAAAGGGGACAATAGATCCAAATAAATCACCCAGAAGGCAGCACAGAAAGATCATGACAGAAATTATGAAAGAGAGACCAAGAGATATGTCAAATCAAAGTTCTCAAAGGACAAGAGTGAAAAAGAATAGGAAAAAGCATATTTGCATAGATGATTGAGAATTTTTCAGGAATGATGGGACAGTCTCACCAAGCTTGCTAATAAAAAGAAATCTATGCCTAGACACATCACAGAGAAACTGCAGAATAACAAAGACAAAAAAAATATCTTAAATGGAGCCAGAGGGAAGAGACAGCTAACCTCCACGAAAGACAAAGACAGCCACAACAAAAGTCAGAAAACCATGGAACGATATTTTCAGAGGGCTGAGAAACAGACAGCTAACAGTGTAGAACTGTATACATTGTGACAATATTTTTCAAAAAACGAGGACAAAGGAAGATATTTTCTAACAAAATTACCCGGACAGTCTGCTACCAACGGACACTCAGTAAGGGAAATTCTAAAGGATATGGTTTATGCAGAAGAAAACTGATCCCAGATGGAAGATCCAAGATGCAAAAGGAAATGATCAAAAAAAGGAGTAGTGAATACATGGATAAAACTAAATAAACGTTGACTTTATAAAATAATAATAACACTGTCTTGTAGAATTAAAATAAAAACAAAATAAACAAAATGCTTGACCAAAATGTTTCAGAAATGGAGTCATTCAAGTGGTTGAAGAAAATTGTATTGCTAGGGAAGAAGGTGATGATATGATTAACACTGTCATTTGATGAGCCAAAGTATATGTTAAAATAACTAGGATAACAAGCAAAAGAACAGAAACAAAGTATATACTAAAAGAGGAAAACAGTTAAAGTGTACAGCTGAAATTTATTGGATTTCGTTAACCAATGTTATCATCGAATAAATAAAGAATTTTTAAAAAAAATTAAAAACAATAAAAGAGGAAAACAGAATGAGCAAAACAAATACTCTGTTCAAAAAAAACCACAAACACTCGGTTCAAAAGAATGCAAGGAAAAGGAGAAAAAGTGACATAGAAAAGGTAGGACAAATAGAAAACTCATGAAAAGATGATAGAAATAAATCCAAATATATCACTAATTATAATAATAAATGTCAATAGGAAAGTATCCAGTGGAAAAATATATTTTCCAACTATATAAAAAAAGTAAACAAAATCCACTTACAGATTATTTTTTTTATTTCAAAACACAAAAGTATTTACAAAAGAAATGGTCTGTATCTGTCATAAATACCAAGAACATGAAAGGAAGACTGAGAAATGTTTCTGGTCAAAGAAATTAAAGAAATATGACAAGTAAATGCAACCTGTGGTGCTGAATGGGATCCTGGACTAGACAATATTTTTCTCCTTTGCCATATAGGATATTAGTGAGACAAATGGCGATAGTCCTTTAAAGTCATAGATTAGGTAACAGGACTGGATTCAGTGTTAATTTCCTGACAATGACTCTGCCATGCCATAAGAAGCATATGCACTGTCTTCTCTGCTGATTCAAGTCGGGTAAGGAGCATGTACATGTAGCACAGTTGTTCCAACCCAACCACAATCCTCAGTGAGAACATGAGTTGCCTCAACTGCCACAGCATGAAACAAAGCCATTCATCCTAGATCAGCCCAAACCTAGCTGATCCAAGACTCTTGGTAATAAATGTGTATTACTGTATGCCATTGAAATGCAGAGTCATTTGTTTTGCTGCAATAGGCAACTTTTATGATGACAAAGTTAGATTATTTCAGAAAAAAAAAGTTATTTTAACATTAGAAAAATCAATTGGTATAATTCACTATATGAACAGAGTAAAGGAAACAATGTTATCATCTTAGTAGGCATAGAATTAGCATTTGATAAAATTTAACATCCATTCATGACTTTAAAAAATTAGGACACTATGGAAAACAGTACGGAGGTTCCTCAAAAAACTAAGAATTGATCTACCATATGATCCACCAATATCTATACTGGGTATATACCCCAAAGACATGAAAATTCATATCCGAAAAGATATTTGCACACTGACATTCATAGCAGCATTATTCATGGTGGCCAGGACATGGAAGCAACTGAAGTGTCCTACGATAAATGATTGGATAAAGAAGCTGTGGTACATCTATACAATGGAATATTACTCAGCCATAAGAAGAGACGAAATACTGCCATTTGTGACAACGTGGATAGACCTCGAGATAATCATGCTAAGTGAAATAAGCCAGACAAAAAGTTGAAAATCACATGATATGACTTATATGTGGGATATAAACCTAAAAGCAACAAACGAACAGGACAAACAAATAGAGACTCATGGACATGAACTATAGACTAGTGGTTACCAAAGGGTAAGGGGTGGAGGAGGAGTGGGGAGGTAGACAGGGTAAAAGGGGTCAAATATGTGGTGACAGAAAGAAATCTAACTATGGGAGGGGAACACACAGAGTAAATATATATATGCCTTACTGTTAAAATGTATAGCTGAAACTTACCGGATTTTGTTAATCAACGTCACCATAAAAAATTAATTTTCTTAAAAAATTAGGAATAGAAGAGCTTGCTCTGACAGATATTGACCTATTATGAAGATATTGAAAATAAGATAATGTGGTATTTGTACAGAAACAGTCAAATAGAACGAATGAGGGAGTCTAGAAAAGGATATGCTCATATGTGGATGATTTATAATTAAGAGGGATAGCATGGCAGATTAAAAAAAGACAAGTAGATTTTCAATAAATGGTGCTGGGATAGTTAGGTATTCAAATAAAAAAATTAAATTGCACCATTAAATCACATCATATATAAGAATCAATTCTAGATGGATTAAAAATCTAAGTGTAATAGAAAAAAACCCTAAAACATTAAAAAATAAAAGAATATATTTATGACCACAGGGTAAAGAAGTATTTCTTAAACAAGACATAAAAAAACTCATAAACCGTAACAGTAAAGATTGATGTTATACTACATTAAATAAGAACTTATAGGACATAGTTTCATAGTGTAGCAGTTAGCACATCTGCTTTACATGTAGAAGGTCCTGGGTTCGCGTCCCAGTGGAGCCACAGTCCATGGTCTATGGCCATGCCACCATGAACAAGCCTGATGTTGGAAGCTAAGCAGGGTCAGGCCTGGTTAGTACTTGGATGGGAGATCACCTAGGAAGACCAGGTGCTGTAGGCATAAATAATAATAAATAATAATTTTAAAAAAAGAACTTGTGTTCATCAAAGGACTTCATAAAAAAATGAAAAGACAAGCCACAGAGTAGGAGAAAATATTTGCACCATGAATAACCACCAAAGGACTAGTATCCAGAATATATAAAGAACCATAGTTGAAACAAAGACTAGTTAGATTAAGAAAGAAATTACGACTAGTAAAATAGAAAATAGCTTTTGTTTTTATTTAGAACTGTGTTGTTGCTGTGCTCAGTGATCCTTCGAGTTCATCATCCTAACTATTTAACCCTCTACTTCTCAGGTGAAGTCACCAAGACCAAGAGATCCTGGGGCTGGCTGTGTAGCACATCCTGTGCCTTACACCACATTGCTTCCTCTTTTGAATCTCTGCACCTCCAAGACTGGTGGAGTATTGAACTTTAGGTGTGATCTCATCACTCCAGCAGTCCTTTTTCCAATCAAAAGTTCTTTGCTTCAAGAACAGGTGAGCATGCTTAATGATGAGAGAGTCTGGTTAGTGGCAACATCTATCTGAAATATTTTAAAATATCTTGCCAAGTAAAGGCAAAGAAATCCCCATTGAATTCCAGCCAATGGAGTTTGTCTTGAACTCTCTTTAGGTTCACAAGAGAAGCTTGTTTTGTGTTGCATTATTTTTCTCTCCTCTTCGTGAGCAAAATTCAACTTGTCACTACTTGGATATTGAACACTTTTTGCAAATTAAAGAGAAAGTCACCTCAGGCAATTCTCAAATATAGCTTATTGGAGACTTGATGATACTGCAAATCATTAAAGAGCTTAGGTTCTGTGCCATTGCCCTCAATGATCAAATAGAGGGCACTGCTTTGAAGTCAACAAGGACCCCTGGGACTGTCCTAATGCTTTCTGCCTTCAGCTTCTAAAGTTTATCACATTACTAATGTTTGAACCTGTGTATTCTGCTGGCTGTTTCAATCATCTTGAAGCACAATAATATTATAAACATTGTTAGAAATGATTTATCCTTCTTTGTACAGTTTCCCTCTGCTCGATTCATTCATTTTATTTATAATTTTGCAATTACAAGTTTTCTTCTCATAATCCTTCTCTTTCTGGTTGTTCAAAGTCCAGATCATACTAGCCTTTCTTTTATGATAATCTGTTGCTATAAAAATAGAGTTCCCAAAAAGAGATTAAATGATCCAGGAATAATAAAGAAAAAACATATTTTCTAGGAGAAAATTTGTGTTCAAATACATCCCTTTAAGCTAGGCTGTCATATAAACATTATGCAATTACTAATTGAATACTACTTATCTAGCAAGGTGCTAGGTCCTAAGTGATACAGAGAAACATAAAGTCCGTAAAATTGTGTTCTAGCTGAGGAAATAAGACACATGGCACAATGAACAAGCAATGTAAGACTGCATATAATTTGGGTGTAAAAAAAATATGTTTGGGATCTAAAAGCAATAAAAAAAAAAGTAGACTAACAATAAAGGAAGACAATCTTGATATAAATAACCCACTAGAATAAGGCCTTAAAGCTAAAATCAGGAATTTTAATTTCATAATTAGAAGTTAGATTCAGAAAGAAAATATACTGTGACCAGTATGCTGACCAGAGAAGATGACTTCCCTTGTACAATCAGTAAACATTTTCTGAAGGTCTATTTAGCACTGGGTCCTGAGCTCAGTATGAGGGCACAGGACAGTAGAAAATACCAAAACAATGTGTCTTGAACCAGGTTCTGCAGAAGCAAAGCCCGAGACGGGGATTTGAGTGCCCATGATCAATTAAGGGAGTACCCTAGGAAGAGAGAATAAGCGAAACAGAATAGGGCTGGGGAAGGAACTAAGCCAAGAGGCGGTGTCAGGAGCAGTCTGCCTTCAGCTTGACCTCTTAGAGAGCCCTGGAGCATGAACATTCCCCCACAGAACTAGTCTCACCTTGAGGCCTTCAGTTCTCCCCTATCAGGCAGCAATTGGCTGGAGGCTGCCCCCAGGGGAAGTGGATGAGTAATTTACCAAATGGGTTAGCTCTTGTTGAGTAAAAGGCCATTCATCAGATAAGTGTGCAGGAGTGAGTTGTTAGTAACCAATGCTCCCAACAGTTGAAAGATGGGTGCCCTAGCCTGCTAAAGGGGATCTCAGTGGAACACCAGCTGTATAAACATTGTCTTCAAATTATTAAGAGAAATTAATTTGGAATGTAGAATCCTATAGTTGGCCTGCAAGCCCCCTTCTGAAAGAATTACTTGAGGGCAATATTGTGGCAACAAGATAAATGAGTTTAAGAAAGAGAAATGCATGGTATACAAGAAAAAATAATAAGCAAAGAAATATGTAAAATTTCTAGTTAATTCTAATAATTGCTAATGCAGAAAGCAAGAGAAAACTGGAAGTAGAAGTCAAGATGATTACCGTATGGCAGAGGGTGGTGTAGGAGAAAAATCAAACAAAGTATCCTATGGTGAGTAGCAATGTATCTGGAGAGGAAGAAATAAATACAGATCAACTCTGGGCCTGCGCTCTGAAATATGGTTGTTATAGGCTGAACTGTGTCCCCACAAAATTTATATGTTGAAGCCCTAATCTTCAGTACCTCAAAATGTGATTATATTTGGAGATAATGAGATGATTAAGTTAAAATGAGGCTATTAAGATGGTCCCAATCCAATCTGGCTGGTATCTTTGTAAGAAGAGGACATGTGGACACAAAAGTGACACCAGGAATGCATGCACACAGAGGAAAGATCATCTGAGGACACAGAGAGAAGATAGCCACTTACAAGCCCAAGAGAGAAACCAAAAGCCTCAGGAGAAATCAAACCTAGTGAGTGATACCTTGATCGTGGACTTCCAACCTCAAGAACTGTGAGAAAATGTATTTCTGTTGTTTAAGCCACCAAGTCTGTGGTATTCTGTTGTGGCAGCTCAAGCAAACTAACACAAGAGTACTCACTGGCTACATGTGGCTATTTAAATTTGTATTAATTAAAATTAAATAAAATTAAAACTTCAGCTCCTCAGTCACATTAGCCACATTTCAAGTACTCAATAGCCATATGTAGCTAGTGGTTACTCTACCAGATGGTATTAAAGATATAAGACATTTCCATCATCACAAAAATTTCTATTTCACAGTGCTGCTCTAGAGGTTGAAGTCGAATTTTAAGTTTAAACACATGGAATAAAAACTTAAACAATAACGATTAGGAAATGAGAAATAAAAATTAAACAAAGAAAATGTAATAAATCCAACAAAAGACCCAAAAGGAAACAAAAATCAAGATATAATGATAGATATAAAGTAGTAGGAGTATAACCAACCATATCAATAATCATACCTATCAATAACTACTTTAAATGTAAATGGAATAAATGCTCTAATCAAAAGATATAGGGTGGCTGAATAGATAAGAAAACAAGACCCTTATGTATGTTGCCTATGGAAGGCTCACTTCAGATCAAAAGACACATAGACTTAAAGTAAAGGATGGAAAAAGAAATTTCATGAAATTGGAAACCAAAAAAAAAAAGCTGGGTAGCAATGCTAATACCAGACAAAATAGATTTTAAAATGAAGTCTATAACAAGAGACAAAGAAAGATCCAGTAATCCCACTTCTGGGTATTTATCTGAAGAAACCGGAAACACTACTTTGAAGGGATATGTGCATCTATATGTTCATTGCAGGATTATTTACAATAGCCAAGATATGGAGGCAACCTAAGTGTCCATCAATGGAGGAATGGATAAAGAGGTAGTACATATATACAGTAGAATATTACTCAGCCATAAAAAAGAATAAAATCTTGCCATTTGCAACAACATGGATGGACCTAGAAGGTATTGTGCTGAGTGGAGTAAGTCAGACAGAGAAAGACAAATACCATATGATTTCACTTATATGTGGAATTTAAAGAACAAAATAAACAAAACAGACACAAACTCATAGATACAGAGAACATTTTGATGGTTGCCAGATGGGAGGGTGGTTAGGGAAATGGGTGAAAAAGGTGAGAGGATTAAGAAGTACAAATTGGTAATTACAAAATAGTCATGGGGATGTAAAGTACAGCATAAGGAATAGTCAATAGTATTGTAATACCTATGTATGGTGTCAGATGAGTACTAGATTTATCAGGGGGATAACTTTGTAAATTACATAAATGTCTAATAACTATGTTGTACACCTGAAACTAAGATAATATTGTATGTCAACTGTAACTGAAAAATTAAAAGTTATTTTAAAAAAAAAAACCTCTAGATTGAGTTTATTCATGATCCATTAGTGGATTGTGACCCAAGGTTTGAAAAACACTAATGTAGAGCACCTAACTTCAGTTGCATTTTGTCAGTTTTACTGCTCCACTTACCTTATATGGGAGCAGAGACATTAAAGAGGGTAATAGAATGATAAGGGTTGATCGATTCTAGGAAAATGGCAAGAGAATGTATAAAGACAGAATAAGAAAGACAGAGGAGTCAAATGAGAACAAACGGTGAAGTCCAGGAACTGGAGGTCTCGGTGTAACTGAAGAATAGCCATGGTGGGTATTAGGGAGCAACACGGCTGAGAACTAGTGCTTAGAATTAAGAGTCAGAGGCAGAGTGATCCTGGGTGATGACAAGGCCCAGGTATGACCCTGAGATTCTGGATGATTCATGGAAGTAGAATGCAAGGATTGAGAAATGGAGAGAGAAGACCATAAAGTATTTGTTTTAAAAGTCTAAGCATTATGTGGGTGTTGCCTAGGTTAGTTGCCAGAGAAAATTAAAGGCTCCAATGAATACAAGAAACATCTTAGATCAGCCCTGTTCAAAAAGATTTCATCCAATGATGGACAGGTTCTATGTCTTTCCTGTTCAATTCAGTAGCCACTACCCATGTGTGGCTATTGAACACTTGAAAGTGGCTAGTGTGACTGGGAACTGAAATTTTAATTATATTCAATTTATGTAAATTTAAATAACCACATGAGGTAGTGGCTACAAGTAGTATGCAGTACAGTTGTAAATGAGGAACTATCAGGAAGACATACAGTCTATTAAAAGCACTACAATGAGATGAATCTGAAGCACTGGGACCCTGTTGATACCATTTACTTTGATGAAAAAAAAAGTAATGTAACCTGTTTATTTTATTTAACAGAATGTTAAGCCCACAGAAATGTCCTTTAGATATCCAGAATCCTTGGTCTGCAGAGAATATAAGATATTAGGACAAGAGATATAGAAATACAATTTATCCAAGCTAGTTTGTAAACCAATGACTAGAAGAATTTCTCAAGACAGCAAAGGTGTGGTCAACCAGCATTGCTTCCTATGACACCACCATGTGCTTGGAGGAGCTTGGAAATTAATGATGTGGGAAAGAGATTGAGGAGCACTGAAGGCTTCATAAAGGGATATAGGAAGAAATGTTAAAATACTTCAATGACCTCCATAAAGGTTATTTGCATATTTATAGCTCTTTCTGTTAAATTTTCTCATTTGTTACATGGTTTATGTTTCTCCCTTTAGCTATAGGAAATTCATTAAAACTTGTCACAGGTTTTGAACCAAACATTATCTCAGCCTGAGCTGAGCCATAGCTCACTGAGCAACTGATTCCCAAGTGTAGAAATCTCAAATACAAGGAAACATCACACAGGTTGTTTTTTCTGGGCTGGAACTCAAGCTATAGAGAGACTGGCAGCACTTTGTCGATAACTCCTGTGGGGAAACTCAGATGAAGCTCTGAACACCTAAAGCTTTACCATTTTGTCCACAGCATCAAATTGATAAAATTTGATGGGGCCTGTGGCATCCTCCATTCTAGATCTTAGGGAAAGATTCTGGATTTCATGGATTTAGCCAGCTAAAACATAGATTTCCTCCACTATGTTCTCAAAATGTGGCTTTAAGCACTATGCCTCTGTGGACATGTACCCCAATTTTTCCCAATTTTTCCTTGCCCAGAGCCCATTTTCTACACTTCAGGGGTCATACAAAAGCAGCCATTCTAGAAACGGAATTTATTTCAATCTTAGAGTTCTAACTTTAATCATAAATCTTCTTTAATAGCATTGCTCTCTGTCATCCACGTAATTTTCTTGCTCCGTCTGAGTTCCACTCTGTCAAATGTGTGGTCAGATGAGAAAACTACATCAACTAGAGTAGAATCCACAAAATGTCACTTAAAAAATGTGTACTAATTTCCAGCCTGCTTTGCATTAACATTACCAGGACCACACAGCTTAGGAAAGGAACTTCGCACTAAGTCACAGGTAGAACCATAGAATTACAAAATTCATTCTCTAAACATTTACAGAGTGCACATCGATGACGTTGTAACACTGAATCCTCCTTTACTCCATCCCCTGGAGCCAGCCTATCACCCAGAATCCTGGTTCTCTACCTCCTCCCCACTACTGACCAATTTTTGATCACTTGGCTATTAATTACTCAAAAAGTAGGAGGTAGGAGGAAAAAAAGGCAGAGGTTTAAAATAGTGTATTTGTGCTATGAACAACTTTCATAAACTTTTGATGGTGCTTAGGGGATGTAGGTTACTAAAACACTTTTGGAAAATTCTGATTACTAAAACACTTTTGGAAAATTCTGATTACTAAAACACTTTTGGAAAATTCTGTGTGTCTCTGTATCTACGCTTTTTTGGCATATATCTCTGTCATCTCCTCCCCCAACAACACAGGTAATCAAGACCAAGCACAGAAGACCAAGAGACCACAGATATAGAGGGCTGATTATATATAAGGTTTGGTATCCACAGTTTCAAGCATCTAATGGGGGTCTTGGAATATATTCCATGGCAGATAAGGGGGGACTACTATACCTATAAACACCATTCCTCAATCCTCACTATTACTTAAATTTTAGATAGGGGCTGCTGTTTTGCACACATTCAGTACCTATGCTACAGTATATAAAGTTTAACTATACGCCACTTCCAACTGTGGACGTCATATGAATTACCCTATCTTCAGTGTGGGGAAGGAAAGCTGGGAGGCTAGCCACTTTCTAGAAAACCTTTCAACCACTCCTTTGTAGCCTCACCTTGCATCCAATTCCAAGAATTACCTATGACACCAGCACTTGAACCTTTTGAGAATTCCTCAGCATAAATAAATTGCTCCCCAGCTTTCTCTACCTGCATGCACAAGATGCCATTTATTTCTTCTGGGTACCACTGCATTTCTGATAGTTTCTTGTTGCTTTCCATTTTATATGAGTACACATGTGATTTCTTTAAACATTTTCATACATAATCAATTGCTATTCTTCACCTGGTAATTCTAAAAGCTAAAGTCTTTAGGAATCGAAACCATTTTCAATTGTTACTGCTGACTCCTCATGAAGCTTGGAACCCAGGTTGCCTAAGACAATTATTACTCATCCATCTTCCTAAATTTGGCTGCTACTGTCTCCTCATTTGTTCCTATAGGTTTGTATCTTTTAAAAACATCCATTCATGGTCATGTTTATGATGAGGAAGGGAGTGAAAATAAATGGATACATTCAATCCATAATGTTTAACTGGACATTCTCCATCTTTAAAAAGTTTTCCTTTAAATTTAAATTGTAAAGTTATTCAGTACCATACCCCTCCTTCTTGAACACCCTCCCCAATTTACATGCTGTTTTCACCCCTTCTCATTTATATGCTACTGTTGCCTATAATTTAACTCTAATATTGTAATCTCCACAAATAAAACATTATTATTATATATAGATATGTTAGATTACCAGATTCTTTGCTCGCCAGAACTTGTCCTTTTTTAGAATTTATTTCTGGAGACATTTTTCCCATTTCTTTAGAATAGCAGTTGCGAAGCATGATTTATAAACCTATAGAGTCTCCTTTTAGGGGTCCGCAAGGTCAAAACTACTTTCATAATAATACTAAGGTGTTATTTGTCTTTTTCACTGCAGCGACACATACACTGATAGTGCAAATGCAATGGTAATTAAAAGCACTGGTGTCTTAGCACGAAATACCATGGTACCAAACTCTGCCAGGAATCACTGTGTTCTTCACTGTCACCCACTCACAGTAAATTTCCAGTTTCACTTAACAGTGAGCTTGGTGAAGCAGAAGAAAAAACATATTATTTTATTAAATCTTGACCCTTAAGCAATGTCTTTTTAATATTCTCTGTGACCAAATGGGAAGTACAAAAAGCACTTCTGCTGAATACCAAAGCACGATGCTTGTCTCAAGGAAAAACACTTGTGTGATTGAGTTTCAAGCTGACGTAACCAGTTTTTTCATGGAACACCATCTTTGCTTAAAAGAATGACTGACAGATGAACTATGGCTATTCAGACTTGGATAAGTGGCAGACATTTTCTCAAAATTAAACGAAGTGAGCCTGTTACTTCAAGGGAAACAACTAATAGAATTTGTTGCCAATGATAAATACAAGTTTTCAAGCAAAAATTACAATTTTAAAAAACTTGTATTTCCCACCAAGAGCTTGAAAACTTCTTGGTACATGGACTTTTTTGAGATCAGCGGCAATGTTAATGAGTGTGATTTTTTCATCAGTGTTTAGAAGATCTGCATTACTCAGGGAACCAATATTTTCCAAATCACCAGTCCATGAGTTATAAAACCATACATAGGTAAAGAATCCATTTAAAATTTAAGACAGGCAAATAAATTTTAATATAACAGAATATGAAAAGTTTATTGATATAGCTTTCAAATTCCACATCGCAACTAACCTTTAGGAAAATACCATTTGTTGAGTTTTGGTGTAGTATCAAAAATAATATCTACCAATATCTGAAAAGCCTATTAAAATACTTCTCCCTTTTCCAGCTACATATGTGTATAAGGCCAGATTTTCTTCATACATTTCAACCAAAATGACATATAGCAACAGAAGGAATACAGAAGCAGATATGAGATTCTAGCTGTCCTCTATTTACCAAGATAATAGAGATTTTCAAAAATGCAAAACAGTTTCTTAGTAATATTTTTGTTTTAAAAAATAAGCTATTTTTCTTAAAATATATTATTTATGATAACATCAAATTGTTTGTTATTTCTTAAATGAATTAATAAATTTTTAAAAATTTGTTTTAACTTCTAATACGGTAAATATCAATACATATAACTCACATATACAAAAGCTCTTTTGGGTCCTCAATAATTTTTAAGAATGTAAAGGGGTTTTGAGACTAATAATATTTGCTTTAGGAGTTCCTTTATTGACGGCCCATTGGTGATAAGTTCTCTTTCATATTTTCCATTTCCTTGTCTTTCTGTACTGCATTCTGGGTAATTTCTTTTAATCTATCAATAATTCTCTCTTCAATTATTTAACTTGATATTTAACCAGCTTGTTAATATTTTAAATTTTAACGATATTTTTTCATTTTGAAATTTTTTTATTTTCTTTTCAAATCTTCCTGGTTAATATTTTTTCTCTTTTTCCTGCTTATTTTGGATAGCTCCTCATGGCCTTCTCATTTCTGTGAGATGCCAGGTTATGTCTTTATTTTATACATAAACATTTGATAATCTACATCTAATAATTCTAAAATCTGAATTCATTAGGGCTCTAAATCCTTTGCTTATTGTTTCTGCTGACTCTCCTTATGAAAAGACAGAGGTCTTTTCTTCTGTCATTGTCACAAGCAAGGAAGGCATCTACCAAAGTAACACCCTTGTATGTGTTCGTGTCTCTACAATGCCAGGTTTATTGAGTGGAACCTCCTCAGGTAAACCAATCAGGTTTAACATGCAACACACAGTGAGGGGAAGGTAAGAGGCTTACCTTCAGCGAAAGAGTGAAAGTCCTCGGCATTTCTGAAGCGAGCTCTGGAACTGGCAGCGTGAATGGTGCCCTTTCAGAGCTCAGGATACCCAATCAAGATGCTCTTAGGTCAGGCTTGAGCACCATCTGTCTGAGGTGTTCAGCTTCTATGGTTCTCACAGGGTGGAATTCGTTTGCTTATGCAGCCAGGCGTACCAACTGCAGTCCCAGCTGATGTTTCTGTGGTTTGGGGCAGATCAGTCACACCCTAAGGGCATTCCCATCATGTGACTTGGTTGTTTGCCAGCTGACATTACTATCAGGGCTCCCAATGGAGTCCACTTTGTAAAGTCCAAAAAGTCCTCCATTCTTTATGTTCTATATAGTCATTTTGGCAACCTTTGATTGTGAGTTTATATTTGGTAGATCTTAATCTATAGGAATCCTAAGGGCCAACTGAGACTGCCTTCCTCCAGAGCAGGCTTTCCCTTGCTTCTGCTGGGGACCAGGGGTGCCACACCTAGAGCTGCCTTATTCCTGTTCCAGTATCTGAACTAACATAGGAATCTCAGGTTCCATTCACTCGCCTTATATTCGACACAAAACTTAGTCTCCTGATTGCATTTGCCAACTGCTCAAATTTTAACAAACTATTCTTCTTTTTTTTTTACACCCTTGGACACTTCCCTCATTTCCTACAAACCTAGCACTGCATTTGAAATTGTGATGTTACTCAAGCACATATATACAGCATAATGTAATCAAGATACAACTTTATTTTTGCCTCCACTGTTCCATTAGACTTTATTTAGCAGGAATAATGTTTCCCTACGCCCTGATGAAAACAGTCTTGGTTCAGAAACTAGAATGCCCAAATCTGTGTAATAATTACAACTCTCGGCTTGACTTAGCAGTAAATCTCCTCCTCACCCAGCTTGCTTCTGCCTCAACCTAAAATCCTACAATGAGAAAGAGGGCTGATTGGCTTCTTTCGTAATTCATTGCCTCCTGCTTCTCTTCTTCTCCTTCCTCTTCCCTCCCCCACCCTCAGCTGTTGTTTTGATGTCCTCAGGGTCAAAGCAGGAGGATGGCAGAGGAGTGGGACAAAGGTTCTTACTTGAAATGCTATCCTCTTGATCTGAAGGTTAATGAGCTCTTCAGAGCTTACTATCAGTAGGCATCTTTCTCTTGCAACTCCTAGCCCCAGGTGGGTACATTTCTAACTTAAACGATCATTCATAATTCCCCACTTAGTCTTTGTACACCTGAGGTACATAACTAGCCTCTGTCTTCTGAGATCTTCTCACCTCTTGCAGATGGCAGGCTCTAAAAGAAACCACACTAACTCTTTCTCCCAAGTGTCCACCTTTAGCGTCTTTGAAACGACAAGACAGCCATTGCAAAAGAAAACAAAACAAACAAACAAAAGCCAATTGCCCCCAATGTCTGCCACAAGAGTGGTTAGTCAGCACTTCTCTTGCCCTCTAGATTTTCAACATCAGAATCAGATTCCAGCCTACGCGTATTAAAGCTCAACAGATGGTGCCATGGAAGTCCAGAGATGAAGAAGGAAGTATCTCCCCCCATGTTGGGGGAGGCAATGGGATTTATCACACAGTTTTCTCCAAAGATATCTTCCTCACTAATTCTTTCCTCTCCCTGACTCCTGTTTGTATCCTCGATCTACTATCTCATGGACGCAATTTTCAGAATTTCCACTCTCTCTTTGGTATCTATCGTATTGGTGTTTCAGGCAAAGCTCAGAGGGAAGAATTTCAGTTCAACCTCCTGTTAGTCATCAGTAAATATGCTTTACCCAGGAACTAGCTGAGTATTTATTTAGTCCTCCATACTGGAGGAAGCAGGAACATGTTCTAATAAACTTAATTAACTCATTTAAATTGTGTAAATGTATGATAAAATGCCTTCAAAATAAGGCTGCGGTATTTAGTCCTATGCTGAAGGCCCTGAGCTGTGAAAAATAGTGTAGTCATGCCCACAAATCAATGTCATTTCTGAAAAATAATGATCAAGCATGCTACAGTGAAGGACCTGCCTTCTTCATTATGCATTGTGCTCTATGTACCCTGTTACATGAGTATGTTTCAGCCCACTTTTGCCTCATTTGGATGCACATGAAGCCATTTATTCCTCCAGATACACATTGCATAATTATTTTCTGCTCTAGTAAATAAATAGCTTAATTAGCTCTTTAATTTGATTTTAAGAGCTGAAAAAATAAGTAATAATGCAGTCCTTTTAAAAAAATTATTCTAAATAATCAAACTTTGTGACTAGTTCTTAAATTTACAAACTGTACAAAAGGAACAGCAAAAATAGAAAAAAGCAACATCTACTAAAAGCTATTTGTGACAATTAAGAGGATTTCTCTTGTTTACATTAGAGGAGAAATAGTACAAAAGTAACTGAACACATGCCAGAATAATTAGCAGCTCTTGGCTCATTTAAATTATGTGCACATTGCCATTTTAATGCATTTTTTAAACACCCACTTGCAATTCTATTTTATTCTTGGAAGAAAATTAATAGCTTTCTACTAGGTATGACTAGAAAAACCAAATTTGTTTTCTGTTTTCTTGGAGAACATATATCTTCCTGCCTTTATAGATCTACTTTTAATAATAATTAATAGCATAAAATAATAATAGCTGTACTTTAAATTTATACAATACTTCTGCATGTAAAGTAGAGGCATTCTTTTTATGTAAGATAATTCCTCTGCAAGAGTATCATGTTGTTTCTTCATGCTCACTATATAATGTGTTGATTCTAAGGATCATGTAATATTAATAATAAAAGGATTAAGACTGTGATTTTCTTTTTTCAAGAAAATACCCCAGTGACTCCCTAGAAACAAATTCAGGGCATGAATTTTACACATTTTCTTCTAAATTTAAGAACCCTGATGAGTAGTCACAAAGTAGTGATTAGCACGAAGTACATGTATAAGCATGTTTCATGTCCTAGGAGATAAAAACAGGGAACAAAGATAAGAGATAGCCACATCTTTTTGTGAAGACAGAAATGCAGAAAATTTGGTCATAGAACAGCAGATCCACTGATCTGAAAGCTATAATCCACACCAGCGAAAGCCTTGTCATTAAATGTTATAACATACATAGCTCAGCTAAGTCTCATAAAATGGCTCACTCAGATTTCAGAATATGTAGAAAACATTAACACAACCTGCCCACTGTCATCTTGTGCTCAATCTGCTCCAGGCCCCAACCAGATGCCACGGGAAACCACAAAAGTAGCCATGACATGACCTGAGCCCTCCAGAGACTTCTAGTCTATTGAGAGATATGACTGGCACGTAGGTAGTTACTATATCAAAATAAAGAGTTAGAAATTCTCTTAGAATCAGAAGGTTGAGGAAATTCACAGAAAGGAGCTATTACTTCTACATGGGGAGACCAGAGAAGATAAACACAACCCTCAACCATATGGACAAGTAAAGACATGTAAGTATATGGACCTCAAGAAGGGCCTTTTCAGGCTAAAGTGAACATTTGTCACACTTGGTCATGGGATAAGAACTTAGTCTCACCTTATTCATACCAATGTTTGCATAAGCTATACGAAAACAAAATAAGGGCATACCAGCACAGAACTGTCTATATGCAAAAGAGAATGAGGCAAGGTAGGAATACATGATCAGGTGATCCAAAAAGACAAAAGCAGGGCCTCATGGTATTTTATATCGGGCGTCTTCAGGTCTAGCTTCAAGTCTTAAATAGGAATTTGAGAAGGTGTCAACTGGTCATAGAGTGTTAGGGAGCTGTCATGTGAAGGAGGAGTCTGCGTGTCATGTGACATTTCCATGTTCTCTCTGATACTGAGAAAGAGAAACAGGAAGCATATGAGTTGACCCTAAGTAGGTCATAAGTCTCCAAGAGGAGACTATACTGTTAGCCCAAGGAGACATAGGGTTTCTGCCTTCCATTGGTATACTCACTTCCCTTTTTACTTTGAAAGTAAATAGTGCCATCTTTATTTTTAGAGGCTTGTTCCCTTCATTTGATGATCTACAATCAAGCTACGACGGTGGACACCAGATACATCACCAAGGTCCTCGGAATTATGCATTTATCGTTTTCAAGATATGCATGCAGTAATACTATTCATACTCTTTTATCATGTTTTTGACAACAAAATAATTTATAAAATATTTTCTTTAAAATAATTTTTGCAATAGTATAAAGATGATTCTATATTTTAAAATAACTCTTCTAGCACATGTAATAACTAGTTTGTGAGCTGATTTAATTTGACATGTGAAAATTAATCAACATTCTATTTTTGATCCATGCATGTATTTTCATCGACTTCAGTGGAATCTATCTTCAAGGGCCAAGGGTAGAATTACTCCATAATTATCTTTACCAATCCAGTTGCTATATTTATTACAAAAGCCACTTCACTTTCCCTACTGATTTTTTGAAACTAGAGTGCATAGATTATACTCTATTGAATTTGTTCCTTCCATATGCAGAGTATGAAATCCATCATGAAATCTGTCATATAAAATTGCCAGAACAAGGATTTATCTGAATCGATGACAGTGAACACTCCTGAATATTTCAGAGAGCGATACAAGTTTACATTTCTTTCTTTAGTATATAACTTAAGGTGCTATGTAAGATCCTCCACTGTTTTCTTATACCATCCAGCAATAATACTGATAACCCTTATGGTTTTGTTCTGTCCTTCGAGATTCTGGTTTTAAACTTCTATAAATTTCTTCCTACTCTTTCTCCAAATTTCAGGCTACTACTTGCCTCAGCTGTACTCTCCAATCATAGTTCAACAATATAACATGAAACTTAATTAGATTCTTAACCACTGAAAAAGGCACTTTTCATTTCCAAAGCTAGACGACTAGGCAGTGAAACAACCAGTACTGAGAAAATTAGACCAGTTCACAGAGCTCTTTTCTAATAAGGCATCAGTTAAAAATACTCAAGCTCATGGCAAAATAAATTGTGCAAAATGTCATAGAATTTCTTTCTATTATTTTTTTTCAGAAAAGATCTGCAAAGTCTGGTATTTCTTTTTTAATGCACACATGTAAAAGAGGCTGGGGCTATGCCCTGGGGAATCGGAAGCATTACAGTTTATCTGCAAAGGAGTTATCTATTTTAGCACCAATTGACAGTGCTATTAAACTAGTAACACTGTGAATATAAACTTCAGGGGCCAAAAGACTCTGAAATTAGCTCATATCACCCAATTTCTTTTCTATTAGAAGCATTTATTTATTCTACACAAATTAGCTCAAAATGGATCATGGACTGAAATGTAAAACATAAAACTATAAACCTTTTAGGAAAAAAAAGTGAGAAAAACTTTAGGTCTAGGGATAGAGGGAATGTTCTTAGACTTGACACAAAAAAGCATAATCCATAAAAGGAAAACCTGATAAACTGGACTTCATCAAATTGAACACTGGGCTTTGCTAAAGGATAAAAGCAAGTTACATACCTGGGTGGCGGCGGGTGGTGGGGCGGAGGGGAGGCATTTGCAAACCACGGATTCACAAAAGGCTAGAATCTTAAAAATATAAAAATTCTCTGAATTCAACAGTAAAAAACAAAAACAATCCATTAGAAAATGGGCAAAAGACATGAACAGACATTCCAATGAAAAAGATATAAAGGTGGCAAATAAGCACATGAAAATGTGTTCAACATCATTAGCCATCGAGGAAATGCAAATAAAAAACAAGCCACAATGAGACGTCACTACACATCTACTGGAAGGGCTAAAATGAAAAACAGTGGCAACATTAAATGCTGGTGAGGATGTAGAATATAAAGGATCATCATACATTACTGATAGAAATGTAAAATGGTAGTCATTCCGGAAAACATTTTGGCAGTCTGGCAGGCTGAATAATGGCCCTGAAAAGGTGGCCATGTCCTAATCTTCAGAACCTTTGAAAATGTTACCTTATACGACAAAAGAGACTTCACAGGTATGACTAAATTAAAATCTTGAGATGGGGAGATTATCCTAGATTATTTAGTGGGCGTAATGTATACACAAGTATTCTTAGAAGAAGTCAGGATGTCAAAGAGAAGATGCTATGAAGGTGTCTTTAAACAGAAAAAGGGATCCCCATCGGCCCCGAGCTGGCAGAGGCAAGGAATAGATTCTCCTCTGGAGCATCCAGAAGGAATCAGCTCTGCTGACCCGGTAAGACTCGCTTTAGACTTCTGACCTCCAGAACTATAAGAAAATTAATTTGTGTTGTTTTAAGCCATTCAGCTTTTCAACCACAATAAAAGACTAATACAAACAGCTTCTTATAAAATTGAACATACCACTACCATATGGCATCATTATTGCCTCTTAGGTGTTTATCTAAGAAAAATGAAAGTCTTATGTTCACACAAAAACCTGTGCACAAACAGTCATAGCAGTCTGATTTGTAATAGACAAAAACTGGAAACAGCCCAGATGTCCTTCAACAGGTGGTTAAACAGTGAGTGGGTACATCCATACCACATGACACTACTCAGCAATACAAAGCAATGACCTATTGATACAAAAAAAACTTGGGATGAATCTCAAGAGAATTATGTTGAGTGAAAAAAGCCAGTCCCAAAAGGTTACAGGCTGTATGATTCCATTTGTCATTCTTGGAATGACAGAATTATAGAAACAGAGAACAGATTAGGGACAGAAGGTATATTGGGAGGGAAATAAGGAGGGTGTGCTTATAAAAGGGTGACACACAAGTTCCTTGTAATGAAGTTGTTCAGGATTTTGACTGTAGCAGTGGATACACAAAACTACACATGTGATAAAACTGTATAGAACTAAACACACACACACACATACACACAAATAAGTACAAATAAAACATGAAATCTGAATATGAAAGGTAGATTGTATCAATGCCAATATATTGGTTGCGATGTTGTACAATAGTTTTACAAGATGCTACCATTGGGGAAGAGTGAGTAAATGGTGCATGGTATTTCTCTGTATTATTTCTTGCAACTGCATATGAATCTACAATTATTTCAACAAACTTTTAATTTAAAAATGCACTTATTCCTATCGGCATACTAAATTAATATCTTCCTTTTTAATAGGCACTTTGTGTCTCATATAGCCAAACACTATTAGCATTTTAATAGAACTATTTTTGTATCTATTATAAATATGTAGTTATATATTAGTATATCAATTTAGTCATAGAGAAAAACTGTTCTTGTCAGATATGATTCAACACTCTAAATATTTGCTTTTATTCTTGCCATGTACACATTTCTGAATGCCCTACTCTACTAAACTCTTCATATCTACTACCTCTAGTAGAATGGTAGTTAAGGCCTCAGGTTCTAAAATATTAACTGGGTCAAATCCAACTTACACTATTTATGATTTCTGCGGCCTATACAAAATAATCTCTTTGACTACTGAATTCATGGTACTGCCAAGTAGTAACAGATCGTGTTCCCACATTTCACTGGTAACGTGATGTTTTTGAACTTAGAAGAGATGGTCTAGGTTTTGTTAGAGAGAAAAACCACAGGCCCAAAATGGCGTCACTTGTGCTAAAGCCCATGATATCAAATCTAGACTTAATACCTGACCTAAATGCTGTCTTGACCTTCCCCAGAAATGTAATCTTAATCACCACTCTGGAATCTTCCAGTCAAGCCCCAATAAAGTAATGTGGCAAGTAGGCTCTCCCTTCTCCCAAAAGAAGAGGAGGAAATCTGTATGATAAAACCCTTTCTCTTCCCTTCCCTGAAAAAGATATCCTACCCTAAAACCAATGCTTTCTTTTCTTTTGCTCATAGCTCCTTTGCCCCGCCACCCTTCTTCCCATGAAAACCTCCCATTTTGTATCACCCCCTGGAGCGCCCTTCTGGTTGCTAGATGGGATGCTGCCCGATTCACGAATCGCTTAAATAAAACCAATTAGAACTTCAAATTTACTTGGTTGAATTTTGTTTTTTGACAGTTTGTAACAGAAAAGGTTGTAACTTTTTTTTTAATTGTGGTAAAAAATATGTAACGTAAAATTTGCCATTTTTAATCATTTTTAAGTGTACAGTTCAGCGGTGTTAACCATATTCACATTGTTGTACAACAGCTATCCAGAACTTTTTATCTTGCAAAACTAAAACTCTATATCCAATTAAAAAAAAAAAAATTCCATTTCCCCTCCCCCCAGTCCCTGGCATCTACCATTCTACTTTGTTTCTATGAGTTGACCACTTTAGATACCTCTTATAAGTAGAATCATATATTATTTGCCTTTTTATGACTGGTTTATTTCACTTAGTATAGTGTTCTCAAGCTCATCTATGCGTTCCTTCCTTTTTTTGGGTGAATAATATCCCATTATATGTACATACCGCATTTTCTTCATCCATTCATCTGCTGATGTTCATTTGGATTGCTTCCAACTCTTAGCTATTGTGAATAATACTGATTTGAATAGGAGCATGCAAACAGCTCTTCGAGACCCTGCTTTAAATGCTTTTGGATATATACCCAAGAGTGAGATTGCTAAATCATATAGTAGTTATATTTTTAATTTTTGAGGAACTGTATCATTTGGTTGTATCATTTTACATTCTTACCAACAGTGCACAAAGATTCCAATGTCTCCACATCATCTCCAGTATTTGTTATTTTTTGGTTTTTTGATAGTAGCCATCCTAATGAGTGTGGTCTTAATTTGTATTTCTCTTATGATTAGTGATATAGAGCATCTTTGCATATGCTTGTTGGCCATTTGTATATCATCTTTGAAGAAATATCTATTCAAGTCCTTCGTCCATTTTTTAATTGGCTTATTTGTTTTTTTGTTGAATTGTAGGAGTTCTTTATATTTTCTGGATATTAAAAAAAAATAACTTTGAAGGTAGAAATAAAAGGGGGTGAATTCTTTGTAATATCAAGTCAATAAATATTCTAATTGGCTATGTCAGCATCTTAAATGGTTCTTATGCTCACCCAGGTTTGAGGCAGTGTCTTAATGTTTTCCTTAATGTTTGTTGCACCCCACAGCACCGTGTCAGTGCTTTACATCCTCTATTCATTATCAATGGCTTCTCTCTCCTTTCTATTGACCAAGCCAGAAACTCTACCCTCCTTCCTTATTTCCTATTTCCAATAGTTTCCAAATACTATCCAATTCATCCATGGCAAGAAAATCCTATAGGAATATTAAGCACCTTCTTAAGACACCAATGAGGCAAGGGCTCCAAGAGCATGAAAACAAAATTTAAAAGAAGTCAATATTTGATGTTTCTATAAAATTATCAAAATAATTAATATAAAAAAATAGAAATGTATTAGATTTTGTTGTTTATTTTATAATCCAGTGCTGTTTTTATTTTAAACAACATAATAGGGCTGCGGGGGCACCATTAGTTTGTCAATGCTTAGGGCCCCTAAACTTCTTAGTCCAACCCTAATTTTACCCTAAAGCATCATCTATGCCTCATTATTCGTCTCCATCCAACTACCACTGCCCAAGTGCAGGCCCTGCATCACAGCGTACATGACCTTCTCTTCTTTAACTGGAGCCCCTGCCTCAAGCCTCTGCTCATAATCAGACCCTCTGCTGCCCAGATTATCTTCCTGAACGACAGATTTGTTCACATCATTCCCCTGCGGGAAAGATTCCTGTGGCTTCACACCACCGATGGCCAAGCCTAGATTCCTTAGCACAAGTTTCAAGACTCTCCGAAATCTGAACCCAAAGCACCCTTTGAGCTTTACTGTCCATTTTGTCCTTTCATGTACCTTGCCAGGCTAGGCAGCCCACCTTCCCCACACAGGTCATGCAGCCCAAGAGCCCCCTTCACTCATGCTGTTCCCTTCAGCTGAAATTCCTGCCCCAACCCCCGCCAACATTTTCTACCCAAATAATGATCCTGGTCATTGCTTAAATGAACAGAAAGTTTGTTGGTGTAATTCAATGACCGTGGTGCTCAGGCAGCCATAACAGCTGTCAGCTGAGACCCAAACTAGATCATGACGCTCAACAACACAAGAGCAAAAGGTTTCGGTTCTTTTCCCAAATCTACCTCTTAGCTTCACAATATACAAATCTTGATTACTCCACATTTGCTTCCCAGAACAACCCCATCCCAGTTGCTGGCTAGTAGTGCTCAGAAGGGAATAGAGCAATTGTGATAGCTTTGTCACTCAGGAGCCCTGTGCCAGAAACTGGGACAAAGACCAAATATATATTTATAATAAATCATAATATTACACCTTGCAACCGCTGAGAAGTCAATATCTCTATACTGTAACTAGATAAACTGAGTTTTAGAAATCGGGGTGATTTTCTCCAGTACCAACAGTTTCCATTCTTTCAAACAAAATGTTCTCAAAAGAGCAGTTGGTCAGATCTAGGGAGTCAGACAACAAGAAAGACCAAATCCCTGAACAGACTCAAGAACACAGGATGGCTAAGCAGCTACCCTTGACTTTGATCCCTAAGTCATCCTCTCTACTTATCTGCACTTTTACCAGACAGTTGCTTATACTCTCAATGACTCTGTCACATCACAAAGAAATATAATTGGACTAGGTGAAAAAGAATTCAGTCTGCATGCTCGCCCCCATTCTATTAAAAATTTAATATCCAAGCCACCACTTTGACTAGCGATCTAAACAGCAGGAGCCTGATGAGAGATCTCTGCTCAACCTCTAACAACACATGCTTTTGGTTACATTATAAGGTCCTCCAAAAAACCAAGAAGGAACCAACCGCTTACCCCACTCTTAAGTGTCTCAGAGTAGCCCAGACCCCACAAAACTGGATCCCAGCCCCTATAACATGTAGGCATGAAGTGAGAAGAACTGAATACACTATATAGCTGTTACATCTTTTAAATGATCATAATTTTTCAAAGAATACAATGGAGTCTGATGAAAGAATAAATATGACAATCTTCAGAGCCAGTGACTGTCAAAAAAAGAGATCTATGCTTACATTTAGCCAATATATTCTTCACCATTGACTATTTCTCCTGTCTGTGCTAAGACATTCATCATCAGATACAGCTTCACTCAAGTGCTATCATTTTGCAGTTTGCTGCAAAGAGATGCATTGAAATGACATCAAGTCTTGTCCATTCTCACAATTAGATGAAACTGCCAGGGTGTGAAAAGTAGTTCTCTGTATAAAGAAAAGCTTTCCTCATAATGTACTTCTGCTAGCATTTTTTACGGGGGAGAAGTAGCTGACAATACTCATACATTAAATCAGAGCTTTAAGTGTGACATGAGAGGAGATTCCAAAACCCTGCAGTGTACCGCATCACAACACTGACATCTGTTGGCTGCAAGCGTACTGAATCTTCGTTTAATCCCTCCTTTCTCGTTAGCTGCAGAACAGTTCCTTCCAAACCAAAGCTCTTACCGACCCTGAACCGTTTAAGGTCTGTTACATCCTTCATTCCTAACAGGTCGCAAACTCGCGTTCAAGGTAGGGGTTCTCGGGTTAGCCTTCACCCCTCTTATGAAACAAGACTTTATGCCATTTTACTTCTTTTCTAAAATAAAAATCAGACATCCGTGTAGGCAACAGCCCCATGGATCTAAGCACGCGCTCTATAGAGAAGAACAGTCATTTTACTGATACAATTTCAAAATGTTAATTATGAGGAAGAGTACACAAACATGTTTATCAACACATCCCGTGTCCCCTCTATGAAGGCTTCCTGCCATTCAACGCTGCTAACTAGTCTCTCCTCCTCGACTCTCCTTTTTAACCTTCTTTTCTTCACCTCCACTGTGTCCTTCTCTTGTCTATGACCCTACATTCCTTTCTCTTCCTCTACCCATTAGCTACAAGGACCCTTCCTACGCAGTCCTCAAGGCCTTCTTTCAACACTCGGTATCCAGGGGACTGTGTCTAAGCACACAGTTTAATACGCCATAGAATAAGAACTCTCTGACCTTTCCTCTCCTGTATCTCCTGAGGTTTCAAATATTTAGATAAAAAGGATTACCTCCAACGTCCCTTCTTTAATGCTATAATTTTACACCCCATCAATAGCTATAGCTCTAACATCATAAAAACTGCGCTCCTGTCCCCCCTTAGGAATCATCACCCCTTTCCGCCCCTATTTCTATCAAGTGCAGTGCTGTGCTCCCAGCACCTCAGTCGCAACTGGATGCGGTGCTATGGCTGGCTCCTCTCCCTTCTCCCCACAACATTCGCTTTCCATTTCCACAGCAGGAGTCCTGATCCCTGATCCCTCTGCCTCTCACCTGGACAAAGCCTACAGAATGCTCAAACTCCTCTATGACATCAACTACCATCTATGTTCTAATGACTCACTTCCCCTTCTCCAGCCTAGACCTCTCCTCTAAACTTCAGATCAACATAATAATGGGTCATCTTCACTTGGATATCCCAGGTACCTGAAATTCTACATATCCAAAATTAAATTTTGATTTTTTTCCTTTTCCCTTTACAACCCGCCTCCCTTATCCCTATTCCTTATCTCTGTAAATAGATCACTGACTTTTTTGTCTAAGCTAAAAACCTGGGAGTCATCCACAACTCCTACCTGTCCTTCAGACGTCATCCCCAGTCAATGACAAAGCTTAATATGCATGTTGATTCAGCTCCTGAGTTACTCTTTATTTCTGACCACCCAAGAGTTGAGCTCCTCTTCTATTGTATGGAATTATCACAGGAAAATAGCTACCCAGACAGAAACCATGTTTCTAAGCTCCTAGTATCTAAGGTAGAGAAAAGAGCATACAATTACTTCTTGCCCATGGAATATAAGATGTACTATTTAGGACTTAGGAAGCAGATGTATATTCTCAATGCTCTTTCCTCATCCACCAGCTGAATGGAGTGGACTGTTGGGTCTTAAAGAACAATGGGGCCATGAGATAGAAGGAGCCCGGGTCTCTGAATGAGCACTTGGAAGGCTGTCTACCAGGAATACCCTTATTGGACTGTGACACAGCATAAAACAACTTCTATTGTGTCAAGCCACTGAGAATTCTGAGTTTATTTGTTATAGTACCTAAGGCACTCTCTGACACTGCCTAGCTCCGGCCACCAGCATTTCTCCTCCAGATTACCGCGAGTGACTTTGAACTGGTTTCTGTGCCTTCAGTCTTGTCTGTATCCCCCTCAAGGTTGTAAGCTCCACAAAGACAGAGAGACCGCAGAGGTTGGCTCTGCTTATTCGCAGTGTATCCCCATCATGTAGCACAGTGCTTAGTATGCAATAAAAAACAAAGACTAGAATCCTTTCTTTCCAATTACTCCCTAGCTCATACTCTCCTTTCTTGGTTTTCATTACCTAATGTCCCTTTCCCTCTCTCTTATTCCTATGCTCATACTCACACTCACACACACACGAACCAAGGGCTGGCTTGAGCCCTCCTTCCAGTCCTCATGCTGACGACTTCCTCGCATTTCAGCCCTTCCTGTTCCTTCCTCCCAAGGCTCTCCCCTCTTTCACATTGTCTTATTGCTCAACTTCTGTGAATTTTTCTCTGACCTCATCTGGGACTGATTATTCTAACATTCAGTTATCCTCTTGTTTTATGCACCTTGTTCAAGATCTCTGCTTGCATTTATGATAAATCCTTCCTGTCTGACCTGTATTCTTCTCATCTCCCATGCCCTATTATATACTCTCTGAGGGAAGACTTGAGGTTCTCTTTTATATAGAGCTCCTTAGTGAATGCTCAATAAACACTCACTAAATCTAATAACTTGCTTTGTATAATACTCCACCTAGTATCTTATAAGATGCCTCTGGGTCCAATCTTCTTTTTTTCCCACATACTTCAATTTTAGGGATTTTAACAGAAATTGCACATAAATCTAAAGTGAAATACAGCATTTACCAAAAAAAAAATCTATTACCTCCTCTGTGACTATTTAGTTTTTCATAAAGGGGAAATAGATTGTTAGAGCATGAAATAAGCAATTAGGTCCAATGTAAAATTACCATTAATAACAATTACGAGTACTAATAATAATTTCATGTCTATTAAACCAGTGCCTGGTACATAGTAAATGCTCTGTAAACATCTCATTTAATTATAACAACAACTCTATAAAGTGGTCTTCTTACTGTTTCTGAATCTTATCAGCTTCTTCCTGAGATTCCTTTCTTAAAAGAGCCCATTACTGAGGAAGGGGGCCGTACCTGATGTCTGCAAGGCTCACTGCTGAGGGCTTCCAAAAGACACGGGGTTTGGCGAGAATGCCAGAGTATACTGACGAAGATGCGCTGTGACCCCCCTCAGACTCTACGAATTTCATAGGGTGGCTGCTGGGAAGTTACAGGGAAATCCTGGAGATGCCATGCCTATTCCTAATATAGACACCATGATCACCACTGTAATCCACCCATTCCACATGCTCCACTCATCACACAGTCTACACATGGATGTCCGACACTTGGTCCGCCAATTGTCATGGGTCATCTTAAGCCCATGGAAGCTGTGCCTCCAGTATTCCTGGATTGCTAGACACAAGCCAGCCGAGGACCAGAATCTCTTCAAATCTCTTCAAAAATTTGCTTTAGCACTCAAAGTAACGTCATCTAGCTCTCAAGTAAATGTGTTAAAGCTTTAGGGCATGCCTCGCCATGCTTTTGAAAAACTTATTTTTCATTTATTTGCTATACATTATCGCTTTCTGTGCAGGCATCATATATATAGTGCTGCACAAAAATAATTGATTACTCGTGAGTGACAGAGTAATTGGCACTACCCTGGTTATTCAGCTATTTTTATGCATTATAATTACCAGCTTCAGTACACCAGACAGAATTTAATGTTCTCAAAAATTAATATTATTGAAGGACGATATGAAAGAATGTAATGTTCTTAAATTAAAAACTTGTCTCACATTGTTGGCTATTTATCAACATTTTGTTTTAATTATTTCAAACCCCTTTATCAAGTCGCAGAGTCTGTAGCTTATGTCAGTTCAGTACAACTGAATTCTAGTAAGTTTACAATCTGAATTAGGGTTTGCAATAGTAATATTATATGTTTAGTGTGGTGTTGAAAACCTATAACCTTTTGCCTACTGACCTGCATTATAGCTGTGACTTCCTTGAAAGAAAAAAAGAAGAAAGGGAAAAAAACAGAGTCATTATATTTGATCCTAATAAGTTCCTGGCATGCTAAGGCTGCATGAAATATATTGAATAAGCAGAATAACAACAACAATGATGCCTATGAACTCAAGAAATTCTATCTTCTGCACTGTGGTCCAGCTGTGATGCTGGAGACAGACGTCCTAGAATAAAAGATGTGGCTGTGGAGCTAAATCTGGCTCTTAACTTAATGTCATCCTACCCAGGGTGATAGTACAAAGATAGGCTCTCTTTTGTTAAGCTTTTGATTGTATAAAGAGATCCCTCTCCCCTTTAAAATGATTTAATCCCAGTCTCCCAAAATGCTTATGACTTCATGAAACCTGGTTTTCTCTCCATCGCTGTGAATAATTCCTGTTTAGTCTCTTTCTTTCCTCTTTTATTCCATCTGCCTTTCTATCTTTAACAGCACAGGAAATTTTACATGTTTGTAACTGAGTGCCATTCATCTGGGTAGGTCTTCTCCCCTTTGTCACAGTTTCCCAGTCCCCATCATTCATACCCCATACGAACTGCCAGGCCATACTAGTCATCTGAGTGTAGCTTTCCCGACTATTCATCTCTCTTCATTTCCTTCATCCTTCCTTCCCATTGCATTTATCTTTTTTCTCTTCCTCAGCAGCGGGCCAACATATAGAACTACAGCATACTTAAAAACTCAATACTTAAGTGCTTAAATAGTACTTACAGTTGCTTGTTCCTAATGCAAGAACCAGATTCATGGACTCTTTTTCAATCTTATTGCTTTCTTTAAAATAATAATTAAAGTTACATTTTACTGCTGTGGCTCATGAATTGCTTCCTCCCCCCTCCCTGGGAGTTAACAAAATCTCTTAATAGAAAATTATTTCCTCTCCCTAGTATAATTACTTAGAAGACGTGAATCAAGGAATCATATAACATTTCACTATTATTAGCATTAAGAAAATTAAAGTTAGAAAAGACAGAGCTAGAATCAATCTTAAATTTGGAACCAAAATTCTAATATTTCTTCATTATCAGATTAATAGAGTAACATAATTTCAAGTAATTGACTATTTTATTCTAAATACATTGGTTTACTAATCGAAGTGATATCTTCCAACTTGATTAACTTCCATAAATTTGCATTTTAAAATGCTTATTATCTCTTACTTTATATAAAAAATCAAAATGGAATATAAACTTAAGATTATAGTTCTTACTATAACTGGTAAGAACTAAAACTACAAAACTCTTAGAAGGAAACATAGGAGTATATCTTTGAAATCTTGATTAGGCAATGATTTCTTAGATATGACACAAAAATCACACATGACGAAAGAAAAAAATAGATAAACTGGACTTCATCGATATTAAAAACTTTGTGCTTTAAAAGACATCATCAAGAACATAAAATGACAACCCCCAGAATAGGAGAAATATTTGCAAATTATATATCTAATAAGGGCCTAGTATCCAGAATATATAAAGAACTCCAATAACAACTCAATTAAAAATGAGCAAATATTTTAAATAGCTATTTCTCCAAAGATGATATGTGACCAATAAGCATGTGAAAAGATGCTCAACATCATTAATTTTAAAGAAATACAAATTAAAATCAGTGTGAGATGTCACTTCACACCCATTAGGATGGCTACAATCAAAAAGATAGACAATAACAAGTGTTGGCAAGATGTGGAAAAATTGGAACCCTCAACATTGCTAGTAGAAATGAAAAATGGTACAGCCACTTTGGAAAACAGTTTGGCAGTTCCTCAAAGTTAACCATGGAGTTACTGTATGACCCAGCAATTCCACTCCTTAAAATATCCCCAAATTTTGAAAATATACATCTACACAAAAACTTGTAGATGATGTTCGTAGCAGCATTATTTACAATAACCAAAAAGTAGAAACAACTCACATGTCCATTGATTGATGAAGAAATAAACAAAGTGTGGAATATTCATACAATGGATATTATTCAGCCAGAAAAAAGCAACTGGCCACATATTGTATGATGCCGCTTATATGAAACGTGCAGAATAGGCAAATCCATAGAGACAAAAAGCAGATTACGTTGCCAGAGTCCAGAGAAGCTGGGAATGGGGAGTGACTGCTAATGGGTGTGGGATTTCTTTTTAGAATGAGTCATATATTCTGACACTAAATAGTGGCATGGTGACACAATTCTGAATATACTAAAACGATTGAGTTGTACACTTTAAAAGGGTGACCATTACAATTCATAAATTATATCTCAATAAGCTGTATTTCTTTGATAGGAAGTACTTTGTGCTCTGATCAGCAAAGGAGTCCCCAGAGATGGAGACGTGGGGTGTCTAAGACCTGGAGGGGTCTGGAATGGAAAGTTCCATTCCAGAATGCCAAGGTCAGTCTGGCCTTCCCCTTTTTTGTCTTTTCTTAATTCAGAAAATCAGTTGTGTGTTGATGTTACTTTAGATATTTTAGGTAAATTTACTTCTCTTGACCTCAGTTTTCTTTTCTAGGGTATTCACCCAAGGGAGTTAGAACCTAGACATGAAGAATACATATTAGAGTCAGTGCTGTTACTATTTTAACCCAGGTCTACCAGACGGGAGACTTTGGTCATGTTACTTAACCTTGCCAAGCCTCGTTTATCCTCACTGTAAAGTGGGGATAATTACACACAACCCAGAGATTGTAGAGAATGAAACAATATGCATAGCATTTATTCAGGTCCTTAACAGGGAGTAAGCACTCTGTAATTGCAGCTATTATTAGCTCAAAGACCCCTTCCAGTTCTATAATTCTCTGAGATATCTAATAGAATTATAATTTAAGTGGTATATATAGTAAAAATAGAAGAAAAAAGAAACAGATATAGCTGAAGTCGACTTAATATAGAGCTTAAAATAAGAAAAAGCCGAAGTCTTCTTGTCATTTTGTGCAAGTACTTCCATTACAGCAGTATGCACTCAAATGCTTTTTCTATCTTCTGCCCATTGTCTGATTTCTCAGATAAAGTGTCCAGTAAGATTTGATGTGGTAGTTAAGTTGTGCTGAATACACAAACATTTTCCTTTCATAATCTGGCTAGATTCCAGGCCAAGACTTTCTTATCATACTTAAGATTGTTCTGGCAGGTCATGAAATGATTGGATGTGCAAATGTAAGTCTGCAGTAAGCCACGGTGACAACTACTGTTCTGTGTGCCCCTGATGTTTTGAGCCAGAGAGAAGACACTTTGATGATGGCTTGGGTATTTCTTCTTCTTCTTTTTTTTTTAAATAATTATGATGCCCATGTGTTTCAGGCACTATTTCTTAATCACCAAGCAAACATTATTGGCATCATTTACAAAATGACAAAATTACAGGGACATCTCCACCAACCGTTTTGATAGACTGACTTCTGGATTTCAAGGTTTCTTCCCTTTGATTCGAGCAGTAATTTATCTAAAAGTTAATTATCAACTATTAGTTCCCCTGCTGAGCTAGCCCAGCAGTCTAAATGTAGAGTGAAGAAAAGGGGGAAATCTTCCAACTTACCTTCAGTGCAGCCACTGATTTTTTTCAGAAAATAGAGAAACGGAAGTAATACTAAAGGAGAGTCTCAGTAATAATAACAAAAATAACAACAAATTGCTGCAAGAAAAAATCCTGAAGACCTAATTGCAAGATAATGTGGTCTCATTTCATTTTTAAATGAATACATGCTACACTAAGAAACAGCAGCCTGTGATTACATCTATCCCTCTAAGCCTGTGAACATACCATAAAATAAAAACATTCTGGTGTTCGTAGGTCAGCCCATCTGCAGTAACCTTACCAACACGGAGAGAGAGAAAGCAGATATAAACTTCAGATAATTTCTCTAAAGCTTATTAGGGCTTCTACAGCAAGCTTGTCCTTCATCTTCAAAGGTACCCATGGGAAATAACAACCCATGAAGACAAACAAGTGACACATTATGTTAAATCATAACTTCGAATAAATGAAAATGCTACCATTCAACAAATTATTCTACAGCACCAGTAACTGGTATATTATGCAGGCCTCATCAAAACAGTTGACATGCCCGATGACATTGAATAGAACATTACTCCATCTTGATCTCGTTTCGCCATCTGTGAGACTCCACAATTAACATGCCCTACCATGATTTACCATTTTGTTGAACTGGAATATTGCATGTAGGTTCACAGGCTTTGTGATATAGATACTTAATAGATAAACTGATTCAGAAAAGAGAACCAAATTCTAGAAAATTGGGGGCATATTAAAATAAAAACATTTGGCAAATAGATTACCTATTATAAAGTCTATGTGTTCGCATACTTTTTTGAAAGGAGATGAACTCCAGAGCCAGATGAGCTGGGTTTGAATTTTGTTCTGTTCAGGTGTACATGTCTAATAGAATTATAATTTAAGTGATTATAATTATAATTATAATTATAATTTCCGTGTCTCACTTTTCTCATAAGTAAAATGGAAATAAGAATAGTATGTATCTCATGGGTCATAAGGAGAATTAAATGAGTTAACATGTGTAAAAACACTTAGAAGAATATCTGATGCATGGGAAATACTATACAGGAGTCAATTGTCATTATTTCTATGGTACTAGAGGTGAGATTCCAGTGGGGTACCATTTTAGCATGACCAACACAAAACAAGCCCCTTGGCTTGGAACTTCAGGATGTTTGGACCCAAAAATCTAACCTGACTAGTGATCTGGACCAGCGAATGATCCCTTCTATTAGCAATGTAAGAAGGAGCTAATGAGTTCTCTATCATTCAGGTACTTTCAAGTCCTGAACATCCAGGGGATGGGGAAGAGCGTGCTCTGGATCAGCAAACATTAATTAAGAGATACCATAAGGAGACCATCCATGCATTACCACTCTGCAGAAAATTGTGATACAGTCGACTCTATTATAGCATTTGTAAAACATATTTTATAACTCAGAAAGCACTTCAAGATCCAGTAATAGTTCAGAATCATTGAGTGTGAGTTATCACAATACTGTAGAGGTGCAGACATAGAAGATAATGAGTTGAACTTACATCAACTATATCCTGGAAGTAGTCTTTTTTTTTAACTAAATATCCTTGATGTGAGTATGCTTATTTACTACTTGTATGTTTTTCTACATCTTTGGTTTTCGAGTTGCTTGGACTCTGGGCAATGAGGATTTTATCGTGTCCTCTTTGTCTGTGAGAATGTATTATTTACTCAGCCCCCCACCAGACCACATACACTGATTACTCCTTGAATGTAGCACCCCAAAATCAAATATCCAGACCTAGCAGTACACACTGGAATAGTAGTTCTCAACATTTTCATTTCTAAGAACTCCTTTTATTTTCTTTCTCTCCCCACCAAATGATGTATTGAAAGATTTTATCTACTGAAATATAATCATTGGCTATCCATTTACTTGTTGAAGGACATCTAAGTTGTTTCCAATTTTTAGCTATTACAAATAATACTGTTATGAACATTTGTGTACAGGTTTTTGTGTTAAGTTTTCATTTTTCTGGGATAAATGTCCAAGAGTACGATTGCTTGGGTGTGTGGTAGTTGCACATTTTATAAGAAATTTCTAAACTCTTTTCAAGGGTGGCTATACCATTTTACACATCTACCCATCAGTGTATGAGTGATCCGTTTTATCCACATCCTCACCATTATTTGATGGTGTTATTATTTTTCATTGCAGCCATTCTGATAGACATGGAGTAATATCTCATTGTGGCTTTAATTCGCGTATTTCTAATGACTATCCTGATTTGCACGTCTCTTCATATGCTTGCTTTGCCATCTGTATATCTCTTCAGGAAAATGTCTGCTCATAACTTTGGCCCATTTTCTAACTACTTTGTTTGGTTTTTACCCTTGAGTTTTGAAAATTCTTTATATATTCTAGAATCTGGTCCTCTATTGGATATATGGTTTGCAAATATTTTCTCCCAGTCTGTAGCTTATCTTCTCATGCTCTTCACATAGTCTTCCACAAAGCAAAAGTTTATAATTTGGTGAGGTCTCATTTCTCAAATTTTTCTTTTATAAATCCTGCTTTTTGTGTCAGGTTTGAGAACCCCACAGCAGGAGTCATTGCACTAGGACTAAGGTGACTGACTCCTTCAGGTTTGTCTGGCACATCCCTGGTTTTAGCTCTGAAAGCCCCGGATTCTGGGAAACCCCCATCAGTCTCCAACAAACCAGGAGAGCTAGAACCAATGGAATCCTGTCCCTTTTTTGCTCCAAAGCAGCCTCAGTTGCACAGTGAGGGGTTAGTGCCAGGGAGACACCACATCCTATGACATAGAATCAGGACACAATGTCACAGACACATGAGTAGTTGTGATGCCATAAAGTTCTGATGTGTACACACAGTAACCACCATTTTTTCTCTCACTGTGATGGACATGATGCTCTAGAAAGGCAGGCTGTCAGGGAAAGAGAGGTCCATGTACCTGGTCAGCCCACTGTCTTCCCCAGGCTTTTGAGTGTACCTGAGGCAGCAATTCTTACAGTTCCCACCCACATCACTTTGCGTCTAATTCAATCCTTTGGGCCAGGGGTCCTCGGTCCTGACTGCACGCCAGATTTCCCTGAGGAGTGCTTTAAAAATGCTGATGACTGGGCCCTACCCCAGACCAATTAAATGTGACTCTGGGAGAGTGGAAGTGGGGGCAGGTATCTACCAGTTGTAAAAACTCCTCAGGTGATTCCAATGAGCAGCCAGGGTTGAGACCCTCTCTGCTCTAGGAGGTAAACTGCTTGAGAACGATGATGAGATCTGTTTGCCACCACCGTACCCACAGCATATTGTAGGCATCTGATATATATTTGGTAATTTAAAGAATAAATGACAAATATAGAAATGATCAAAGATTGGAACCAAGTACCATTTACATTGTCTCTTCTGTTTGGAACTGAAAATCAAGTTAAGTGCAAGATAAAACACAAGATAAGCCTCCCTAAAACTTGACTGTCCCCAAGCCGTTCCCAATCTCCCAAAGAGCTACTGAAGTTGAAAAGTCAAAAAATCCCCGATTGCATCAATGGGCATTTTTATTTCCATCACTTTACACATAGATACTTTGGCTCTGGGACAATGAGAGCTGTACCTCATCTCTAGGTAAACAAGAATCTAGAGCCCCTGGCAGCATCAGCATCGCCAGGGAGCTTGTTAGAAATGCAGATTTGCAGGCTCCATCCAGAACAACAGAATCAGAATGTGCATTTTAACAAGATCTCAGGGCATTCCCCTGCTCATTAAAGTTTGGGAGAGAATTAGCTGGCTCCACTGGGAGGGGCCTCGGCCTGGGACAGTGTATGGAGGGAAGAGACCCTCCGGTGAGGTTGAGGAAGGGGTGGAGCAACACCCAGAGGCCAAATCCCAAAGCTTTGTGACCTTCACAAAACCCCCATAGCATCTAAAGACATGATTCCTTAACTTCTCAAGAGTAAGCCCTGAGCTTGAAAGATTAATAAGCAGGCAAACCAACACAGCAAAGGAGAATAACCTATAGATACCATAGAGTGTGTTTATTTTTACTTCCTGAAGGATCTGGGGGAAGACAGGGCCATGAACAAGTACTAAGTATCAAGGAACTCAGTCCCATCTCTGAGTTACTCTGCAGCTGAGGCAAGCTCTTTGGGGTTTGCTCAGGGAGACAGGGTGGGTGGGCCTCTCCGCTCCCTCCCCCACGTGGCCAGAGTTTTGTAATTCCCACATGACGTCCACTGTGCTGGGCAATCCCCTCACAGCACCAAAGGACAACACTAAGATCTCTTAGGAGCCCTTGCTTGCCTTCCCTCAACCCCCCATAGTTTAGTTAGTATATCAGCATCCTCACCAACATTTGCAATCTGTGGCTATTATTTTCATCACTTACTTCATCCTAAAAGCAGCCTTCTACGGGGTTTGCAAAAGAAGTGGCTGTGCTGTTTTCTCTTTTGTATAGCAGGGGAATTTACACCTGCGAGGAAATGATTTATTTTTTGTAAATTCTAGATACTGATTGTACCCCCTTTATGCAATTTTCTCCAGATTCTGTCACTACCGATGCATCTCTTCCTGCAGAGGCGATAGCTGACAGCCACCAGAAGTTCATGTGCAACAGCTCCCAAACCAGGGTGAACATCATGAGAAGAGCTAAAAGTTCAACTCACTGCATCCTAAGCGCCTGTCTGCCCTCAACATAACATAATTACATAGACGCAGAAACACAGAATGGGAGAGCTCAGCTAGAAACTGTGTTGAAACAATTACGCCTTGCCCTTGATGAAATTGCTTAACCCATTTTCTTCTTTACAACATCATACACGGAAAACATTTTTTTGTGCCCGGGGCCATGGCTTGAGGCAGTTTTTGCATTCTGCATCAGGAGGAAATTGATTAATGTGAATGTTTTAGCTGTGGTTGTTGTTTGTGTATAAACTTTTGTTAAAACAAGTACGGCCGAATAAATGACCTTTATGTAGACACCTATTAAGGCACTAAAAGGCTTGGCTACATTCATCTGAGACGCATACACATAACGAGTGGAACAATGAGGGGATCAGCAGCTGCAAGGGGTTGAATTGAATTCTTCAACAATAGAAAAGTTTTTCAGACCCAAATACCAGCAATCAAAGAGAATTTTTGCAGATAATCCGAAAGAAAGAAAATAATAAAATTAAAAAAAAAATGCTAGCCAACTTCGCACCAGTCAGCAGAAGGTTGCCATCTGAAACATGTCAGCTTAAGAGCGGACCCTACCACACCATTCTTTAGCCCAACTGCAGTATTCAGAACTGTTTCCCCAAATAATCCCAGATGGCATGCCACAAAATTTCAATTCATTTTAAAAGCTTTCTTTGCTGTTATTATGTGATTGAAAGTGCAAAAGCAAGTTGCCATTCTCATGGCACTATTTGCATTGGCTATTATCCCCTAAAATCCCCTTTAAACAGCTACATTGTCAGCCCGTAGGCCTCATTTAGAACTACAAAAAAAGCCCAGATTAATTCGATCAAAGAAAGAGCCAAGTACAAAATGCACTTTTCAAATTGTATCAGAGTGGGTTCGCTTTACAGATCGCTTCGGGGCAAGAACCGCAGGGGAAAGAAAGCCCTGAAATAAAGCTTGGTTACGAAGCGAAATAACTAGGTTTGGCGCCTTCTCTGATTTGTTTGAGCACCTCAAGGCGAACTCGCCAATTAAAAATTCTTAGAGGGAAATATATTTAAATATAAATGCTGAAACAGACCCCCACAAACGGCAGCATCACATTCGTACCCTTGGCTCTCGGCCACCATTCTTAGGAGGCAGTTTGAAGCCTGGCGTGGGTAACCTGGTGAGCGGTAGGCATTTCTGAAGTCTCAAACACTGAATTAAGCCAAAGGACTTTGCACTTGTAAACATTTACATCCAACTCTTTTCGCCCCATCCCCAGAGAAAATGTCTTAAATTCAAATAAACTGCTGGAAAACAAAAGAAAACGGTGGTGACAGGATTTCTTTGCACAAAACAAAACACGCTAAGATTCAGGTTGAATTCCGGGATTATCGGCAGGCTGCAAGCCCCACCGTCTACAGGCAGGCTGACTGGGCTGTCGGTCGCGGGGTTTGTTGGTTTGTTTTAGTCTCACCTGGGGGTCTGGAGATGGGGGAGAAAGCTGGGGTGAGCCAAGCTGGAGTTTGGGTTTCTTAGGGACGCTCCATTAGTTTCCTAGGCAGGGTTAGCAGCATCCGTTTCCACTGGAGATGGTGCGGCCGGCGCTGCAGCCGCCAGGTCCCTCCCTCCGCCCGAAGCAGTTCCCTTCAGCGGCTGCTTTTGTGCGCCGAGAACATTTCACTCCGCAGTAAACGCTGCACAAAGGTAGGGCTACAGACTTGTGCGGCACGATGTGCGATGGCCTCTTCAGGGACCAAGCAGGGCCGGGAGGGCGCTGAAAACACAGGCAGCTGCAACAAATGTAAAAGTCATTTGCAGGAGGGAGGCACTAGGGACGGTTTCAGCTGGTCGTTTCAATCTTTTGCGCCAGGAGCGATGAACTCAAAGTCCTGGGCTGTCTGCTGTTCCCCAAACCCACCCCGGGAAACAAAAGAACATCATGCTGCTCTAATCACATCACATATAATGTTTAGAAAGGACACACTTAGCATAAAACGCTGGTCCTGAACTTCTTGGTCACATGCTTAGCTAGAAATGCACAGGGCTAATAAGTTATTCAAAATGCACATAGGTGTTCGCCACCCTGCCAATAACCAAATCCTCGTAATCATCCTGAGAATTATCTAGAGAAAATAAATATGGATTTAAAAAACTCTGCAAATTGCAAATATTACCTCACTTCCCACCCCTAAAGTCAGGAAGACAAGAAGTGGTGAACACACATGCAGGAGAGAGAATAAAAAATCAAATTGTTTTCAGTGAAGAAAAACATTCAATTTCCCCCAAGTCTTCTAAACAAATTATTTGGAGTTCGTCCTTGATGATCTTAACTTTTAACTACAGCTACACAGTATGAAGAAAAACGATCTGGTTTTTGGAGATTTGCACAAACTTTCTGAAATTCTGCAAACCTAACCCTATAAAGGGGAAAGACGACTATATCTATTGAATTCACTATGAGACAAACTATGTCACTATGAGAAAACATAGTCATTTATGTTAGTGGTATTCCAATAGACTCTTAACTAATTGAAATGGGAATGTTTCCTGTGACTTTTTATGTAGGTCTCACTGGAACCCTAAATGAAAATACAATTACTTCCCTTCGATGGTAAATATCTGTTTGATGATGAGTTGAGAATATTCCAAACAGAAAGAGTAAGATCGCTCCGTCATTGCTACCACCACCGTCAGGATTCAGAAGTCTGTGGTGATCCCACCAGGATTCATGAGGACACTAAGGCACATCCTTTGATTTTGGGTTTGTTTGTTTGTTTGTTTGTTTGTTTGTTTTGGGTGGGGGAAGGAGCCATGGAGGGCAAGGGAATAAGGGAAAAGGTGCCATGGTATATTGTAAAAGTCTCCACGCTTTGTTAGGAGATCTGAATTCCTGTCTTGGCTCTGCCTCTAACTGACAGAATGACCTTGGGCTAGTCACTTTCTCTTTCGACGCCTTAACTTTCCTCATCTATAAAATAAGAAGGGTAAACTAGGTGATTTCTAAGGTTCATCCCATAAGTAACATCAAAGAGTGATGAGAGTGTTCCTCTGGAGCAGGGGTCCCCAACCCCAGGCCATGGACCGGTACCAGTCCGTGGTACCAGTCCATGGTCTGTTAACAAGCAAGCCACACAAGTGAGCGGCAGGCCAGCAAGCGAAGTTTCATCTTTATTTGCAGCCGTTCTCCAGTGCTAGCATCAGGGCCTCAGCTCCACCTTAGATCATTGGGCATTAGATTCTCATAGGAGCACCGGTCCCTAGTGCCAAAAAGGTTGGAGACCACTGCAGAGAATGCAAACAATAGTAACATAATGGTTCTAAATAAAGTTTCTTACATTACCTGCTTTCTATATAACAGACTAGGTTCACTAGCACAGGTTGGGACTTGGAAGATGTTCTCTTGGCCTCCTAGAGGCTCTGGTCATCTCTGCGCTACATACATGAATTAGCTTCAGCGTGGTCAATTTAAAATTAGCCATGAGGCTCCTGGCAGTTAGCTGCACCAATAGACCCCAAATCTGAACCCTCCATAGGAAAGCCTACTTTACCTATCTGACCATTGGGCCCGAACTGTTTGTCCTCTAAAACAGCTTCTATGTTTTCTTTAGTCAAATAGGAAAACAGGATGTCATTTTAAAAAATTATTTGACAAACATGTCTCTCAGGCATTTCATATCTGCAAGGAGGAAGCCTTGTTTTAGTTGTAAATTCTTCCATCACAAGTATCAGTACTCATGCATTCAAGTCAAGAAATATTTACTGAGTTCCTATTTTGTGCCAAGCACTATTCCAAGTGCAGTAAATACAAAAGTGAAAAAGAATGACAGATTCTCTGCTCTGATGCAGCTCACATTCTAATGGGGCCAGGGAGTGACAATAAACAAGCAAAAAGAAAATTAGAAATACAGTGATGGGACAGAAACTGGGTGGGCTACGCTGGATTGAGTAGACTCTTTAGAAGAACTAGCTATGCATAGGTCAGGGAGAAGAGCATTCTGGGCAGAAGGAACAGCTGGGGCACAGTCTTCAAAACTTGAGATAGAAAGAAAGCTAATATGGCTAGAATGCAGTGGTAGAGGAAGCTACTGGTGTAAGATAGTCAGAGAGGTGAGCAGGAACCAGACCACGTGTACCATTGGATTTTATGCTAATTATAGGAGGAAGCATACTGGAGAGTTTTAAGCACAGTGGTAACATGATCTACTTTCCATTTTTAAAAAATTTCTCCTCCTGCTGTATGACTAATGCATTCTAAGTGGAGCAAGAACTATTAGGAGGTTATTAAACTAGTAAGAGCAAAAGTAAAGGTGACTACAAAGTGGAAATCGTAGTGAAGATGGAGAAAAGTAAGTAGATTCAAGGTATATCTTGGAAGGTTTGGTACTGGAGCAAATGGGGATGAGTCAAGGGGAGAGTACTGAAGGAAAGAGAAACAAGTTTTAACTTCTAGATGTTAGAATTGAGCAACTCGCTGAAGGAGAAGGAAGTCTAGTGGGGTGAGAGAAGAATTAAGAGTTCTGTTACAGCGACGTTACATTTGAGATGCCCTATTAAATGTCCGTGTGATGAGATCAAGTAGGTAGTGGACACATGAGTTTGAAGCTGCAGGGAAAGGTCAAGGCTGAAAATGAGATTTGTGAGTCATTGGGACAGAGTAAATGACAGTCATAGGTAATAATTCTGATTAAGACACTTCATCCCAGAGATAAATGGAGCAGAAGTCCTCTGATCCAGTTCAGCAGGAGCTTGTAGTTGGTTGACAAATCAAACATTTCTTACGTGCTCCTTCAAAGCTGTTGGTCTCAATTGAATCTAGGCATTTTAGTCACTTGTTCTGGACCCAGCTGCCACAATCCAACAGCACCTACTTTTGTGCCCACGCCCCACATCTCTCACATCCAACCCCCAGGCTTCTCCTCAAGACCGCCCTACTGAGGCTGGCCTGCTCGGCTACCACATCTGTGCAATGGGGAAACATGAGGAAATTAACGCCTAATGAGGGAAGTCTTTGAATGAGGCAAGATGGCAGCTGACAGAGAAATTGTTCTTGTTTCCACCTTCATACGGACTGTTCTATAAAAAAATTAGAGCCTGTCAGAAAATGATCTCACAAGACTGAGAAATCAGTCGCTCCTACATTCAGGTGGTGTCCAGTTGAATAATTCATGCTCATAATTCTTCACTCTGCCCTCCTGCCTCACTCTCGCTTGTCTCTCACTCCTCTCCCTGGGATTGCGTTCAGAAGGAGAGAGTCCAAGCAGAGGTTCAAGCTGCTCTGCCACCTGACCACTCAGCAGATCTAGTGGTGCTAGAACTCTCTGTGGTGGATAAGAATGCTGTGTGGAGTCTCTGGGAAGCCTCGGCAGGAGACCAAGCACAAATTGCTAGGGTTATAAAACAAGACCACCTGGCTTCTGTGATCAAAAACTATGTTCCATTTGAAAAAGAGCTCTGGGGAAACACTGAGCTGTAGTAGGAAACGAATGACCTTGGGACACCAACTGACTGTGCAAGTGACTATGAGAATTGCTCATCAACTTGGGTATCATTAGAATCACTGACTCATGAGTTCAAGCAAGTGCAGCAATCCATTATTTGATGGAAAATGGTATATTCAGGATTGGGCCTGGGCAAGTCCAGAAGATATGAGTAAATTGAACAGGTAGCCCAGATTCCCATTCACCTACCTCTATTGCATTAATACCTCTTCCCCAACTCACTCCCATAGCCTCATAGAAGATTCCTTAACACCAAATAACAGAGGAAGAAAGAACTCAGGCCTGGTTCATAGATGGGTCAGTAACAATATATTAATGCAAAACCAAAACAAAATAAAACTAATAAATAAAACAAAACAAAATTAAAAAATAAAAGGCTGCAGCTACATTACTCAAGGTGGGTGTAAAGGGTGATAAAGGGAGATTCTCCCTGTAAGCAGAGCTGAGCAGTGTACTTGATTATCCACTCCATATGGAGTGGTCTCAAGTACAGATATACAGATTTTGGGCAGTGGGTCAAGTCCTAAAAGAAATAAGATTACAATATTGAGAATAAGGAGGTCTGAGGAAGAGATATGTGGATGGATCTAAGGAAGCAGACGCTAAGTGTTCAGATCTTTGTCTCTCATGGTAATGCTCACTAGACAGTGTACCTCCCAGATAAGGATCTCACCAACCAGACGGATAGGGTGACTCGTCTTATGGACATTAGCCAGACTTTCTTTCTTGGCCACCACAGTGCTCGTGCAATAGAGATATGCTATATCCATAGCTTCCATCCATGCTAGCACACTCTGGATGGGCTGGCTAAACAGCATACATTATCCCTCACTGAGATTAATACAGCTACTACCACTGCTGAATGAACATCCAACCTGCCAACGGCGGAGACTGACACTGAGATATTAACGTGACACTGTTCCTCAAGGAATTACACTTATATCTCTCTCCACCCTAAGTGGAACAGTAGTTGCTCCTTCCAGATTTGACTGCTTTAGATAAGGTTTTTCTTTCCTCTCCACAATGCCTCCAACAGCACGACTATTCTTTTGGCATTATATTACACAAATATTGCCTTGGTCCGGGGACCCATTTTGCAGCAGAAGGAGCGTGACAGTGGGCACATGACCAGGCTGGACTGTCTTATCATATGCCTCATCACCCTGAAGTATTCAGGCTAATGGACAGTGTAATGGCCTATTAGGACTCATTTAAGGTGCTGGGATTATTACACTTTATTCCAGTACATGGTTCAGGCATTGAACCAAAAGGCAGTATGTGGTTCTGTGTCTCCAATAGCTAGAATACCCAAGACCAAGAACCAATGGATGGAAATAGGATTAACCCTTCTCACCATAACTCCCAGGAACTCGCTTACAGAATTTGTACTTCCCATTCCTTTAGCCTTAGGTTCTGCCATTAAAAATCCTGATCCTGGCTGAGGATACTTCTACCAAGGAAAACAGTAGAGTTCTACTAACCTGGAAGCTTCAACTCCTCTTTGGTCACTTTCATCTCCTCATTCCAGTAGACAAACAGGCAAATACACAAGTTTATTTCCAATTACTAGGATCCAAGCTACACAATGGGGTCAGGAAGAGTAAATCTGAAACCCAGGGGGCTCACTGGGGTATCTCCTGTTGCTTCCATGCCCAATGATAACAACTGATGGAAAATTGAGCAACCAGTACCTGATCAAGCTAAGGCAACTAAGGATTCAGATCCCTCCAAGATGAAGGTCTAAGTCACTCTACCAGTAAAGAAACCCAGACCAGGCAAAGTATCAGCCAAGGGAGAGAGAAATCTAGAATGAGTGGTGGAGGATCGATACAATTAAAATCTATTAGAACCAAGGATCAAGCTGTGGCATCGCAGACTACAGTCCATTTTGCTCTCTTACCTCAAATCTTTTTGTTAATTATAGCTGGCTACCACCCTGAAGGTGACTGAATGACTGAGCTTGCGCCTCCTTTCTCAGGGAAGACAACGACATTTTTACAGAAAGGAAGGCCACATGTCATCATAGTGTGAGAGCCAGATATAGCATGAGGGCAGAGCTGATTTGAGAGACACAAGAGAAGAACAATATCAGCACCTCTTATGTGCCAGTCCCGATTTTCTTGGTCTCACCTGTCCTGAGGGCTTTGGCCAATTATTCCAGACACAGTTGCAACTGCAGTGACCTCCTCCCTGTGGCCTGGCCCACTTCAGGCAGAGAAAACTTGGTAGTACCCTGCCCCATGCCCATGCTGCACACTCCTACTCCCTGCCCCAGGATGTCGCTACTGGCACCAAGGCATGATGCCCACAGACCCACTTAGTGCCCATCAGGGCTAGCTGCATAGTTTGCAAGGCCCAGTAGAAGTGAAAATGTGAGGTTACATGTTCAAAAAGCAGAAAAAAGCTCTTTTCTTTCTTCCAGTGTCTTTTTTGACCAGTCCTGGTATATTTTACCTGTTATTTAATGTTGCTTTCCCTCAAGCACTGGGTGAGAGCAGACTCTCCCAAGTACCTAGGGTCCCACCCCATGACTCAATGCACACAGCACTTATTCCTGATCCCGCTCTCCCCATGCTGGCATCCAGGTCTCCATGGGGGCAGAGACTAATAGTTGGGGTTGGAGTGGAGGGGAGCAGGCTGCTGAGAACCCACCCCAGGGAGGCAGGGAAAAGATAAGACCACTTGCTAGCAGAAGCTCCAAGCCCCCCAGCGCATGCGTCATTGTCCTTCAGACTTCACTTACAAAACACAAATTCAGAAATAAAATTTTTAAGACCGTCAAGGCAGCGACTACAGGGCATCAAACCCCAAAAGTGCCGCCCCCTTCTGAGCACAGGCTCTGCACGACCGCGTGGGTCACTGGCCCAAGAAGGCGCCCAAGCGTGCCTCACTGGAAGTGCGAGAGCGTTAACACCCGTGGAGCAAACTTTTAACCAATGCGAGATAAGAGACAAGTAAGTTCTTCCTTCTTACTACGGACGCACCGTCCTGGAAAGCAGTCATTTACACAGCCTCTCGGAAAACGGTTCCGTTCGACAGAAAACGGTTCCGTACTAGCGAGAAATCACTCACACTTGATTCCAAGTGCAGGCGACTCAGCTGGGCATTTCTGTATTAGTTCTCCCTCCTCCTAACCTCATTCCCCTTCTCTTCATCCTGCTTGGATTGCATTCCTCGTTAAAGTAATAGCACTTAAGCCATTTCCACAGGCTCCGCTTTTGGGTAATCCAGGCTAAGACCATCAGTTAATTGGAAACAAGGAAGAAGGAAACATACTTTAAATATTTCATTTTGATTTAAATGTTTTGTTTTACTTTAGAATATTATTTTAAGCATGCGTTCATTTGCCAATTTCCCAAAGGAGTTTTTTTTTTTTTTTTTTTTAAAGACTGGATCTCATCGACTAACCATATCATTTGCAATTTGTAGACTTGCTTTGTTTAAAGTAAAAAAAATAATAATTTAAGATCCTTTTAAAGCAACTCGAATGCATAATTCCTCTAAATTTTTATAGATTTTTTTCCTGATCTTTAAGTTCCCCTACCAAACTTAAACTGGGAGCATAATTTTAGTGAGCACCTATATTAAGTCATTCCAAAGCACTCAGCTTAGTTTCACAGGAACAATTCCTTTTGAATTACTTTTTCATAGGTTTGTGTAATACTTAATTAAATTACAATCACAAAGACATTACATACAAACAGGCTGAAGCAGAAACAGGATTACGTTCTTACAATTATAGAGACAATCACAAGTATAATACGTATAAACAGGTTTGAGGACAAACATGATTGATTCCTGGTAACGGGATCAGCTCCACTGACAGGGACAGTAGACTGTGGTGTCCTTACTTAGGTCAGTGGTTCTCAAAGAAGTTCCACCCCCCAACCAGCAGTATCAGCGTCTCCTGGGAACTGATTAGAAATGCAAAATTCTCGGGCCCCATTCCAGGCCTACTGAATCAGACACTCTGGGTGTGGAGTCTAGAAATTTCTGTTCCAACCAGCCCTCCAGGTGATTCTGAGGCACATGCTAGTTTGAGAACTACTGCTGGAGAGACTAGTTTAGTAGCCAGGAGCATTCATGGGATGGGAAGAGCTAGTACACTTTGCTGAAGAAATGGAGAGTGTTGTGAATTTAGAAAGTTTGTTGACTGAAGATCAGTTAAAAGAATTTCTAGTTAAGTTTTAGTTAGAATTAAGTTTGGCTTCATGTAAATAAAAAACTGTACTTTATGTGAATATAGTTAACACTACTGAACTGTACACTTAAAAATGGTTAAGATGGTAAATTTATTTTTTACCACAACTGAAAAATTAATTAATTAATTAGTTTAATTAAAATAAAAAATTAAAAGCCAGTGGTTTAAACAAATTAGAAATATATTTTGTTTAATCTAGAAGAAATCCAGAAATATAGTTCATAACCTGTATGGCCCTCCACTAAGTGACCAACGACCCAAGTGCCGTTCGGCTCACTCTCCACCATCCCTAGTATGGGATCCACATCCTCATGGTCCAAGAGGGGCTGCTGGAGCTTCCGTCATTGCATCTACATCCCAGGCAGCAGAATGTAGCAAAGGAAAAAACGGGAGTACTCTGTTCCTAAAAAAGAGCCTTTACAGAAATCTCACACACTTCCTTTAAACATCTTACTGTCTAACAGTCAAGTGGTTTTATAGCTGCAAGGGAACTTGGCAAATACTTTTTAGTTTGAGGCACGATATGCCCACCTAAATATTGAAATGCTGTTGCTAAGGAAGAAGAGGAGAATAAATATTGGGAGGCAATTAGCAGACTCTGTCACCTATGATAACTATATAATCAGCCCTGCCATTACCCAACCCTCGAATTTAAAAATCTCTGTATATAAAATGTCTAGACATTGCCGTAGTAAAAATATACATAGATTTAGCTTTCTTTTGAGAAATAAGAATTCCCATTTTTCATGAGATTTTAAAATGGAAAAGAGAGAAGAAAAATACCCTTTACGGAGGCCTATTATATACTAACTGCTGTGACTTTGCATCGGTCATCTCACTGATGCTCCATCACCTGGGCAATGGGAAGTCTTACTTTCTATATTGGCAGGATGGGTTAGATTGGAGGGGTTAAGAAGAAAACTCACTGGTCACTTGTCAGGAGGGATGAGGAAGTAAAAGAATCACATGGGAGTTCTTACAGGTCAAAGCAAGGGACATGACCACACCTAACTTCTAGCAGGTGACCAAGTGCCCGGGAAACTAGACATCAGTGACTAAAGATCCAGGGCTAGAAAGAGCTCCTGGAGGCCAGAAGCAGTGTCTCACCACCTTTGTCTCTAGCTTCTGGCCCACATTCTCACACATCCAAGGAGCCCGATGTTTGCAGTGAATTGTTTGCTAAGCAGACATGTTTAAATACCCCCAAATCTCTCATGTGAACCTCCATTATCTTTTAGAATCACTCCTCTCCTGAAAGAATTAGCTTCTGCAGCATTTATTCCTAGAATTCACCCAGGTAGTAAAACGATAAGAACTTACTAAATGTGGTTCTGCCCGACTCATCTGCATTGTCGCTGCCAGGGGACAGCGTGGGCACCAGCCCTCTGCTGGAGGAACCGCCTATTCTGGCTGTTGTCCAGCGGTGCAATTTGATGTGTCAAAATTCCGTCTTTAATCTGCCCTTTTACAAGGCAGTAATAACAAATGTTGTTATGGGAATTACATTTTTATGATGATTAGGTTATATAGCAAACTAATCGCTTTTACTTTTATGAAGAGTTAAGTGCACCACACTGCTGGTATTGTTATTAGGGATTGTCAGCTAAATAATTTAAGCTGTGCTGTTTATGTAAATTCTTAATTACTGCTGGATTTGTACAGTAAGATAGAGTTAATGATCTTTTCTGTCATATCTCTTCTGTAATGTGATGACTTTTGTGAGCTTCCTCCTTCTAATTGCATAAAGCAACTAAAACATTCTGTTAAGACAAAAAAAGATGGATAACTAAATAATGATGAGTCAAAACCCACCTAATTAAGACATGAGTGCCAGAGCTGAGCCCAGAGCTGCTTAGGGGGACACTTTTAATCATTACTGGATGTCTCGAAAACAAACTGGGCATCAATATACCAGGGGAAATAGCCAGTATTATCCATCCAAGCATCTTCATCAGTACATTCCTGGGCCTCTAGTGTCAGGACTTTAATATGATTAGCAATAGGATGCTGAAATTAGATAACCTTACACCACGTTTGGAAATAAATGTTATTATGTGGGTTCTCATCCCACTTCTCAACTCCCCAGCCTACTTCTGGATCCATGAACATTTTAAGTTTGAAAAAAAATGCCCCTTGGACCCTCGTAGATTTTCAGTCTTTCTTATGATTTCATGGAGATGTTTGCTGGCCTGGACTCTGACCCAACGTGGTTAATATAAGCAGGGAGGGGGTGGGGATGGAAGCGCGAGGGCCTCAAGGAGCAGGACTCGGGACTGTGGGTCAGACAGGAGGTTCTAGGCTCATCAGCCTGCCGGAACGTATCAGAACCTAGCTTCAAGGGTAGCGGGTAGAGACAGAAAAAGACTACTTTTCCATCCACTTAAGAGACTTCAAAGGGCTCAGCCCGGCCCGAGGCTAGGAGTTCCAGAGGCATCTCGTCTGACCAGGCTGTCAGTCTACCTTTCACAGTCTGTCATGAGAAGTGTACTCGCCTGTTGTGCACACAATCAGAGGCCTGAGAACCCAAGGCCCCGAATCTGCTCCTACTGACCCAGTTGCACAGTGTATATACCCTCGGCCCCTACCCATTCTCAAACTAAACTCTCAAGTTTGGCACAAAGGCTGGCAACACTTTCAGATCCTGACTTTGGCTCTGCCGCAGATGCAAAACTTACCTCAACTCCCTTCATGGGTCGACTCTTCCCTAAGGGCCTTGGGACATCACCCAGGGTTACCGCAAACTCACTCATTGTCACTCATGGTCCTTGAAGTCCTCACTCACCCTCGGACCACAATGTGCACTTCTGCTCCAGTGCTCTCATCTTCCTATCCACTCACCCACGACTTTAAAACTCTGTCTTTTACAGACAGGTAAATGGAACTTCTCCATGTACTGCCCGATGATACAGGTATCCAATAACTACCCTTCAAAGGAGACATACTGGATGACATTCTTTTTTAAAAATGGTCTAGCCAAGCCAGAGCAGAATGCTCTGATGAGGGTAGGGACACTATATTTTGGGGAGATTTAATAAAGTTTTAATTTTAGAATAATCTTAGGTTTATAGACAATTTCCAAAAACAATAAAATTCCCATATATACTCCAAACACAGTTTTCTTTATGATGAACATCTTACATTAGTATGGCACATGTGTCACAATTAATGAACCAATATTGATACATTATTATTAACTAAAGTCTATATTTTACTCATATTTTCTGTTTTTACTTAATGTCCTTTTTCTGTCCCAGACCCATCCTGGATACCATATTACATTTAGTCATCGTGTCTCCTTCCACTTCTCTGGGCTGTGACAGTTGGGACACTATCTTTTAGAATGGCTCTGCCATCTCAGACTAAACTGTCATGCATCTCCACACTACCTAGGAATCGATGAACAGGGGGAGGAAGGTCACAGGGGAAGATATGAGTCACTCAGGGTGTAATACATGGGGCCTGACCCAATCTGCATGGTTGATAAAGTTCCATTAGAACAAGTGAAATAACTCTTACAGTGGTGTGAGGATGGTATCTTGTCCTGTAAGAAAAAGTACCTTGGTTTGTACAGAACAAGGAGAGGAAGAGGAAACAGATGAAGAATAAAGCCAGATGTCTACAGCCATGCTACCCCGAATAAGCCCGATCCTGTCTGATCTGCAGGGTCGGGCCTGGTTAGCACTTGGATGGGAGACCACCTAGGAAGACCAGGTGCTGTAGGCATAAAAAATAATAATAAATAATAATAATAATAAGGGATTGTAAGCTGTCAAGGTCCTTGCAATCTGTGAGGTCAACCAAGGGTTGCCTCGCCTAAAAAAAAAAAAGAGAATAAAGCCAGATGCCTGGGAAGGAGATCTCAGAATGTGTATTAACGAGGAACTGCTCTATCAATGGAACTGGAAGGAGAGTGAGTAGCTTGAGGAGCCAGAGCAAGGCCAGCCAGGGGAGCCGGGACAGACACTGCTACTTCACATCCACCAGGGAGAGTAGGGACACAAGCACCTTTGTGCACTCCATCCCGAGATTCTTCGTTCTCCAAACAGATGGATAAACTGCGTGATGGGCCACAGAGATGTACCAGGCTCACAGAGTCCCTCCCCTGTGCAATCAAGGACAGTTGTTTCCCAGAACCAGAGATGGTTTTCAAGTGGAGACACCCTCAGGAGTCACGGGACATGAATTCTACTCCATTCTCTATTTCCATCAGCATATTCTCTACTTTATCTCCATAGAGAACAGAGCCACCATCTCTCCTTGTCTAGGGCCAGGCCAGCCTCAGATAGTGAACATTCTGCTGACCCTAGTACTGGATGGGGGAGCAAGGAGATCTTAATATATGGGAAAGAAAGGGGTGACCACTCCGAGGCCTGCAGAAGGAGCAGAGGGGAGGGAAGAAAAGCTAACAGGAGGTACTTTTCCAATCTCTTCTTCCTATCCTCTAATTATTCATTTCGCCTCCTTGATTGTCCTAGGATTTCTTAGTAACCTTATTGAGATATAGTTCACATGCAAAACAATTCATCCATTTAAAGTGTATAACTCAGTGGTTTTTAGGGTTTTTAGTGTATTCACAAAGCTGTTCAATCATCAATCCTAATTCCAGAACATTTTCATCACCCCCAAAGTAAACCCTGTACTCACGAGCAGTCACTACCATTCTTAGCCTCCCTACTTTCCAGCCCCCAGCAACTACTAATCTGCTTTCTGTCTGTATTGATTTACCTATTCTAAACACCTCATATAAATGGAATCATACAATTGCCTTTTGTGTCTGGTTTATTTCACGTAGCATAATATTTTCTGGGTTTTTCCATGTCGTAGCATATATCAGTACTTTTATGGTTGAATAATATTCCATTGTACGAATATACCACATTTTCTTTGCCCATCTATTAGTTGATGGACATTTGAGTTGTTTCCACCATTTGACTATTACAAATAATGCTATTATGAACATTAGTGTAAGTTTTTGTATCAAAGTATGTTTTCAATTCTCTTGGATATATATCTAGGAGTAGAATTGCTGGGTCATACAGTAACTCTGTTTAACTTTTTGAGGAACTGCCAAACTGTGGTTGCACCAATTCTTTCACATGAGCAAGAAATAAACTTCTCTGCGGTTTACACTTTTGGGTTTTGATGTATGCACAATTGAGCCTAATTAGAACTTGGCCATTAAGTCTTTAGTGTTTTATAAATGGGTACATAGCCTTTCATTGCCAGGTATTTCTCATCTGCTCAGTAAGACTGGAAGAATTTGAGGCTGGGGATCATGTTATCTTTCCACATCTATCACAGAGTCCAGTATCATGCCATGCCCCAAACAGAATTAATTAAAATACTTCTGGCTGGCTGGCTGGCTGGCTGGCTGGACGGACGGATGGATGTAGGAGCTCACACAAAGTCTAAAGAACACGCAGAGACTCACCAGCCTTCTCATTCTGTGAGTGAGAATTTCCTTTCTCCACCATCAGTCACTGAGCTGCATCTTCTATTCTATCTTTTTAATTACAGGATACTTTATGTTTTCTGTTGAAATTTATATGGAAAGACACTAGGTGTTGCTGCTTTCCCATGAAAAAGAATATTGCTAGGAATTATCCAGTAGTACTTTAAGCCTTTATTACCAAGAAATGAGAAAGAATTTTGATTTTCCATTTTTGCTTTTGTCAAAGTTCTTTCCAGATAAAATATTTACAAAATAAATAGTGTGGTAGGCAGAATAATAACCCCCTACAGCTGCTCATGTCCTAATCTCCAGAATCTTTTAGGTTGCATGGCAAAAGGGAATTAAAGTTGCTAATTAGCTGACTTTAAAATAGGGAGATTATCCTAGATTATCTGTGTGGGCCTAATGTAATCACAAGGGTCCTTAAGAGTGGAAGAGAGACAGAAGAGAGAGGAAGATGTGACTACGGGAGAGAGACTCAGAGAGAAGTAACGTCGCTGGCTCTGAAGATGGAGGAAGGGGACCATGAGAAAAGGAATGCAGACAGCTTCTAGAAGCTAGAAAAGGCAAGGAAACAGATTCCCCCCTTGAGCCTCCAGAATGACACACAGCCCTGATGCCACCTTGATTTTAGTGCAGTGAGACCCCTATCAGACTTCTGACCTCCAGAACTGTAAGATAATAAATTTGTATTATCTTAAAGTCACTAAGTTTGTGAAAATTTTTTATGGTAGCGATAGAAAATCAATACATGTACTAATAATATGTTTCTCCACTTCGTCCTTTTGAAAGTAGGAATCCACTTCTTAGGAAGACAGTGGATGAGGGTTGGTGACAGTTCACCAACACATAGTTAATTTATGATTGTATTATGTTAGCTAGTATACATATGATGTCACATCACTTATATAATATTCTGGCAGGGAATGCATAACCTGAATCTAATCACAAAGAAACATCAGACCGACTCAAAATAAGGAAGCTTCTATTTAAAAGGGGGGCGGGGGCTATAGTCTTTAAAAACGTCACTATCATAAAAGAGAATGAAAAGGTGAGGAACTGTTCCAGATTAAAGGAGACTATAGAGACAACTAAGCACAATATATGATCCTAGACAGGATCCTACACTACAGGAGGAAAAAATCCTATAAAGGAAATTATTGTGTTAATTAACAACTGGAATGCAGATGGTGGATTTTATTATAGAATTATACAAGGCTGGTATTTTCAGTCTCTTGTTCATTCAGCTATTTATGGAGCACTTAGCATGTGCCAGGTTATGAAAAGTCCTGACAGCACAAAGATGAATGGGGCATGATGGGGCATGACCTTGAGAGATTTAAAAGGTAGTTAAGGACAGAGAGAAGTTAATTTAAAAATGAAAGTACAAGAAATCACTGTGCCCATGGTCAGTATGAAAAAAGTGCTGAAGGATCTCAGAGAAGAAAGTACCTGAGCATCCCTGGGTATCAGAAAAATCTGCATACAGGAAGTGACATTTCAGCTGAGTCTGAAAGGACAAGACCATACTGCAGAGGTTTTAGATGGGGTGGGACAGTTTTAAGGTAGAGGGAACAATGTGCCTAAGTATCCTAGGTTTGGAAAATGCATACTCTTCAGGTGATACTGTAGGCACTCAAACCAACACAAATAAGCTTGGCCTTATTTCAGACTCCTTCAAATCTCATCCCAGCTAAGGCTCCAGGTTGGGCAGATATCTCAGGGGAGTACACAGAACACCAGGACAGGATGTCCCCCAAAGGGCCTGTGAAATTCCCTAGACTGAAGCTTCATTTTTGGAGATCTGATAGCTGTTGAACTTAGGGAAAGAAAATGGACCCTACTCTAAATACTAACCCCCAAAAATTTTGACTGTGTGGACATCAGAGCCTCAGTTAATACAAAGTTTATGTGTAATCGACACTTAAAAACACATATTCACATGAAATCATATCGGTATTCATTCTCTCAGACGTGAAAGAGAATATGAAAATATTCTAAGTGGTAGCCCATAGGGATGGACAAATTTATACGGAGCCAGATATGGTCTCAATGGTCAAGGGACAGGGTTTGCCTCCTTACAATGGTCATTAGCCTCCAAGTGGCCTGCACTTTACTGAACCCCCTGCATGGTAGGTTTGTCAGAACCACTATTTAGATTATCCAGGAGATCCGGGTCCCCCCTCCAAAAAACAGGAGGTCATTACATAAACTCACATAAAACTGACTTGCAAGAGAGTCCATTTCAAGTTTTCAGTGTGAAAGAGCTCTGCTGATAGGAGAGAAATGAGGCTTCTGGGAAGTTATAGGCAGTCAGTTGCCACTGAAGAGATGACCACCTGGACTCCGCTTTCTTCCCCAGCCCATGCTAGAAATACAGCCCCCTGGATTTCTCAGTGAGCCCTGTTTTCAGTATTCCGCGTTGCCCTCTGCTGGAAGGCAGCACAGACAGCAGAAAGAGCCTGGGCCACGGATTCATATAAACGCGTTTGAATCTGGGCTCTCCCATCACGGACTCTGGGCCCTGGGTAATTCATCTTGCAGGACTCTGTTTCCTCATCTGCAAAACAGATAGGCGTCATAAGACTGTTGTAAGGAAAATGCTAGATGTCAGCTTCATAATCCCGTTATTTTTCCTTTTGTTTACAGCAACATTTGTAATTAAGAAACACAGGACTTAAGAGCTCAGTCTAATTTCTAATTCTGCCACTTAACATTCTTGGGGTGGGGGGAAACGCAGTTTAGCCTCAACTTTGTTTTAGGTACTGTGCTGGTTCTTTATGTATTTTGCTTTAATCTGAGAATATAACTCTAAAATAGGTATTATCCCCATTATAAGAAAATTAAGCTCAAAGAGATTAAGTAATTTGTCAAGGTCGCACAGCTGGCAGGATATTAGACTGGGATTTCAATCCAGAATGTCTGAATCCAGTTTCTTGCTCGAAAATCATCAATAATTAGGCCGCTTGGGGGCGGCAGCGGAAGAGAGTGAAGGGGAGGGAGTAAAAGTGGTTGAAGATTGGGTAAAGTGACCGACCATTCGTTAGGGCTCTATTTCCAATTCCCAAAGCTGTTTCCCCAGCTTTACTAGAGGTTATAGCTGGAACACACTATAACGGTAGCTGGTACACAGCCCTCCTCTTATTTTGTTAGAATGATCCAAGATCTAAAATTAGCAGCCATCTAGAACCTGGGGGACAGAGCAGCTTTAAGGCTCTTACGAAGAACCAATGTGGCCTGTTCAACTCTACAGTGTAGCAACTTTGCTAGACTGCAATTTATAGCTAGAAATTTCCTCTACATTTGAACCAGCCCAGTTCAGTCTGGAGATGTCTTTCCATCCCCAGAAATCATCTATGAAGACAGGCCCAGACCCTCCAAGTCCTGAGAAGACAGGAGCACCCAGATGAAGCAGTCTTTCAAGTTAACCAAGCTTGGTTCAGACATCAATTAGTTACATGACCTTGGGCAAATTGAACATCTCGGCCTTTGCTTCCTCATCTGTAAAATGAGGATAACATCACCTGTGAGGAGTAACTGATATAATAGGTGTGAATGGCTCAACAAGGTGCTGGCACACTCCACAAGAGTTAGCAAAACAACCCTGAAGTAGCAGCAATTCAGGACAAGGCCGAGAGCCTTGGGGTTCTATGTAACAGATGGGGACTTACAACCTCAAGGGCATGGTAAATGGACATTTATATCCCAGATTGGAGGTACCCAATAGGAGAGAGAAAGTCTTTACAGTTGTCATCTTGCCTTCCTTCCATTTCCTCCATCTCTTCTTCTCAGCGATCCTCCAGATCACGTGGCAAGTTAAACAAGTTCAGTCTCATTACTTATCGACATAACTCGTGCACTGACATTCCAGGACCAGAGTTCAAGGAAAATTTATTTTTCTCTGAGTCTGATCAGAATTCTTTCTCTTTCACTTCCTTTCCTTTCTAGGAGTGCAAACCAGTCAAATAACTGAAAAGCTTATTTGGGGGAAAAGGGTGGGGAGACAAGGAACTTGTATCCTTAAGGGTAAGAAGGGACCAAGTCTTTTCGCCTCAGTCGGGAGCATTCACAGACTTATGTATATCGATACTTTGTCAGAAATTGACTTGTTTCTTTGTTCATCTGATATCTTCTCAAAAGTCAAAGGCACATGAATTATCAGCCCCAGGAAAGCAACTGTTACTATGGCTCTTTCTATTCTGTCCCAAACCACCTAGAAATAACAATATGAATATATATATAACATTTAAGGTAAGAAAATTAAGGAGATGAAGATGATGATGATTTAATTTAGTTTGATGTACTGAGAAATTTTTCCAGGATACCACGAATCCTGATTTGAAGCATAATAAAGCATTCCTAAAGAAAGTACTTCTAAAGTTTAAAGCAGTAATTACAGAAGTCCCAAGCCCGCTCACTAAACCCATGAGACATCTTTTTCCAACATACCTACCTACACATACACACGAACACACGCATGCACGCACGCGTAATTCCAGGCTAAAAAAAAAATTGTGTTGTAATTGAGGCAGTTCCTCCCTAGATTCAAGCTCATGGTTTAATATATTATTTCCATCCTTTTAATTTACCGTTTACAGTCACACTCTATTTGTGTCCAGATATATGTATATACCATTAATGAAGCACACAGGTCAGTTATTCAGGTTTAATAATTCCACAGTTTATGTTATTATCGTTTGAACACATTCTTTGCAGATAGTCCAGGTCACCCAGCCTCCAAATCAGAACATTTAATCAAAGTTTTCTGCATTCCAAGCCCTCGCAGAACAGATCTCTCTGATGAAATAACAAAAGAATACATATTTGTTCAGTTGGGTGGCAAAGCACTCAATTTTGGTCTTTAGGATCCAAAGATTTCTATAACCAGCAAGAGCAGATGGGGACAAGGAACGAATACAGAAATGGATACTGTTTGAATCTGACTCAGAATTCTGAGTCCCTCCTTTCCAGACTGCCTGAAAAATAAGCCTCCTTTCCTTAAGTGCAGAATGAATCTACTTATGTAAGAATCTACTTAGGTAGGAAATCCCACAGGAGGAGGAGGAAAAGTTACAGTAACACATAAAGGGAAGATGAAGACTGTGGACTAACACTCTACTGTCTCCCTAAAGGAGTGTGCAAAATACCCTGGTGACAGTGACCCACAAACACCCTGGCTGCAGGGACGTGGAGATTTAGCCACTTTCCTACAGCATACTTCTGGAAACTTCTGCAGCAAATCTTCCTCCTCTTCCCTATAAATCTGAGCTAATTCCTTGCATCCAGGCAGGATGAGAGCTTCCTGATCAGACCCCTTAGTGGAAGGTCAACATTGAAAAAAAGATAGCATTCACTCACAATCTCAGGCCAACCTCAGGCAGGCAGGTTAAGGCAGGGACATGTGTGAAAGGTCCGTTGTAATCCTATCCAGGCCAAAAGCAAGTCACTTGGGAAATCCCTAACATTGAATTGGTGCTCAGGGCTCCCTCCAGGATGTCACAAGTGGTGTGTTTTGTCTAAATTAATTAGGTCCTACCCACCCCTAACCAGACCAAGCTCCCCAGTTCTAGGATGAACTCACTATTCCTTGGCCTTTTAGACTAGTGGACAATCTGTCACTATTTCAAACTTTCTGGTCCCTCTCTAGCCTGGATTTATGTCCCCAGAGAATTGGGGCAGCAGTGGACCAGACTCAGACTGAGATGACGGAGAAAACAGCTGGTCTTTGTACATGTTTAGAAATTAACTGAACTCCCTTTGGAGTCATATTTACTCCTAGCTCTGCACCTGGAGCATAATATTAAAACAAAAATGTCTCATTTTCAAAGATTCTCACCATTTCCCCCAACACACACACCACCAGAAGATGCCATCCCGCCCAAAACTGCCAGTGTCCCTAGGGCCTAAGCACAAAGTAGCATTAATGGCATTTGGCAGAAAATCCCACCCCATTTTGAAGACTCCTCCCAGTTCAACACAGTGAAGTAAGATATGAAAAGGTAAGAGAAGAGGCAGTAGAAACCAGAATCTGTCCCTTCCCACATAACAGGCACAGAAATTTCAGGAGTTAGTGAAAACAGCATCATCTCTTGCCAGAAGGCCACCAGCTACCACTGGGTGAGAGCCGCGTTATCACTTGTTTCTCCTCTGGACTGAAATGCAAGATAGTCAGGATAGCTGTGAGTGTCTGCTGGCGGCCCAGGCTGTCAGGCAAGGTCAGGAAGCGGTAGATGATATTTTTGAGGTACTCCAGGTTGGCTCCTTCCCTACTCTGGTCCCTGATGTTCTTTTCAATGTGGCTCTGCAGGACTCCAACCTCCTCCCGATGCCGCTCGCCCTCCTCCAGCAGCTGCTCCTGCAGCTGATGCACCTCAACCTCCAGCCTGTGCTTCTGCTTCCTCAACAATGTGATCTCCACCTCCTTGCGGGCCAATTGCTCAGCATACAGGAAGAAAGTGGGCTCATTGGCCGCAGCTAGTTGCAGTGCTTGGGTCAAACTATCTGGGGAAGCTGTGTCAGCCGGGTCCCCAGGACCCCCACTACTCACAGGGCTTCTGCGTCCTGGCAGCCCAGAGGACAAGGCCACAGAACGCAGTTGCTCCAGCTCCAAGTCCTTCTCGGCCAGCACTGCCAGGGCACGGTCCCGCTGCTTGTGCAGCTCCTCCTCCAGTTTCAGCGTGCGGTCCCTGAAATCCAGCTGGCTCCGCTCCAGCTCCTGCCGGTGGTGATGCTGTACCTTGGCCAGCTCCTGCTTCCAGTCCTCGGCCTCCTGCTGGTGCTGGCGCTCAAGCTCCTCACAGGACAGCCGCAGGGAGATATACTTCTCCTTCAGCTCAGCAAGCTGGTTCTGGGCTTCCTCCAGCTCCTTGCCCAGGTTCCCGTCTTTGGCGTTCTTGTTCTTGAGAATGACCTGGGCCCTCATCTTGTACCTCTCAAACTCTTCCTTCAGCTGTTTCAGCTCCTGTTGGTAGTAGAGTGCAGTAGCCTTCTCCCCATCGGCGGCCTCGGAGCTGGGCATTATCTCCAGGTCACAGAGCTTCTCCACATCCAAGGTCACCTGGCTTTTCCTGGCTGCCACCTGCAGTAGCCTCTTCAGCTTCTCCATCTTGTCCTTCAGGACATTGACGTCCAGACTGGATTCCTCTCCATGGCTGTCTAGAGGGGACCGGCTGGAGGCTGCAAGAGCCAGTGTCTTGTTCTCCAGGTCCAGCTGCAGAATGCGCTCCTTCAGCTTCTGGATGGCTAGTTGGTCCTTCTGCTTGGCTTTCTCATAGGTGCCCAGCAGTTCCGACACCTCAGATATTTGGTTCTCCAGGGATGCCACCCTCTGCTCTTCCAGCTGAGATTGCTGGCGTAGTTGATCCTCTGCAAGGGCTGTCTGTAAAACAAGAGAACAGATGGAAACGCATCCAGAAAAGCGTCAAAGCCCTATGGCAAACTTTGAGAAAGCAAGAGAGGGGAGCAAAAGGGTCACAGGACGGGGATAGCCTGACAAGAATAGGAACTGGGGACTTTTCTGCTGATTTGGGAGCTAACAAAAGTTCCTGTAACCTGCTTGGGTTCTGCTCTCAGACATATGTTATATCAAACAAATTAAGAATCTTCGTATATCTGCTTTTGTCCTGTTTTAGTGCTTCCTCTTTCTTCTATCATACACTGAGCTCACATATAAAGTGTGTTACGTTTATCAGGTGCTTCCCCAAATCCTATTAAGAAATCATATGACATTCTTTTACTCTTCTAATATTCCTGGAAGATCAAATCTGAGTTGGATCTCTCCCCATACTGAATGGAGGCACTGTAAAATAGCATACTTTCCAGAACACACAAATCTTGACTAACAGCAATTTCAAAAGGTCATTTCTTCTGAGAAAATTCCCTTTGCCCCCTTCAGCCACCCTATCTATAGGCACATACCACTACCTAAATCTGTCATGTACCTACAGGCACACACATGACTTTTCACTACATGGCTGCCACAGTACTGCTTCACAGCGCACAGCTGGTAAGATGCCAATGGCCAGAAGTGCAGAGCTGTCTGGCTCCAACCCAGCCTATACTCAGAAACTCCACATCCTGTTGGAAGCATGCTCTGTGGATACTGTCAACACCACAGAGAACACAAATTCCCAGGACTTACAAATAAAACTTTTTGAATAGCATCAAAAATCAACAGTACAGCCACCTAGATCTAACTATCAAAGGAGGAAAAAGAACCTTACTATTTCCCACTTCAGGCTAAAAGAATGAAAGAGATAAAAATAATTACCTTCCTTATTTCCTGCTGCAACTGAGCCTGGAAATGGCTCTTAAGGTAGGCAGCCTCTTCCTGAAGCTCCTGCAGCCGGGGGTCTGGCTGATTCTTCTCATCCCGAAGAGCCTGCAGCTCACCTTTGAGCTCCTCCACCTCAGAGGTCAGCCGTTTGGTCTGCAGTTCAAACCCTTCCATTTGACCAACTGCATATGCCCGCCCCGCCAGGGCTTCTCGGGTCTCTTCCAACCGAAGCTCCAAGTCTTGGCGTTGGGTCCTCTCCTCCTGCAGCAGTTTCTGGAGCTCACGCAACATCAAGGCATGGTCACTCTGCTCTTGTGCCCGATCATGCTGTTGTGTGATAAGTCTGGCTTTAGTTTCTGCTATCTGCTCCTGCAGCCCCTTCAATTCTCCCTCCAGACGGTCCCTCTCTTCCTCTGCCTTTTTACAGGCATCCTCTAAATCCTGTTTCATCTTCTTCTTGTCAGCCAGGTAAGAAGCTTCCATGCGGGATTTCTCCTGGGTGACTGTAGCCAAAGAGCTGGTCAAAGTAGCCAACTGAGTCTTCAGCTGGTGCAATCGTTTTTCTACCTCCCCACCCGCAGATGGTCCATCTCCACTGCTACTGCTAACACCACTCTCCGACCCGCTGGCCTCTTCGGACTTTGGAGGTGGTGGTCCACGGGTCTGTCTGTCATCTTCCACCCCAAACTCACCTTTGGTGCTTGTGAGACTGGCCGCTGTATCCAAGCTGGTGGCAGTCCCAGTGCTATCTTCGCTGTGAGTGGAGCATCGGTCATCCACGGAGTCAGGACAGGTGAGGCCTGGAGGCTGAATAGCTGTGAGGCCCACATCTGCCTCGTGGGATACCGACAGCACTTTGATGCTGGCCTCTAGCGCTTCTTTCTCTTTCAGTAGGCTTTTATAGGCGCGGACCACATCCTTCAGACGTGCCTGGTACTGGAGGAGCTGCTGCTTCTGCGTCTCAATGGTCTCCAGCAGGTCCTTCTTGCTGGGGCCGCCCCCGAAATTCATCCCAAACTTCTCCATGAGGATACAGAACGGTTGTTCAACGTCAGCGCGGATAGCCCTGGAGAGGGTCGCGAAGACGCTGGTGGGCTCTGCTGTCCCCGCAGTCCCACACCTGTTCCTCCCAGCTGTCCGAGACGGATGCAAGGTGGCGGGGCAGGATGGCAGAAGCGCCACCGGGTCCCAGGCACGGAGGACGGGGGCGGTCCTACCCTGGAGGCGGGGCGATGCCAGCACAAGAGGAACTCACTGCCAGGGATCGCCCGCCGGGTCTCAGAAGCCGCTCAGCGCTTCCCACTCGTCCGGGCCAGAGCAGCCCGCGACAGCCCTCGGCCCACAGTCCGCCAAGGGTTTAAGCTGAGCGAAACCACACGGAAACTTCTTAACTACAGCGGCCCCACAAGGGCGCTTCCGGGTCCGCTGGAAGTGACGACAGCACGACGGCTCAGGCTCCGCCCCCAGTGGGCACGAGGTGGGTGGGGCTACTTCAGCGAGTGGGTGCTTGGCGGCCTGTTGAGAACCAAGTTGGGTGCGAGCCTATCGCTCTCTGGAGAGCAGAGTAAGCAAAGCTGAGGACAGACGTGTGATTTTGCCTTCGCGAGGTTCCCTGAACTTGCCCCCAGACAACGATCAGCGAGGGACTGGGGGCGACGTCGCATAGAATCCTTACCAAATAGCTCCGTGAACGACTTGTCCCCACTATTTCGGAGCTCTAAAGAGCAACAATTAAGACTCTCATTTAAACCAGGAAAACTCTTTCTAGGACGGTGTTTGGCACCTAGTAGGGATATGGTATAATAATTATTATACTGAGTTCTGCTGAGTTGATTGAACAGATGTTTATAGAGGGCATCCTATGGCCATGACGTCTGTCCTAAATGCAATTATATTCCAGGAGCTTTACAAGAGTTTTACTACGTAGTCTTTAAAATAATTCTTAGTGGATATTATTAGTGGACATTATTTTACAGATATGGAGACACGAGGCACAAAGAGGTAAGTAACATGTCCGAGGTCACACAGCTAGCAAATCTAGGAATCCTATCCAAATCAATCCAATTCTCAACACACCAAATTCTGTGCTAGATGATCACCATGATGAGACAAGGTCCTGCCCTCAACGAGTTCACATCTAGTGGAGAACCAGGCATGCGCAAGTCCTGCCATTATACCACTATATATATTCAAAGTGATATGGAAGAGGAAGGAGTCCTGTCTAGGGAGGCAGAGAAGACTCTCAGGGAAAACAGTTTGGGATTTGAAGGATGAGTAGTGATTGCCCATCTAACTAGAGATGAGAGAAACAAGCATTCCAGGCAGAGGGAAAAGAATGCAATGACTCCTGGGTCATCAGGGTGCCTGGCTCACCTGGGAAGCATTGAGAGAGAGTCATCTCAAGGCAGTAGTTTAGGGTATGTGAAGGGGGTGGCAACAGATGGGGGTGGCATTTAGATTTTATCTTGGGTGATAAGACACTAAAGGATTTTGATCACAAGAGTGACATAGTCAAGACTTGTATGACAGGCATTACCAAGGGGCAGGAGACCTGTGAGAAGGCCATTTCAGTCGGGGGGTAGTGAAAGAGGGCAGTGACAACAGAGAAAGAAAGAGGCTAATAAAAGAGCTGAAGATGTAGAACTGGCCTGACTTGTTCACAATTGGTGTATTATTATATTGAGACGCTTTTAAATGTACTCTTCCATCTTGTAAAAGCCTTGTTAGGAATGCAAGTCTATGACTGAGGAGTAAAGTCAAGCACTGGTATCTGGTGTCCAAAGTCTGTTCTCCTACAGACTTTGCAGGTCTGGATGGGGAAGGTCCTGGGGGTCTCTTCAGACCCAGTTTCTTAGTGGCACAGGTAACATCCAGCTGTATTATACAAAACATTCAGATATATTACTTATCATTTTTATCTTTACCATAACCTCATGATAGGGCAGATATTAGTCTATTACGGATAAGAAAATGACAGGTTGTAAAGATTGTTGAACGCAAGCCCTTAAAAATAGGCAGAACTGAGATTTGAACTGAGGCCCAGAACAAAGCACATAGTAGGCATTCAATATTTATTGACTAAGTGAATGAGCAAATGGAGTTCTCTGGTTCCCAGCTCACCTCACCATGTCCAGTCCATAAGCAATTGATTCTAGAAGCCCACTAGAATCCAAAATAGCCAAAATGCATGCCCTTGCTACACTGAGCAACCAATCAGTCCAGTTCAACCCAACGAGCATTTGTTAAGCATAAACCTAGCATTGAACCGGGTTTTGCTATAGAAGATATTTATAATTAATCCCTATCTTGCTATTTCCTTTCAGATGCTGTGTGGGGAACTCACAGCTGAAACTCTTTGGGTGTAAGGAGGCATGATGATCCTGACAACATCCTGGATAGGTGTGCATTAATAATCCAGGATCCCAGGTTTGTGGCAAAGTGAGGAAGGAGCTTCAGAAAGGCTGCCTGGGTTCAGACTGAAAGGCATTGCGTCTAGGCCCATCGAGGCGAAGGTCGTGTTCTCTAATATGCAGAAGCAATGTCTAGGACCGCGCCGCCCAGAGCTGGTAATCTGCTGGTTCTGCCGTTGGGATCTATGGAGCAGGCGTTTTAAGGAACCGTGAAAGCCAGCTATTACGCGGGCATTTCCCCTCCCCCGCCCCCGCTGCACTCCTATCGCGATTCTGCGGTCCCTGAACCACCTACTAGGTTCTAAACCTCTCGCTGGGAGCTGAGGGGGCAAGAGGGAGGACTAGGACACCTGCACGGAGCTTCCGTACCCCTAAGACGTTGGTGCACACGGTCGATGTTGCTAGTTTCTAAGAACTAAACCCAAGCCCAGAGTGGGCTGGACGCAACAAAAAAGCCCTGCAGCTAGCCACTGAAATCGAAAGTGGGGGCCGCTGTGCAGCGTTAAAAGCTATTCTAAGCCCCGCTCGAGCTGTCGGTTCAGCAGCCGCAGATGTGATAGGCGCGCTGGAAACGGAGAGAACCTGACCCTTTCCCTCTTTAAAGACCGCGCGGGACCCAGCCAGGTTGCGGAGGAGACTCGCTCAACTTCAGTTTCTCCGCGAGCCACTAGGCGAGGCGGGGGCGGGGCTGGGGGCGGGGCCAGAAGGGGGCGGGCCCGCGGTGACGTAGGGCGGGCCGGGACGCGCGGAGGCGGTGGCGGCGCCTCCTCCTGCTGCTGCTGCTGCGCCCCATCCCCCAGCGGCCGGCCGGTTCCAGCCTGCACCCCGTGTCCGTGCCCGTGCCCCCTCCCCCTGGCCCCGCCATGGGCCTCACCGTGTCCGCGCTCTTTTCGCGGATCTTCGGGAAGAAGCAGATGCGGATCCTTATGGGTGAGGCAGATCAAGCGCGCGGCCCAGACGGGAGCGCCGGCCCCCGCGCAGCCTTCCCTGCCCCCGCGTCCCTCCAGCCCAGCTCCCCCTGATATCCGACCCTGAGTCACCCACTTCTTAACCGCCCCTCTCGCCTCGGAGCCACTGCTCTCTGGCGGGTAGCGGTCTGTAGCGCCACCCCCGGGGCCTGAGACCGAGAACTGCGGGCCTGGGTGGGGTGAAGCTCCCTCCGCCCCAGCCCCGCTGGTAAGAAGGGAGGATTCCGCCCTTGGAGACGACTTTTAAAAGGAGCGCGGCCCTCCTGTGCCCCTGACACCCCCAGTCCTCTCCCTCCCCTCGCCTGCTTTGGGAGCAGGAGTTGGCACTCACCACCTAGACTGCCCTTAAGGCCCTGAAGGTAGATAACAGCGCGCACCTGGAGGCGCTCGGGCTCTTCGCCCCCGTCACCATCCGCTGTCCTGGCCTCTCCCCTTCCCTGGTCTCTAGGGGGCTCCCTCGCTCCCATCTCCATCCCTGTGCCCCTCTCCTTTGCAGTTGGCTTGGATGCAGCTGGCAAGACCACAATTCTGTACAAACTGAAGTTAGGGGAGATTGTCACCACCATCCCCACCATAGGTAAGTCTGGAGGCGAGATTGGGAGGAGCGGGAGCACGGCGACAGACCTCCTTAGGGTCTGCTCCCTATTCTGCATCTCTGTGCTGGGAGCTGACACCAGATACAGATACCTGAGAAGTGGGTCACAGTATCTTTATGTGCTTGATGGTGCTGAGGAGGGGTGAATGTGACCTAGCCCCGCCCCGTCTGTGGACTGCAGGTCCTCTGGACTTCTGTTCCCTTGGGCCTTGATCATTGTGTCCCTGCTGAATCCATGTGGTTTTAGTAAGTTCCTTTCAGAACTTTCTGTTCATTTTTTGTTTTCAATTGTCTGCAGGCTTCAATGTGGAAACAGTGGAATACAAGAACATCTGTTTCACAGTTTGGGATGTGGGAGGCCAGGACAAGATTCGGCCTCTGTGGCGGCACTACTTCCAGAACACTCAGGTGGGGAGGATGGGGGGGGGCTTGTCTCTCCAACCCCGGGGGAAGCAGCCTTAGGGTTAGGAAGACTGAGATGTTGGCCTAGGCTGGGCCTCCAGACAGTGAAAAAGCCTTAGTTCCTTCCACCCTCCCTTTTGTAAGCTAGCCTCCACTCATCCTTCAGAACTAGCCTTAGTCTTCTGAGACTCAGGCACCTTAGGCCTCTTTTGAGGAGCAGGGCTCTAGGCTCAGGCTGCCTGGTCTGCTCTCACGGCATGTCTTTTCCCTGTTCGCATGCATGTCTTTTAGCTAGACTGCTTGCCTGAGGGCAGAATTTGTATCCTTTGCAGCTTGTCTCTGGTTTGTGCCAGGACATCTGCAGAACCTTAGTGGAAGTTTATTAGATGAGAAGGGTTTAGACACAATTAAAGAGAGAAGGAGTCAGACTAGGGTATGTCCTAGGCAGGCGTGATTGCTCCTCCTTCCTTCCCACGTAGGGCCTCATCTTCGTGGTGGACAGTAATGACCGAGAGCGGGTCCAGGAGTCTGCTGACGAACTCCAGAAAATGGTGAGCACCCAAGGCTCTGGAACTGAGCCCTCAGTTCAGAGACAGAAATCTCAGTGCCAGTGTGAAAGTCAGGAAGCGCCGCACAGGCCTCCAGTGTCCGTTTCTCTTTGTGGAGACAGACACAGGGAGGATCTCACCCTGTTTTGAATTTGGGTCAGGTAAAAAGTATAAGACTGACCTTTTCTTTGAATTTTCATGTCTTCATATCTGAGTCTGAGAAGTTGGAAAAGGGAAATAATATGTGGTGGAGAGAAACATCATCTTACATTTTTGTTTTTCCGTTGGGAAATTTTGTCATTTTGACTAATGCGAATACTCAGATTAGAAAAAGGCCCCTTCTAGAGGCCTTTTAAGGTAGAGACTACCTTAAAGCCAAGGTAGTCTCTAGCTGATTTATAACTGTGTCTTGTGTTAAGCGAGAAGCAACATAATATTATATTTTTCCCACAAATATGCTGGAAGGTAGAAAGGGGGCTCCCCTACACAACAGGAAAGAGGGAACCTGGGGACCCCAAAGGACTCTAGATTTCACACCTTCGGCATCTCAGCTGCAGGAGGACGAGCTGCGGGATGCCGTGCTGCTGGTGTTCGCCAACAAGCAGGACATGCCCAACGCCATGCCCGTGAGCGAGCTGACGGACAAGCTGGGCCTGCAGCACTTGCGAAGCCGCACGGTGAGGGTCCTGCGTCTCCCAAGGGAGCCACAGGCTGGGGCAGGAAATAAAGGCATTTCCCTTTTCTTCCCTGCTACTGACCTGTTTTTTTTACCTTCACCCCACAGTGGTATGTCCAGGCCACCTGTGCCACCCAAGGCACAGGCCTGTACGATGGGCTAGACTGGCTGTCCCATGAGCTGTCGAAGCGCTAACCACCAGGGGCCGGCCCCTGCTGCCCGGAAGCTCCCGCGTGCATCCCTGGGATGCCCAAACTCCCGGACTCCTCAGGCAGTGTCCATCCCTCCTGCTCCTCCTCCCACAGACTCGAGCCTCTGCTCCTGCTCCTGCCTGCATGTTCTCTGTTGTGGGAGCCTGGAGCCTTGCTCTCTGGGCATGGAGGGGTCCACTCTCCTGCCTGCTGGGACCTGTGGGAGGGGCTTCCAGGGCCGAGGCCCCTTCTTCCAGAGGAGGAGCAGGGATCTGGGTTTACTTTTGTTTTTTTTCCATTTTGGGTATACCCTTGGGGCCAAGTGGGGAGGGAAGGTGAGGGCTCCGGGTGGTGCTATGATATGGCACTGGATATTGAGTAATAAATTTGCTGTGGTTTGTACGTGGTGTTGTCTGTAGCCTGGAAGCTTGGGGCTGGGTTATTGGGTGCAAAGACAATATGGGAGAGACTCAAAGACTCTAAGGCTGCAGGGGCAACCCCCCTCTCCCCAAGCACACACACACCTTGCTGCCTTCATCTAGCTCGGCTTCTCCCACCTTATTCTTGCATCTGGAAGTGCTTTAGGGGTTCCAGTGGGGGAAATCCCATTCTTTCCCCAATTCCAAGGGGCCTTTGCTGAGGGTAACGGGCTCTACTTCCATGCTTCCGTATACCACATAACTTCCATTTCCTATCCATCTCTTAGCTGGCCATGGTTCTTAATGATTACTATACACATTAAAACTTGAGGGGGAAAGAAAATTTGTTTAAAATGAGATTCTTGAGGCATGCTTAAGAAAAAGTGATTCATCAGGACTGGTCTGAGGCCCAAGAATATGCATTTTTAAAATCACCCAGGTGATTCTGTAGTCTATTAGCCTTATTTTATCAAACAGGATTACAGTTCCTCACTCTGCACCACTGGGACTCTTCCTACCTGGAAAGACCCCACCCATGGGGAAGCAGTAGTGCGGCTGGGGCTTATGTCAGGGGTGTTCCCCGCCTAGGCCATTCTCCTTGCCCTGCTCCTGAGCCAGTCCCTCCTGTTCACTATGAGTAATTTGATCCTTGCTGGTTATCTATCTAGGGTTTCCTCACCCTCCTTGAAAAGTACCTGCTGAGACATTTTGGCATCATCCTCCCAAGGGCCATAAAAGTTAATAGATTTTTCTTGGATATTGTGAACTCCAAAAACCCTTTGAGTCTCAAGGGAGCCAGGCAGAACCCACTTCCTGGGAGGCAAGGGGTTGGCTTCTATCCTATGATTAAAAAGAAACAAGTGAAGGGGAGGAACTTACCTGAAGTCGCAAGTGGTCACTGGCACAGGCTGAAATTCTGATTCTCTGTCTTAGCTCAGCCAGCCTCAGTTCCTGGAATGATGTGGGAGGCTAACGCAGGAGGCCTGAACCCACTTCCTCTGGGCCACGGATTGGTATTGCTGGGCCAGTGCCCTTTCCCCACGATGGTGGGATGAGAGGCAGCCCTCACAGTCACAATGCTCTCGGGTCACAGAGGTGCTGGGCCCTAGGCCAGCCTCTGCCTGGAAAGTTCCCTCTGGGAACGTCTTCCGGCGGGTACTTTGGCCTGATTCCAGGCCCTATGGCCTGTGGAACCTCACCACTGGGGGGAAAGCTGGGCCGGACGGAGTCATCACCTGTGGTGCCGGCCCCATGGATGAGGTGGAGTGGATGCAAAGACAACCCAAGCCGGAAGACCTAAGGGTTGGGCTCATCAGCTGGGCAGGATCCTACCTCACTTATGAGGCATATAAGAATACAGTCACTGCTACTGCAAAGGGTTTGGGCCGGAGACAGGTAACAAAGCAAACCTGTACTGGAACCATTTTTCCTAGTGACTAAGCTCTGTGTGTGTGTGTGTGTGTGTGTGTGTGAAGGGGAGTTGATTGTAGTATAATTGCACCAGCCTCTGCCATTGCCAGACCAAGACCCTCCTACCCCAAGCTCTTACTCACAGATCTTCATTGCTCCATACCCACCTCTAAATCTATTCCAGGAGGTAAAGCCTCGACCCTGGCCTTGCTACTCTGTCTTGCTCTGGCTGCCTCCTACCCTCCATACCAGCACAGAGTGGTTGTGTCATCATAAAGAGGAGGGATAGAAAGCCCAGGCTGGAAGGCAGAATTGTGGGCTTCCAGGGGTAGTTGGATCAGTGGAGTTATCACAAAGCCTGTGTTTCTGTTCTGGTTGTAGTTTGAGAATGGGGTGCTCTAGGAGCCCTGGCAGAGAGTTGGTTCTCATTTTAAAGAGGGATATAGGCACATTCGGGATGGTACTACAGAGTGAGGCAGTAGCAAGTGCCTGCCAATTATAATAGAGTTGATCGCACCTGAAGTAAACCATTGTATGTCAGATGTTGTGCTCCCACCCTCATCCCTGGAGCCCAGGTCTGCTTGTAAGAGGTCTTGCTTTTCTCTTGCCATGTAGGGAGGGTGGCTTTTGGGGATGGAGGTGTTGGCCGAGTGTGCTATCCAGGCACAGCAATGAGAGAGAAAGAAATAAGACAAACCACAACATTTCTTGAGAAATTAGACATTGAAGGAAGTGGTCAAGGGAGAGAGGTTACCTTCTGTCAGTTGGAGGAGTTAGGCATGTAGAACTTCTCTTGGGCTCTTGAGAAGCCCTATGGCTCCAGTGCTAGCGGTGCCCTGAGATCTTTTGATAACTGTTGGATGAGAGGGTGGAGGAGCCGACAGCAAGGAGGCCAATGTGGAAGGGAAGTTGGTTGGTCTCAGTGAAGGTGCTGGGGTGATGCCAGGGGTGACAGTTGCAGGGCTGCTCTGTCTAGTCACTTGGAAGTACTGATTCCCTCTTCTCCCTCCCAATGCTTCAGACCTGGGAGGTCCTGGTGAGCAACGAGCACGACACACAGGCTGTGGTGCGACTAAGGAGCTTGAAGGGCCTCTACCTTCTATGTGAGGCAGATGGCACTCTGTGCTACGGCCGGCCGAGGACCAGCCACCACGGATGCTTCTTGCTCCGTTTCCACCGAAATGGCAAGTGGACCCTCCAGTGCATAATCAGTAGTCGTTATCTGGAGTCTGATGGCGAGGACGTGTTCTGCAACTCCCGGGTCCTCTCAGCTTACCACATGTGGACCCCTCGGCCAGCCCTACATGCCCATGTGGTCCTCTACAGCCCCCTCAACCGCTGCTATGCCAGGGCCGACCCCACCACGGGTCGAGTCTGGGTGGACGCACCAGTTCCCTGCCTGGAGGAATGTGGCTTCTTGTTGCATTTCCAAGACGGATGCTACCACCTGGAGACCTCTACACACTCCTTCTTGTCCCACATAGACCGGCTGGTCTCCCAACCTTCAACACAGACAGCTTTTCACATGCAAGTGCGGCCTGGAGGGCTCGTGGCACTGAGTGATGGAGAAGGAGGCATGTTGTACGCACAGGGCCCACGCCTGCTCCTGGCCCTGGGCTCTAATCCCCATAGGGGCGAGGAGTGGTTCATCCTACAGCACTGCCCGACCTGGGTGAGCCTCAGGTCGAAGACTCGGAAGTTCCTCTCCATCGTCTACGGCAAGTGCTGGGTCCAACAGAGCCATGGAAGGAGGGAGGGCTGGCTGCTGAAAAAAGAAAAATGTGTTTGGGATCAGCGAGGATTTTGGAACCTGTTCCTAAGGAAGATCTTGCGGTCCTAAGAGAATCTCTGTGCTGTAGAGAAGGGTGATAAAGCAGGGGCATAGGCTTTAGGGGAAAGTGGCCTGGGTCTTCTCTAGGATACTACGATCCACCAGAAAGTGATGAAGGCTGAGGAGAGAAAGCAGAGGGAACCCCAGCCATGAAACTTGGAGGAGGGGCTGAGACTGCGGGTAAGACCAGACTCAGGGTTCTCACGGCATGTTCTTCCTCTGCAGATGTTGAGGTGTATGCGGCCTCTGAGCACATAACCCCAATGTCACTGTTCCAGTTTGAAAGTGACAATGAGAACCACAACTTGCAGCTTCGTTCAGCCAATGGCTACTACCTAGCCCAGGTAAGACCTTGGCTTTCTGAGCAAGGCAACCCTTAAGCTCTGGGTTCTCCCTCTCTGGACATACTTTCTCCTTCTTCAAGGAAGATGACCAGATGGTGAGGTAAACCATAGAAGTCCTTGTCAATAAACATTTATTTTCACCCAGAGGGCCTATATTCATCCAACAGGACCTCTTTTTTAAAAAATCAATTTTATTGAAGCATAATTCACATACAATAAAATGCACCCGTTTTAAGTGTACAATTCAATAAGTTTTGACAAATGTACATGCCTATGCCACCACGCCTCAACCATTTCACAAGTTAGAGAATATTGCTATCACCACAGAAATTCCCTCTTGCCCCTTTCCAGTCAGTTCCCTTCCAGCCTTGCTCTCCCCACTACCACTAATATGTAGTCTATACTGTAGATTACATTTCCCTACTCCAGAATTTCATATAAATGGAATCCTAATGTTACAGTAGGTATGTTTCTTTCACTCAGCATAATATATTTGAATTCATCCATCATGTTGCATGTATCCGTAGTTCATTCCTTTTTATTTCATAATACTGCTCATAAACACAAGCATAATTTGTTTATCCATTCACTTGTTGATGAATACTTGAATGTTTCCAATTTGGGCTATTATGAATAAGTTGCTACGAATATTCATGCATGAGTCTTTTTGTGAGCTTATATTTTCAATTATCTTGAGCAAATACCTAGGATCGCAACTACTGGGTCATGTGATAAATGTGCATTTACCTGTATAAGAAAATGTCAAATAGATTTCTATAGCAACTGTACCATTTTACATTGTCACTAGTCATGTACGAGAGTTCTAATTGCTCCACATCCTCATCAACACTTGGTATTGTCTGTCTTTTTAATTTTAGCTACTCTAATTGATGTGTAGTAGCATTTTATTGTGGCTTTAAATTGCATTTTCTTTATAATTAATAATATATGAGCATCTTTTCATGAGCTTATTGGCCATTTATACATTTTCTCTGTGAGGAATCTGTTCATATTTTTTGCCCATTTGTTATTGGGTTGTTCGTCTTTTTATCGAGTTGTAAGAATTCTTTATATGTTCTAAGGTCTTCAAGTTCTTTGCCAAATATACGTATTGTAAATATTTTCACCCAATCTGTGGCTTGCCTTTCCATTTATTTAGTTGTGTCTTTTGAGCAGCAAGTTTTAAATTTTGATAAAATTCAATTTCTCTGTTTTATAAATGGTTAGTGCTTTTTTTTTGTCCCAAGAAATCATTGCCTACTCCCAAGTTACAAAATTTCTTCTTTGTTTTCTTCTAGATGTTTTATAGTTTAGTTTCACTTTTATGGCTATGATCCATTTCAAAACGATTTTAAAGTTTGGGCTGAGGTTTATTTTTCTCTATGTGGTATATCTGGGTTCCTTTTTGATACTGGGCTCTGGAATACAGCACAGACTGAGGAAATGGAGAGCTGAGGTCATAATACGTTTTCCAAAAAGCATAAAGCATACCTTGGGGGAATGAAAAAGGCTAGTGGGTGGGATGTGGGGAAGAGGGTCTAGGAATAAAAATGATGAGAAGAAAGCTGAGATTTGAATTCCTTGCTTTCCTTCTCGTTCCCAATGTTTTCTCCAGAGGCGCCATAGGACAGTGATGGCTAATGGGCACCGGCTGGAGTGTGACACCTTCTTCCATATGCACTGGAATTGTGGCAAGATCATGCTGCAGACTGCTAGTGGACGCTTCTTGAGCATCGCACCCGATGGCCTGCTAATGGCCAATGCCACCATTCCAGGTGAGCTAAACAGCCCTCCAGCCAGCTAATTCCAAGTCAGAGATGCTTTCAGAAGGAGCTGGGATATGCTGGAATGAGCACTGGAGTTGGGGTCAGAAGTTTTGGATCTGTATACTTGCTTTTAGTCATTGAATTTTTGTCGTCACTTGGGCAAACCACCCCTGAGAGCTGCAGTTTTATTGTTTTCATTATCAATGAAGATGATTGATATCTAACCGGCCTGCCTCACAGGATTATCACGAGAATTAAATAGATTCACACATCTCGAAGGAAAAATATTAAAATTACTAAGTGCTTTC